>NC_066362.1:173636093-174006093 GCF_013377495.2 Cygnus atratus | reverse complement strand
AGTGATGCGGAAAACAATAGAAGCTCTGTCACTAGGTCAGCTGCAAGATGAAGTGACGTGTGTGAATCTACAGTATATGGGGTTTTGTGAAAGATTCAGTCTCTCTCCCAAAGAACTTCAGCTGATGATACAAGGGGAATTCAGTTCCCTTTGGCAGGACTCCATGTCGGTCTGGATGCTGTAAATACTTCTGCTTCTACAGTTACTTAGCTCATGCTGCTAAAAATATACTTATGACAGAGTTGATGAAAGTATCTTCTTTTTTTAAAACCACTTGTCTACAACAATCATTTAATGTTCTTGTTTGCATGTGTGGTTCTCATTATTCAGATGTAGCTATTAATACTGATGACAGTTAAAGAGAGAAAATCCAAATATTTTCATACTTGCACTTTTCCAGTAGAATTAAAAACAACAACAAACAGCCAAATAACCACAAATAGTCTTGATTTTTATTTATTTATTTATTTATTTTGGTGATTCACAAATTATATAGTAATATATTAAACTACATTACAGTAGTAAGGGCTTCAGAATCCCTGTAAATGATGTAATTATGCTTAAAAATTAGTATTACTGAATAATTCACTTTTGTAATATGCAAAAGTAATTTTTTTCTCTCATTTTCAATAACCATCAGTCTTAATATCTAACTAATGAAAAAACATAAACAGTGTCATCTGTCAGGTTGCTAACAGAGAATGCCACTTTTTGGAGCTTCATTGTTTACTTTAGCAGGTAATTTGTGGACCGGAATCATTTAATTGTTCTGAGCACATAATTACATGCCAGCATTTTCCAATTTAATTAAAATGTACAAATCTGAAGATTAAGGGAATTTTTGAATTATTAATCATTTCTCCTCTAGGAAATCTTGTTGCTCTGCAGGAGATTTGTCCAGTGTACAACTATACGTATTTTTTTCCTTCTCTTTCGCAGACAGACAATTTTCCCGCAGAGCCCAATTACATGGGCAGCAGGCAGCAGTTTGTTCAAAGGTAAGGCCTATTAAATAACTTTCTCGGCTTCCCCATTTGCATTCTTGTCAAAATTGCTTTGCCAGAGAGTACAATTCAACTTAGAACAAGTAAATACAACTCTCTCTCTCTCTTTCTCTCTCTCTTTTTAAATATGTATTTCAGTAGCTCCACGTTCAAGGATCCAGAAAGAGCCAGCTTGAGGGACAGCGGGCATGGGGACAGTGATCAGGCTGACAGTGACCAAGACACTAACAAAGGCTCCTGCTGTGACATGTCTGTTAGGGAGGCACTCAAGATGAAAACTACTTCAACTAAAAGCCAACCACTTGAACAAGGTGAGTGAAGTCTCCAATGCTTACAGAGCGTAAAGTTTAAGCCATCATTATAAACCTATTAGCATTGCAATTGCAGTGTATCAGGGTGAAATAGCCCTCTGATAATACTATCAGAGAAAACACTAAATCTTGTAGATAGCCCAGAGCAAAGACATTCAATATCTTTCAGAATGAACATGAAATGAAACCACAAGTATCCTCTTTTTTTTTTTTTTTTTGTAAATCCAAAGCAGATTTAAAAAAAAAAAAAAGGTACTTTTCTAAAATGATTAGAATATACTTTATCTCCATTGGCATTTCCTGTGATATATTATGTACTGTTCTTCAGCCAAAGCGTGATTTGAAAACTCAAACTAGACATGACTGCAACAGATAAAAGAATGACAGTCATTTACATTCCACATGTAGTTTGGAGAAGAGGAAAAGGAAAGAGACTTGGGATATCAGACAACAGTAAAAATGGATCAGAAGGTGTTTCATTTCATGGATGTAATTTTCCTATTTGTAATGTTGATTTCACAATTAATAGTAACATGAGAACTGTCAAATACTAAACTAATATGATTTTTAGTATAATTTCATTCATTTTCTAGGAAGTTATCAAAGATGAGTGTCTGTGAAACAGCTAAAATAACATATTTTAGGACAATGACAATGATCTCTGCAAACCTTCATTCTGACAAATAAGCATATTTATTTCTTCAAACAGTGCCCAGTTAAAGTTTCCTTAGAGATATGTATTATCTAACCATAAGGTCTTCTATTTCAAAAGAAAGACTTTTTTTTTTTTTTTTTTTTTTTTTTTAAGCATCAGACAATCTGACCACTCCAGCAGTGTGTGTTTGTGCAATTTCCTTCGTAACCTATAAGCAATAAGGAAGTGCACCACTGAATTATTTTGAAATGTTTTATATATTTGCTTTAGTTTAGCTTGTGTGGAAGATGATTCAGTGTTAAAGACAGTTAACAGATGATTAAATAAGTCAGCCTTAATGAGAAGCTACATTTATAATTAAGCAGAAATACATTATAAGCTTTTTATTAATTGTTGATTAGTTGGAACTAGATTTTTTGTCACTAGCCTGGTCTGATCTGTTGTACAATCATCAGGAATATATGTTCAACTTTTTTTTTTTTTGGTTATGTAGAGATTGCAACATAGTTTTTGCTGTGTATTTAGAATACTGCAGTATAATTTATTCTGTATGTACTAGAGGGTTAACCTCACATATGACCTTATTTTCCAGGTAATAAATGCCAGAAAGATTATTTTTTCCTGACCTTTTGCCACAACAACTCTGCTTATAATTGGACATTGATATGTATAAAGATACAATACTAGACTTTTTTTTTTTTTGTAGTTTAAGAAGCTGTTTGAATGTGTATCTAAATTTCTCAGTTTTGTATCTCCCTGAGTATCTATCTATAAAGTAATAAAGTAGAGCAATGAAAGCATGAAGTCCTAAAATCCAAAAAGTTTAATTAGGAAAATAATTTACCATAAATTATAAAAAAGTACTTTTTTTTTTAAGTACTGTATAGCTAGAGTTCAATTTTTACTGCAGTTTGTCCAACAGCATAAAGCCTAATACTGCTCAAAATATAAGAGCACTAGTCAGCATATTAAGCCAACCACTCCTATTATTTATTTTCATTATAACACAAAGAGTTATATGGAGGTTTGCACTTATCATTATATCTATACAAGCAGTCCCATTTATCAAGAAACATCTCATACCGGTGGCTTATATTAATTTCTCACATTCTCATTAAACGTATACTGAACTATGAATGTTAAGTACTGTCAGCCACTGAGTTGCAGCAGCAAGCGTTTATGTGATTTTTTGTACTGAGAAAAAGTATGAGCATGGAGAGATAAACTAACTTTTTATTTCCTTTTTTTTTTTCTTTTTCCCAAATATAATTAAAAATGCTAATGACATCCATTTGTTTGCTTGTATGAACTCTTCCATCTCAAGTGTCAGGTAATGAAGTCATTGGCATTTTATGAAAACTGAACATGCAGTGAGAACCTTATGGGGTTACAGATCATTATAGTAATAAATGTGGTGCAATGTGTTTTTTTCAATGAAATCAATGATTGCTTGTCATTGAGCATAGTATGATTAGGGCTTTTACTCCAATGTAACTTCTCTCTTTTGAAAGATAATGAACAAAATTGCTTTTTCTAGTCATTATCCTATCCTATCCTATCCTATCCTATCCATTTGCCATGTTGACAGAGGGTGAGAAATAATGTTTGTGGGTAGAAAAAAGATGGCATTTTCTTTAGAGAAAAAATGTTTCCTAGGAAAAGGAGATGGACAGCTTGCTAGAAACAATTTTATATAGTAGCACCTGAAGCAGTATCAGAAGTGGTGGTTCTGTCATCTTTCTGGGTTGTGCTGACGGATGGGAATTCACTGTTTTGTAGCAAAGTTTCAGGCTTTATTATTGTAATTTAAAGATATCTAAAATAGTTTAACTTCTGTTAAAACTGTGACATTTTTAAAAAATAAACAGTCTTAACAATCAACTCAGGATCTAGATTTCAGATTCCTAATTTAACAAGTGAGTTAAGTTTGAGTTTGAGAAGTTACATCTTCTGTATGTAGTTGTCACTATTGTCATGATTCCAGTTCCACCCAGGGCAGTAATAAGAGTCTTAAAAGTACTAGTATTTTAACTACAAGTCAGAGCAAATCTAGCTTAGGCAGCTTGAAAATCAGTAATGGAGAAATAAGACAGTATATGAAAAAATAATATGTATAAATTACATCTGATTTTGGTATGCAATGGGAGGCAAACTCATTTTATGATTTTCATTAAAATAGTGAAAGCAGTGTAAAGCCTCAAAAACTTTGCTATTAAAATATTTGATTTCAAGGAAAATATTTCTAAATAGCAAGTTTTGTCTAATGGTGATTATAAACATTAACACAAACGAGAAAGATCACCAATTAGCTATCATTATGAAATGCTTCTGGAAGCTCGTCACTTGGCCTTAATGGAAAGAAAGGGGTGGAGGGTGGGGAGGTGTGTGTGTGTGGGGAGGGCAACCCTTTAAATGTTATTGGGACAGTTAGTCTTGTGTTGAAATAAGTATGCCTCCTTTTAGTTATTTCAATTATGTATCTTTTCCCCCCTGTAAATTCCAAGCAATTTTCCGCATAAAAATACCTGTTTCTGATCAGCTTACTTATGCTGATTCAGCTGTCTTACTGAGCACCTTGTTGTGTCTGTTACTTTTTCAGTAGAATAGTTTTAGACAAGTCTGTCTTGTTTACCTCTTTTTTTCTTTATTTCTGTTTTCTTTCTGAGACTTTAAAACCCACCACGAATTCAGACAGTTTGAGATCACCCTACTTATAAATCTTACAAGAATTATTAGTTTTGAACATGTCTGTTATATAAAAATTCCTGTTCCACCTGATGTATTATATATTATTCACATCTGATGATTAACTAACAGAATAATATTTTTCTTTGCTGTCGTTTGTGTATAGCAGCAATAATCTGTATTCCTTGAAAAGATATCCAAAGCTGAAAATTATAATGTGATATCTACAGGGATGCAGTACATCAGAAAAAAATGTGCATTTTATACTTTTCTTAGTAAAACCTGAATATGTTTATCTGATAATGATAATTTTACTGATATGAAACTATAGAGATGTGGAGGTTTCTTGCAGTTGCTTATAATTTTTTTCCTTACCTTTTTTCTCTTTTACCTCTTTTACCTTTTTTACCTCTCTCTTTTTTCTTCCCCTTCTGTTTTCCTTCTTTAACATATATTTGAATTCAGCAGCTTTGGTTTTTGTTTTTTGCTTTATCACTGTGCATCACATCCTGCTTTCAGAACATTTGCTTGCCGTTCACACCTGCATCCCGTAGAGGGGGTATTTCTGCATGTGCAGTTACCTATTTAACAGTAGCACAATCACGAGAATAAAGGAAAACCAGAGACATCTCCATGGAGAAAGACTGAAAGAAAGCTTCAGCGTTGGAGTCAGAGACTCCTCTAGAAACGGTGTTGCTTATCGGGTTTCTCTGTAGGACAGTACGCTTTTAATCTAAGACATACATGACTAGGATAAAAGGGTTGGAGTTAATCTTCAGGGAAAAAAAAAAAAGTGAGAGATTAAATATCACTCAAAAATATAATTTTCTTTTTCTGTTGTCACAACAAAACAACACACGCATTACAAGCATTACAACTGATGCAGCCCTGCATGCAACAGTCTAATCAGTGTTTTAGAATATTTATGAATACTGTCAACTTGAGTATGTCCACTGAACCTGTTCATGGAACAGAACTCAATTAATTTGTGCATTTATATTCTCAATTTCTAAAAAAAAAAAAAAAAAAAAAAAAAAAAAAAAAAAAAGGTCTCTGAAATCTGGTATCCTGCATTATTTTTTAGCAATTTTTTTTTCTGAAATATTCATTGATTTTCTTGTTATAATTCTTTAGTCTTAGGATAACTAATATTCATTCTGTTTAACTAAATGAGAATTAGTCTAGACTGATAAGTGCAGAAAGTTCAACAATCAAATTTCTGCTGTCTGACATAATCATCAATTCTTTCTGTGCCATTGGGGATGATGAGTTCTTTTATGAGTACATCAATTTAATGAGGTAATGGAAAAGAAGACTAGAGAAATATTTCTTTACCAAGTTCTCAGAGCTAGTGAAAGACTATGCGGAGAAACTGACTGAGGCTGGGAGTGCCCCCAGAGCTGACACAACCTGTGAGATATTTTGTTCAGCATTACTTCCTCACAGTAGTGTTTTTTCTTCTGGACAGAATATCTCGTATCACATTCTCTCTGTACTTAGAATGTGAACAGCTGTCAGACTGCACCACTTGTTCTGATGTCACCTAGGAGTCTTTATGTCCAGGACTATTGTCCCTTCCAACTCAGTTACCCCTAATAATCTCAGGTAAGACACTACCTTGCTGTTTTATGTCAGGGCTTGAACACAATATCCTTTCTTCACTTTCATCTGATTAAGTGTTTTCCAGGCAAACTACAATAGCAACTTATTTGTATTGAGAGTCTCACCTTTTATTTAATATGACTTAGTAATACCTGTTTCTAGAGCTGTAAGTCTGGAAACAGTTAGGTGGAGCCCACACAAAATGATGTTTTTCCCCATTCATTTGTTCTTTTCTATGTAATTTCTCTCACTTGTTTGTTCAGCTTCCCTGCTTTATGCAAGCACATGTGTGATCTTGGGTGAAGACTAAGACAGGCCAAAGACTAACTTATCTATTCTGTAGCTTATTATGGAGGAAGACTTCTTTGCAACTGTTTTCTTGACCAAGTTTGTCATCAACGCACTGTAGATATTTGATTTGTGCCTCATTCTAATAGTGGGACTTTTAATTTGACTGAAAAATTTTGTAGAATTATAGACTTTTATGAAGAATAAGGCAATATTTACATTATCTAGACGACCCCTCCAGCGCACTGAAAAAAAGAAAAATCATTATGACATTTAAACTGTCAGCACTTTCCTACTTTTCTGCTGTGATAACATTGGTCAAGTAAACAATACTTCTGAATTTAAGAAAATTAACAACATTATTATGGTCTCATCCTTCTTGTGAAGTCTTTGCATTGGTATCTAAATTTTAAATTAATATTTTTCACTTTTTTAGTTAGAGGAGTACTCAGGAAAATTTCAGATATTATTAGTGCCTTAATCTCTAATAGTAATTTAAAGCTGACCTAGGTCTTTGCAAGACTTGCTTAGATAAGCTGAGCAAGGCTATGCAAATGTTCTGTAATGCCATTTTTTGAGTGACCAGAATACTATTTCCCCTTTGAATCTAAGTATCCCAGTACCTGTGACATATCTGTTGCTGCATTATCTCTTGAGCAAATTATATGATGGATTTGGGAAAAATAAAGACAAAGTCCTTTATCTACAAACGTATTTACTCATAGTATTAAAGTTCTTTTATTATTATTATTATTTTTCCCCTCTGTTGCTCTTATGTTGGATATCTTCTTAAGTTTTATTTTTAGACCTAATTCTCTACCAGAGAATTTAATTCTACCAGAGAATCTAATTCTCTACCAGAGAATTCACTTTCACTTTTTACCTGTCAGTTATTTTGATATTGAGTCTAGGTTCATGAGTGGCACTTTTAACATCGGTTTGAGTGATAGCCAGATGTGTTTAGAAGCAGAGCCCAGTTTGTTTGATGCTTCCTCATTAGAAATGAGAGTGTTCCCATGCATAGCTTCTCTCCATGGTGGGTTCTCCTCATATGAGCAGCTCTTGAGTTCAAGCAAGGCTATCCAGGTGAGGAAAGAGAAGTCTGATGGAGCAGGTGCTTGTCCTAGCAGAAATCAGAAAAGGATATGAAGTGGCAACCTAATGGAGAACAGATGGATTAGCTTAATACCTTGACTACTTACTTAGCTGCCTTCATTGTTACAAAACAGAAAAGCAGTGCAAACATTCTGGCAGCTGAAGTGACAGTGAATACACTTTGCATCAGGGTATCTTAGCCTATTATTTCCGCCTGTTATTGCCTATTATCCTACTTTTCAACTGGAGTTGAGTTGTGCCAAACCAGGTTTTTAATCAGACGTGTTTCATCATCTTGCAGATTATTATCATGTAGTAGCAGTGAAGTTTTGTGAAGAGCATACACCACATTTAATTAATGTACTTAGCCATAGATTAGGGCGGAAATTTCTATAACTGACTTTCAATACATACAGAAAGAACTTTCTGCATCTGTACACACACAAAACATATCACTGAGACACACACAAAAAAAGGACTATAATAGTTCAGCACATCGTGATCTTTGCACCATTTGATGTGTCATGCTACATTTTCCAAGTAATTTTATTGTCCCCCTATTGTTTCTACTTATTTTTATAATTACAGATTAATTCAGTGGTCTGTATTTTTGCCCTGTATCTTGATTTCACTGGAAACTTCACAAACAAATCAATTTAGATACATTATTACTAACATGTTAAAAGGCTGAAACTGTACCAACTGAATCGTTAATACATTTCAGAAGAGATTTCTTTGATGAGCTTATTTGCAAATTAATGCATATCATGCACTTCAAGATCAAAAGTCTGTTACCATGAGTCTCATGTCTGAGATGTAGGTGTAAATTTTAACATTGGGGTGCTGTAACTGATGGTGCTTATTTCTTCATGCTTTATTTTTAAGGCAACAAAACAGAATATTCCTCCCCTGTCACTAGTCTAAATCTCATCACTTCCTTTCTGTACTCTCTATTTTGACACTGCCTTTCCTGTGGCTGAGCTCACTTATTGTACTGCAGTTTGTTCTTGGAAGTCTTAGAATCCATAAATTATCTTTTTGCTTTATTCCCAATAGAAGAGCAAGTGAAGGATTTTTCATTCTCAGTAAAATGAAGCCCTTCTATGTCAAAATCATTATCTTGAGCTAACATTTTTTATTTTCAGATTCTTTTTATAAATTGAAAGTAGGAAAGTAGGAGCATAGAAACATCAACAGCTTTTGAAACACGGAAATCAAAAAATTGATAGTTTTCATTGTTTCAGGTTTTATGCATTTCATTGGAACATAACTGGATATGCTTACTTTTGTTAATGAAAATTTTAGGGCATATATTAATGTATCGAATAGACACTTAATATCACACAAACTATTTTAACTGGACTAGGGAGTCCATTTCTACTTCTTAGTCTGTTTTCTTTTAATTGAGCTAATTAATTAATTCTAATTTAAATATATATGTGCATATATTTATTCAGTTATATAAAAAGTAAATTATATATATCCTGTCCTCTCTTTCTAATTTTATATCATTATTGTATGATTGTATCTCCTGTTAAAGAGTCAACAAAAATACAGATATGATAAAAAAATGATATTACTCAGGTTTTCACACAATCCCGTTGCACATTCCAGCAACATTCTTGTTACCAAATTGAAGGAATATTCTGCAGATGGAGTTACTCCACAGCTAATGCCTATTAGTTGGAAACCTGAATTTGGATTTTGGTTATCAACAGTTTTATGTCCAGCTGAGGAAAACATATCAACAGAAGCATCTTAAATAAAAGACAGGAATTAATTATTCCGTTTAGTGATACTTCAGTTAGAATAACATTAATTGAATTTTGTTTTTCTGGAGCAAAGAATATCTTGTAATTTCTATATACAACAATCCAGTCTGTCCTTTTGCTGGCCTTTTTTGTTGTGTACATACTACTTTTCTGCTATGTCCAGGTTTCCAGAGGGAGAGAAATGGTATAACTTAATTTAGTCCAGAGTTCCAGCACATGCTATTTAGTGACACAGCCTTTGTACTCAGTTTGTGGGGACATTTTTAAGGAAGATCTGGACAAATTCAAAATAAATAGAGGGGTTAGAATAACAGCATAAAACAATGGTTTACAAAACATGGCCCATGGGTGAAGTCTGGAAGAACTGGTTTTTGTTTAGAGTTTTTATTTGTTTAAATGAACAAAGACTGAATGGAAACATAATAAAACTCTTAATGTGTATAAAATGTTGTCATAAATAGGGTGGTAATTTTATTTATTTAATTAATTAACTAATTTGTAGTTTGCTGGGAGAACTGTTTAGGTTAAATATGAGGGAAAACTTTGCTATAAAGATATTTATGCACTGAAGCTGGCTATCCATATAAGTTAAAGAATCCCTCTGCATAGTGGTTTCTAAAACATGTTAAATTTTTTAGTGATAACCCAGATTTATTTCAACCTACTGAGGGCCAGAGGATCCACTTTAGCCCTGCTTTATATGATGCCATAATTAAATGCAAGGGTGAGATGCACTGTCTAGTCCTGAGTAAAATGTACTGAAAGGGAACATTTACACTGGCCTGTTCTATACCCTTTTGTCTGTGAACATCTTCTTTTATGGGAAGATACCACCACATGAGAGAACTGCAGGGAATGTGGACTGTGCAGTGCTTCACAACAAGAATCCCTGATATACTGTAATAGCACTTAGCATTTAATGAGGACTTTGCTCAGACACAGAGCTGCAACATGATTAGCTTATTACTACTCAGTGCAACTTTGTCTACTCTCTGTACATCAGTGATATACACATGCATTGTGTCAGCCTCTGTGTGCCTACTGCCCATCCTTATATCCAGAATGGCATAACAGCTGGTTTCCATTCCCTGCTGCTGCTTTCTTCTATTCCAGCTGCCACACTCAAATAACCTCCCTTCCCCAAGTGGGCTTCATATGGTTTGAAAGGGACTTAATGTACCTCAGCGCATAGGGAACTTTTGATGCATATTTCATCATGTTTCAGTTCTTTCTACAGGGAACAGTGCATGTATAACAGATGTTCCCTGACTACTACCCCTTCCTGAAGGTGACATGCCCTTTTTTGTGTTTCATCTCTAATGTATATGTAGCTGGTATTGCCTGTGTGGTACTAAAAAGTACTGTTCCATGGCTGCCCCTGTACTGCATGCCAAGCTGTATTTAATTCCATTTGCTCCCCTTTGCAGCATGAAATGGAGAGGAGCATATGACCAGTATAACCAAGTCATAATGTGACACAGAAAAAAAAAATTTACTTAAGATGTACTTTTTTTTTTTTAATTTAGGACCATATTTTTTTCTAGTTTTATATACACAAATTGTCTCATATAAATCAATAGGGATAGACATGTGAGTAAATGTCAAAAAATCCTTCATCTTTTAATAGTTCCTCTGATGTATATGTAATATGTGTTTTTAATATATGTACACATGTGCACAAAAAAGATATTATTAACTGATGATCCTGATTTTTTTTTTAAACTAAACCTGTATCTTAAAAATATAGAAAATTGAAAGCTTTAAAAGTTTGGGCTTTTTTAAGACTGCAAATATGAGATTATTTTGCAAATTAATTTTATTAATTTGCAAATTATTTTAATTAATTTCATCAGAAATCTTGTTCTGAGAAAGTACATTTCTGAAGTAAAAGCAAACAATCCAAAATATACTATAGGTATTTCAAAAACCAAAGCTTTTAAATATATAGTTGCTAATGTATAGTACTGCACATATAATGCACATATGCATGTGTATACAGACATATTTAACATATTTATATAAACATATATATTGCAATGTAATTGTAGTATCTATTTAAATATTATCGGGATGTACAATTTTGATTTTTATAGGGTATTCTATCAACTTTTTTTAAGTTTTGGCTTAAACTTTACCATCTGAACATACAGAATTTTATTATGTGAACCAATCTTTGCTTGAACAAATAAATGCAGTTCTTAAATTAAGTGTAATTTCAGTTGCCCATTGGACATGATCTCTAGTTAGTTACACAGTCCAAACCTTAAAAGCCCCAAGTAAAGACCAAGAACAACAGAAAGACAAGTGGAATTGTGTCTGTTTCAATATTGTTAAAAGATTTATGTCATTGGTCTGTAATCTGCATGGCCAAGGGAAGCGTCTACTTGGTCTGTGTGCACAGATGAATATGAATAATCCCAAACTTTATGCGCTGTTATTAGTTTTAGCATGTGATTTCTTTTCTACTATCTGAACAGATAGTAGAGGTACAAGGTTACGTAGTTTGATTTGAGCAGTCTATCACTTGTCTATGAGATTGCTGTTGCAAGCAAAGTTCACACAAAGATAATGTAGGTGTGTACATTATCTTAATTTGCCTTTCCTTATAGGTAATAGAGGTTATTTCTTCTATATATTTCCTCTATATATTACTTATATTCCTCTATATAATAGGTTATTTCCTTAGAGGTAATAGTTCTGTTGTTGTTGTTGTTGTTTTTTAATTCCCCCTGAGGTACATAAAATTAATGCTGCACCTTCATAATAATTTCAGAAAATACCAGCTTCACAATCCTCTTTTATAGTAATTCACATTCCTCTTTTATAGGAATATTGTACTTACAATAGAAAATATTTTTTTTACATTTAGTGTAGCCAATTGCATCCTAAAAATGTATCATTTTTGGGTGGACACTCTTAATAAGGACTAATAATTTCTCCACAACAAAGACTGCAAAATAATTTATGAAATCAATTCCTGTCAAATTTTCAATCTGATATCTTTTGTATGCTTGGTATTTGCTCAAAAGCAAATAATAATAACAATAATAATAAACCACCAACAAAACACATTAAAAGAATTTGTTTAAAATATTTGTTAAATTTGTTTCCAAGTCATAAAATACACCAAGCTGAATATGACCCTGGGTTAGGTCAGGTAATACTTTCTTTTCTCAAGTCAAAGTGTTATAACCAAGTAATACCAGGTGGTTACCCAGGGTGCATAGGAATGGGGAAGCTGGTAGAGCAAAGAGGGATGGAGAAAGAACTATACTGTAAACTCCAGCCACTCCAGACCACACTGCTTTCAGGACAACTATAAACCCAGTTTAGCTTGTCAGTATACTGTGACTGCTTTTTGCTTCTCCAGAGTACCATAAAGCACACTAATGAATATGACCATAAAATTTAAAATAATAAAGATCATGTAAAGTTGATGCTGCATATCCCTTAATCACTGGGATTATCATATAATTAGATTCTTTTTCTCCCCTTTGGCATTCAGGCTTATAGTAAACAAATAAGGATATTCTCAAAACTTTTATTTGGATGGAATTACACTGGAAAATACACATCATCATGAGTGGTAAAATATATTACAGCTTCCAACTGTCTCTAAAGCAAGCAGTATTATATTAATTCAGGGCACTTATATTTAACATTTATTACACCTTCCAAACCCTGAAATAATAATAATGTATTTGAATAGAAGTATCAGAAACTACAAAGAATCCGGTAAAACTATTTCAGCTCTCATTATATGGGTATTTCAGGGTAAGAACAGCGTTTAAGTAGTGGGAAATTCTGAAATAAATATCTTTAAATTGAATGTCTTCATGCTTTTATTGTGGAAATAAAATCCCATGAGATATTTAAGGCATGTTATTGATATATAGTTATAAAAATGGTGAACTTCACCTACAGATACCTTTTATTTGTATGGAATTATTGATAATATCCATATTTGTATTGCATTCAAATATTTATGTATCCATTCTTTATTATTAATATTTCATTTTTATTCCTTCATTTGTATTTTTATGTTTTATTTTATTTTATTTTGTGCACATTCACATTTTTTCCTCAGTATCTGGAGAACGGCAGATGTGTTTACATTGATAGAATTTTGACACAATAGTAGTCTTTCAAAAACAGGTTAGATAATCAATAAGAATTTGGAACCCATCTTCTCTGTGAGCTTTAGAAATGCTAACCCATTGCTAATTCATTAATATTTGAAAGTGATTTCAGGAGTTACTTAGAGAGGTTAAACAAGACAAAATAAGCTCTACTATTTAAAGCTTAAATATATACATATATCTTTACTACTTAAAGCCTAAACTTTTCTTTAAATTCTTTAAGACAGTAGAACTTCAGACTATTGTAAATTTAATAAATTTCTTAGTCTTTTCACGTGTACATGACAACAATAAATGGCTTATTGTTTATTATAAAAAGATTCTTGTATTTCTACTAGCATGCTTGAAAGATGAGTACTGTACAGCTGCTTTCTTCATTGTAAACTTGATTCATTTTTGTGACATGCACAAGTATGGATAGACAGAAAGATTTACAGGAAGAAGAAAAAAAATAGCTTAGAAGCTTAAGGTGTGGGAAGATAATGTAATGAGGAAAAAAAAAAGTAATCAAAACACAGATTTATGAAGAAACGAGGAACTGCTCAACTCTTGGAGATAATGTGCTTTTGTTGAATTTACTAATTCTCTGCAAAAAGTGATCAACATTTTTATTTTTCCTGAAGATTAGCTGCAACTAAATAATACTAAACTGAAATAATGTATTCCGTATTAGACAGGTACTTGCTGCTGCATAGTGGAGGTTCATCAAAGTCAGTAGGGTTGTACCACCTTGCCTATTTTGGACAAACACAGTATAATATTTATTTAGTCTTACAAATCAACTAAACATTACATTTTTTCTTTCCCATCCAATGTCAGGTATCAGCATTCTTTTGCTGAATGATGTCATTTGTAGCTGAACAAAAATAAAATACTTTCTCAAAATATGGATATTTTATTTATGAATTTAGTGCTTTCACTAAAGTTCAGTTTGCTGTCATGATTTGGGAACAGATTACTCTGGTAAATATAACAAAAGTAGAAAATTGTTTAAGTTCAAGACAACAAAAATTACACTTTATAATCTTAACTAAGTTCAGGGAATGCTGGTTTGTTATCTTTATTTACAGTGAATTTTACCTTTCCAAAAACTAAGACTCAGAGTTCTCCTAGATATTTAGTCCTCCATAAGTACAAAGGAAGTGGAAAACCTGGATCTCAAAGTATTTAAAAAAAAAAAAAAAAAAAGCTTAACATCACTAACCTCTACATTTTCAACACTTTTGAAGGAGAGAACAGACCACAACTTCTTAGGAATCTTATCATTTCACCTACTGTCTTACCTACATCTGAGATACCTTGTTTATATATATATAATTAGTTGACAAACTCTTTAGAATTAACGAAGCGAGAAATAGGCACTTTTAGAGCATGATTCATTTGACCTATTTTACATGAATCATGCCTTCAAAATGTTCATTTCTTTCCACTGTCAGTAAAAGGTGACTAACTCAGATATAGTTCAATATTTGCTGATGTCTAAAGTTATGAAAGATGAATTGCAGTTAGTGTTTATTCAGGAAACAGCTTTTTACACACTGGCCATTGCTTATCCCAACCTTTTTGGTGTCTATGTCTATGTCTCTTATTTGTGCTGCAGGTGTTAATGGTTCTAGACACACCCCTTTTTTTTCTTTTTTTTTTTTCTAGACTTTTTTTTTTTTTAATGATAAGTTAATGATATTAACTTGTTCAACAAATCTTTCCTATTTCATCAAATTATGATGTGGAGGTGTTGAATCTCTTTCATTTGAGAAATATGATTTCTGTTTGCACAGCTTTTGTTCTCTCTTCCATATATGTGTAGCTGGGAGCAGTTTCTTCACTCACAAAGCTGAGTGACTGTGTAAGGTTCATAGCTTTTGATGTTTTAGTTAAATATTCATCTATTTTTTTTCCTCATGAATTCTTATGGCCAAATTCCTGGTGCCAGAAGCAATAAAGCCTAGCATGTTAGAGATTTAAAATTAGACTCTGAGATCAACCTGTACTTTGGCTTCTAAAAATCCCTATGTGCCAAAATACTTTACTGAAATGACTCGCAGAAAAGGAAGAGGATGGTCTTAGTTTACACAGACCTGTACTTAAAATTAAAATAAATTTATCTGACTTCCTGAGCTATTATAATTTATGTTAATTAAATACTAAAGGATGAATAAAAACATATTAATTTAAGGATTAACCTCTATATTAGTTATCTTTATCTTACATAGTGTTAATCTTCAGTAAATTTTTATCACTTGGCGAATTGAAGTAATTTGTGATCTTATCAAACTTAACTTCTTCTTATGTCTAAAGCAGTTCTTGCATGTTCATTAAAGAGCAACGGATTCTGGAATAGCTGTTAATCCCTGGCAAATACATTTAAGCATCAACTGGCATTTCATAAACATACAGTAGCAATCTTATTTGATCTAAGTAAAGATTTACTTAAGATAATTGGGGTCTATCCTGTTGTATCACAGCCACTGCAGTGCGCACCATTATTGGTGGCAAGGTGAAGTTTATCTGCAGGAGAACACTTGCCACTCTTATCTCAACTCTACTGCCAAAGCCATCTACTGGAGATGTAGCACATGTTGGCACAAAAAGGACTTCTACTAACCTTTCTACACCCTGTTCCCAAAAGAGATAAACTAAGCTAAATATATAGTGATATGGCTACATACATGACAGCGCTTTCTGCCAAATAGCTGTGTGAACTGGGGTTGTCTTTTTTTTTTACCCCCACACTTCCAGATGACACAGTTTTGCCAGTAATACTTCACAACATAGATTCTGACAAGATGCTCTTCATTATCAACGTTATTAATAGTGAACATATTGTTCTTTCTTACAAGGTTCACACAGATAAAGATTGAACTGTATTTTTGGCAAATTTGAAAGTTGACTAAGTTTTTTTTTCTTTTTTTTTAATCTTCATTTCATAGAAAATCATCAGAAAGCTTCATCTTAATAAATGTGAGAATTAAATATTATATAAGCATAGTTAAGTATTATGCTTTCAGGAATAAAACAGATGAGGTTTTGAAACAGAAATTCAGCTTAGAACACTAATTTTGTAATAATAATGATCATACTAAAAAAGTACTGAAAGGGGGGCTAAATTTTCCATTGGTTATTTGATTTTTTCTTCCATGATACATATAAAAATCACGTATGCTTTCTGTGACTTCTCATAATCCTGATCCCATCTGTCTTTTGTTTCATATCAGTATAGTGGAATCCACTGTGAAATTCTACCCCCATTAAAATGCATTTCGTCTGGACTAGTCATGCAGTTAGGTACATATATATTTGATTTTATGAAAAAAAAAATCTTAATAAAGAATTCATTTAATTTTTTGGGGTGTACGAATATTTCAATATATTTTATTAAACTGAACTAATCTAGTACTTAAAAAATAGCTCCCTGACATTCAGAGTAATGGACATGAAAGCAAGAGTAATAAAAATTGCTAGGAAGATGCAGCGTAAGCACTGATTCAGCAAATACCAGACTGATTTAAACATTTTCTTTAATACATAAGATATACATCTGCAGGAATTTAAAAAGATATGAATATAACTGTCTAGTAAGGCTTGAGATGTGGGATTTTCTGTCAGCTAACAAATTAATACTCATCATCCAGCCTAGGGCAGTTGTATATGTTTATATACTTCATTTATAACAGCTGCAGGTAACTCAATCATCCACCTAGACGTAACATCTAAGTCACCTTGTGGAATTTCCTATCATTCTCCAGCAATTAAACAAAGACTTTAGGTTGACTACACTTTTCTTTATTTAAAGTTCTATAGAAGAGAATCAATGAAAATGAAAAAAAAAAATTAAAAATTTGCATTATACTTGGATGGATTTTTCTTCCAAGAATTTGGAAGAAAAAAATTGCACTGTGGACCCTTCACATCCATAATGGCTTGTGTAATAATCTCCTAGAATCATTAAGGATGGAAAAGACCTTCAAGATCATCTGGTCCAACAGTCACCCTACTACCAATGTCACTCACAAGTTACTTAGGTGTGCGTACAAACACAATTTCGTTGACTGAAGCTTCCATCTGATAATTTTTGACAGTGCTCTTGCATTAGGAGAAATAGTAAATAGTTGTTTCCTATTAGGTTTCTTAGTGACAATCACAAATTACAAATCTTTTCATATTGTCACTTTGTTGTGTTTTCTCCAAGCTAAAAGAAAAATCTTACCTTTTTTAAACTCATTAAACTTATTTAAAACCTTATTTTATGAAAGCCTTTTCATAACTTTAATCATCTTTGCTACCCTTTTTTATCTTTTTGGTTTTATTATATACTTTTTAATGTGGCATGAGCAGAAACACATATAGGAGTCTAGACACAGCAGCTGCGGATTTAAACAGAACAATGTTTTGTGTTTAAATCTCTACTCCTTTTCCAAGATTGTTTCCTATCCTAACTGATCTCTGCATGACCTGACATCTTCATTTAACTGTCCAGAATAATACTAAAATCTGTGTTAGAGTTCACAGTTTGCATATAGACAGTTGCTACTGTTTTTCGTCATGTACGTTACCTGCATGTGTTGACACTGAGTCTCATGTGTCATTTTATTATAGTTATATGATACCATGACAGCTATTTGCAGCTCTTCACAACCACTCTCAGATTTTACTACTCACATTTGCCATGTTACATTTGTTTGGCACCAAAGTTAATTTAAGTGGTAGTGTTACAATACTCCAATTTCATATTTGGGTTCCATCTGGTCTTCTCATTTGTTGGGAGTAATTTTACCCATTTTCTCTAAAACTTAGAGTATTAATCTTTCAGTTGCAGGCAGTTTTTATGTTTTTATGACTCATTTCTATTCCATAATAACTGCATTTTGGGAACCTTTCTAAACTCCCTTCAGTCTAAAGTCAAAAAATAAAGCTTTTTTTTTTTTTTTTTTTGGAAGGGAGGTGTTGCTTGTGACCTTTCTTTCAATGTTGCTTTCATATATGCTGATATATGTCAGCCTCACCAATTAAATAATTCTCTGGCATGCTTTCCTTTATCTTTTTTTTTTTTTTTTGGGGGGGGGGTAAAACTTCTATGTAATACTTGTTATGTCATGAATAAATTGTCTTCAGAATCTTTTCCGTCCTTCCCTAAAATATTGTAACATTTTATTAGTTTGACTTTATGCATTTTTCTCTTCCTAATTTGCACGATTCCCGCTTTTTTAAAGGGTATTTTTTTACTTTTAATAGCCTCCATTATGCTGCTGTCTCACATGCTGGTTATTTTTCTATCCATTTAGTGTTTTTGATAAGTGGTATACAGTTACTCTGAACTCCTAATATAGTACCTCTAAGCAGTCTGTTATGCTATCTGCTAGCATTTAGTCTTTTAGTTGTCTTTTTCAACTTCCTTCTAAAAAGCTTTGTCATGTTCAGGTAATTCCCATTTTTGAAGTTAAATGTTACTGTAGTCAATTTCTTGCCTTTATCTTTTCTACAATGATATTGAATTTGAGTGCTTTATGGCCAGCAGTACAGTGTAGCATGTAGATAATTATATTTTCAGCCCAGCCTGTTGAATGCTAAAAACTAAATCACACAAGCAATGTTTATCCTCTTGTGAACTCTTTGACTAGCTGCTTTAAGTGCAATGTACTTCATCATTCCTATGTAATTTGTATCTTGGCACTATAATTACTCCGGGTTCCGCTGGGTATTTTCTTTCCACTTCCTCTGTGAAATATCTGTTACATCAGATTCCTCACTTAGAACCAGCTGCTGCAATTCTTTTATTCTTTTTTTTTTTTTTTTAAACAAACAAACAAAACAACAACAACAACAACAAAAACTAAAATTTGTATAGAATCAAGTAAATATTTGGTCTGGTTACAAACCTTTATGTGTTCTGTTCAATTAGGATTTTATTTGTTGGAGTTCTTTGCTATTTTTTGCCCAAATATGGTAAACTTTTATTCTAACCCTTCTTCCTTTTTGAGTATAAATTGGGAGTTTACTGTAGATGACAAATCACCTAAGATTGCGTGTTTTTCTGTGCATGTGACTTGTTTTTAACAAAAGAAAGAAAGAAACAAACAAACAAAAAATTATAACAAAAAGCCTCTTTCACAACACTTTTAAAGGTTGCCAGCATTGTATTTTATTTTTACTGTGCTGGCTTACTTAATTCCTATCCCTCTTGAATACGTTCCATCCATTATAAACATTTTCTTGGTCACTAACTACCGTCCACTTATCTAAATCAATTTTCAACCCCAAAAATGTACGTAAGTCTGTGTCTATGACAGAAAGATAGCAAAAGGAAAACCACATGTATACCAAGTCAATTATAGAGATCCATATCTGTTTCATTTTCATGTTGAATTTTACCTTTCACTTATGATTCAATTGACTCAAGTCCGTCTCTTCATAGTGTTTTTTTTTTTTTTTTTTAACGAAAGAGACTTCGTTGTCATTCTGAGTTATAAGGTTCAAGTAAAAATATTTTACTTGCTTTTTTTTTTTTTTTTCTGGAAAACAAACAAACACACAAAAACAACAAACAAATGACATCAAATTACATCATATTGCTAGCCTTCAGTCTTTGCCACTATTTTGTATTTTCTGTTCCTTCAGATTTTTATTCTCACACTTCATGGGTGTTTTGTTAAATAACAATAACAAATACACATAGTAGCAACATCGATTTTGCTTTGTATATGCATTATTATGATGCATATCAAAGACAACATTTTTCTGATGTTTGAATTGTTACTTTGTTACACAACATATTGAATGCTTATTTTAGGCCTGTTCCTTGCACTGTTGTCATTTTGACTTCCCTTACTCTTGGAAAGATATTTTTAGAGCTCTTTCATGAGTCATTGTTGCAGAATTCCACTCAGGAATATACACATCAGTTTATTATTTTCACTGTTTAATGTTATCACTGTTTTTCCCATTCTAATGCATGTCTTAATGTTTTTGTCTTTTTCTACATTGGCGCAGCTGTGAAAATTTGTCCAAATTAGCATTACAGGTGGATTAGTTAAATCACTCTAAATCTCTGTATAGATATCTTCATTTGTGTTTAAAATACAGCCAATTTGACTAAGCTTAAATCAATTCGAAAGTCAACTAGACTAAACTGAATCAGGAGCATTTTATTTCTGAATAGGACTAAAAATAAGAATAAAAGAATAAGAACATCCACATTAAATCTTCTTTAAATTCACCCATTTAATTGATAAGGATTAATTTGCCAGAGTGTTTCCTCCCTTGCTTGCATCACTTTCCTTTGCTTACTTTCCTTTGTAATCAGATATGTATGAACTTACACGCTCTGATGTTCAGTGGTGTACCTTAGAGATGTTTCATCAAAGCAATATGTTAAGGTTGTTTCTCCACCAGATGCCCTGCTTTAAAAATCTCTGCTGTGGGATCCATTCTCACCATGGGTCCTAACTGGGCTGCCACAGCTTTTTGGAGTTTTCTGCAACTTCACAGCTGTATCTGATACAGGGAGAATCAGAAGATACAAAAGAAGCATGTTGTCAGTGTATCCATATTCACGGTTGCTCAGGTCCCTCAAAGCTTACCTTTGTAGAAAGAGACTATGGAGTCTCTGACTACAATGGTTCTAAGTCCCCAAAACCAACTGTTATGATCTGGTCACATAAACACTTTCAGTCTCTTTTACCCTGAAATGCAGAAAAGTCATGTTCTTTTGTAATTACTGTGTTTTTCACTCAGAATTTTCATTAAGGTAAAAAGTAATATCCAAGAAGGAAATTCCACTTGTCAGAGTTATCACAAATCTCTGATTTTTGTCTATGCTAACTTCTGAATCTTGCTTAAAAATGCTTGTCAGAATAACTGGTTTAGACCAAAGGTATGCCGGGTATACAGATTCCAGCCATACAGATGCTATAGGTACAGTAGTTAAATGGTATAGACCCTACACTCCCTGACAAATAGTCCCTCCCCAGCTTTCCTGTAGGCCCCCTTCATGTACTGGAAGGCTGCTATAAGGTCTTCCTGAAGCTTTCTCTTCTCAGGCTGAAAAATCTCAACTTCCTCAGCCTGTCTTCATAGGAGAGGTGCTCCAGCCCCTCAATCATCTTCATGGACCTCCTCTGTACTTGTCCTAATACTTCCATGTCCTTCTTGTCCTGGGGGCCCCAGAGATGAACACAGTATTCGAGGTATTCATGCTATGCAACTTTAATGCTATGACACTTCTAATTTGCTTACTCAGATCTGACCAAAGAATCTGTAAAGAAGGAATCGACATTTGAGCTCCACAGATTCACAACTTCTTAGAGAAGGATGGCAGTCTAGGCTAATCTGTGAGATTTTACCTTCAATTCCAATATATATTTATTTTAAATTCTTCATGTGGAACCTTAGGAAAAGCAAACTTCTATCAATTTCTGTTCTAAATAGTTGTTAAAGTAAAAACTGAAATTTATAGAATCACAAACTCACAGAATCACAAGCAAAGCCATGAGCCCTGTATTCAGGTTTTCCTTACCCAAAAGAACAGAAAAGGTCTGAATGTAAAGCTATGGTACACTGCACTGTCAGGCTGAACGACTCAAAGTTAGACAAGGATACCTGCAAATTTGTTCAGCTGAGCTTCAATTCCACCCTGATGCATGCTGAGAATTAGCATTATATGTTTTTTTTTTCTCCGTGGTGACTGCCAGATGTGTAACTCTTCAAGCATACCCTGCCACTTTTCCTATACAGGAAAAATAGCTCTTCCAGCTATTTTGTAAGAATAGTGTGCAAGGTGAGTGAATTTCAGGGAATAATAAATAAAAATTGACACTAGCAACATATGAAAGGAAAAAAAAAAAAGAAAAAAGAAAAAAAAAGACTCCTATTTCCTTGTAAAACGCATGAGGATGTCAAAAATATTAAAGTCATATTTTTAGTGAAAAGACAAAGAAATATACAGCACATTCATTTTGGTAAGTACGGTATGCTAAATTCCATTGGATTCAGATCTTACCTACCCCTTAATCACATTTCCAGATGTCTCTTATCACAATCTGTGAGAACTAGCAATCCAAATCATTTGGATATATTCATCCTGTGAGACCTGACAGTGCAGTGTACCATAGCTTTGCGTTCAGACCGTGAGACCTGCTTGTGCTCAGCTGGTTATTGGGACAAAATCCAGAATGGGTCCCTAAGACTCTATTGAATTCATGTTTTTGTCTTCATTTCACCTGAGTTTCCATTAGAAGAACGAGAATTGGATATGTGGATATGGAGCCATAGGCAAGGTGTACATCCTAGTAGATCTACATCACACTGTAAAGTTTGATGTAACCATGGAGGAATTAATGACAGGATCTGATTTCCAACCCCTAGCTTATAGACAAGGGAGTTTTTATTTACTGCTGTTTAGCTTCCATTTTTGTTAACTTTCATTATTTTTCTTGGCTTCGATTACTTCCTCAGTGTAGGAGAATCTGACTGGAGCCATTGTTTATTTCTGGTGATGTGTCTTTTCCATCAAATGGCAGTCATCAAATGAGAACATTTTACTTCTAGTCTTGAGAGGTTCACACTCACAAAAGTGGCCTAGAGGGACACAGCTGTCTCATTGTGCAGTGAGCAGAGAATTATTCTGTGATGCATCCTGCTCAATAAAAGCCTTGAATATTATGACCAGGTTCTTGAACTGGCATTGAAAATGAATTGAGAACCAGTGGAAAATATGAGCTGTTGATATGATCTGTTGTAGTAGCTTTTCCTCTTAAACAGTTAGTTGTCTTGTTCTGTGCCAATTATACATGCTTCCTCCACTCTGATTTCCACATAATGCTAATGACAACAGGAAGAGATTATCACACTGATAGTTGCTGTCAAATCCAACTTAAAAAACAAACAACAACAACAACAACAAACAATAATATCTTCAAAGGTAAAAATAAGGAATTCCTGTTCCTTTATCTGTATTTTTAATGAGATGTAATGTAGAACTATAGGACCTTTGAAATTTCCTTCCAACTGAAATATTCTATTCTATTCTATTCTATTCTATTCTATTCTATTCTATTCTACTCTACTCTACTCTACTCTGCTCTACTCTACTCTACTCTACTCTACTCTATAGATTTTGTGCTACCTAGGTAAACACTAAGTGTATGATTTATGAAAACAGAGGACATTCGTAGTATTTAGATATTCAGATTTTTTTTTCCTGCCATCATCACTTCTTTCTTTCTCTGGCTAATACTGAGTGAGACAAACACTTTACCAGGGTGTGTAATGATAGGACAAGGAGTAACAGCTTTAAAATAAATAATATAGTAGATTTATATTAGATATAAGGAAGGAATTCTTTGAGGAATTCTGAGAGTGGCTAATTACTGGTACAGGTTGCTCAGAGAGGTTGTGAATGTCCTCTCCCTAGAAGAAGAGATGGGACCTTCAGCAACCTGATCTAGTGGAAAGTGTCTCTGCCCATGGTAGCAGGTTGGAACTTTAAAGTCCCTTTTAACTCAAACCATTCTGTGATTCTATGAATTAGCTATTTTTTGTCCTTTAGATTTAATGACATCTGTGTGATGATGTAGAAGAAGTAGATATAAAGCTAGGGTCCATCATTTTGTGGATGACCCATTAGGTATAGATTTACAGTCTCACTCATGCATGTGGCTAGTAAGTAACTTGTTGTCTTAAGTTGTATGGGCAGATTCATGCTCTCAACATGAAGAATTCACATCCTAGAAATCTCTTGTGTACCCAGGTTTCTTTGGCAGTGGAAGCAGTTGATGCCTAGGAAGGCCAATACTTGGGATGGAATTAATGCACTTGAAACAAACAAACAAAAGCTTTCTAAGGGAGGGACTGTCCTCAGCAAGTGTTAGCTCCTGATGAGCACATGGTCTGTCATGTTCTCTTGAATGTCAAAATGTTTGTTTGTTTGTTTGTTTGCTAGTTAATTTGTTTGTTTGTTTTCCTGGCATGGGTGTTTTTTCTCTTTTAGCCACTTGAATCAACTCACCATAACATTAAAGTTATACCACAAAGGTACAGGGTGGAAATGCATTGAGAGCAGTTTCCATGCACTACTGATGCATGTACTAAGCTACTTTAGCTTTACGTATTGGGGAACCATGTCCCAGAGAAAGGAAAATATTGCTTCTGTCAGAACTATGTGTTTTCTAACAACACTTCCTAGGCTGAAAGGTCAAAAATCCATATAGCTTAGAGGAAAAAAATATGTATTTTTATTTCTTTTTACAATTTTGCAAATGAAGAAGTGAACAGTTTTGTAGCCTGATGCAGTTTATAACATCTTGGTACAGATTTTTTAATGTACATTTTCACAGATGCTGTAACCAAACATAAGAGAAAGAAAAAAAAAAAAAAAAAAAGGAAAGATCTTTGCAAAAATCACATCCTTTGAATAGAAGTCCCTGATAGATGTAGGTAAGATGTTGGATGATAGGCTCAAACAATTAGAATAGCTGTTCCTGCAATTTTGCCCTATTTTATTATGTCTTTTAAATGTAAGCTACTTGGTTTGCATACAGCATGAATGAATGTCCATTCTGAATATTCAAAAAAGGTGAATTTATTCCTTAATAGAAAGTTCAGACTTGTACTAAAGACAAAATATTGAAAAGAATTTTAAATATTGTTGAATAAAACAAGATTGCAACACCTATAGGAGTCAGATTTTACAAAATGTATTATAAGTGCAGATACAATGCATCTAGTCAAATGTGTTAGAAATTCTAAGGTGTTAATAGCAAGCTTTAAAATCATTTCTATTCAATTTCTCTGGATAAAGAAAGTAGGCATTCCACTCCCAGAACATGAGGTTTCTTAACATCTATGGTATTAGAGGAGGTATCTTATGAAAGAATTATAAATGGAAATCTACTTTGTGAGCAAGCATCCAGTTCCAATACGGGTGCAAGACTGAAATTTTTTCCTTAGTAAAACAAGATGAAACAAATTAGGCATGAGGACTGCCAGTACTTACATGTGTTTAAATTCTTCCCACATCTTCAATTGATTGACATCTTCAACAAGCTGTTAATGACCCACTCCATTTGCTTTAAATGAGCCTTAAATTTTTAGATCTGATGTAGTTTTGTAGGAAGAGGGAATTAAGTAGATTTAATTGCCTTTTTCAGTTTTTGTTTTTGTGTTTGTTATTCACTATTCAAAGGAACAGTATGCTTTGCCACTGTAATAAAATTTCTAAGTAGTCCTTTCTTTGATTTGAGTTCTAGATGCAAAACTGTGTGCTAGTTGTAATGAATTAGTATTCTTATCCAGGCTAGGCTGTTTGTGTTAGGTAACAGTTATTCATAAAATAAGAGTTTTTCTCATACTGGCTTTCAGTGTTTTAAAGTAGTAATTTAGCAGCTTGGATAGGGCTGTGAGCATGTTGGAAATCAAAGGTGACTTTGATTCTGTTCATGAGATGGGTTGGTACTGCATTTTTATTAGTGTATTTTCCTTCCTTGTACTTTGAAAGTTTTAGTCCCTGGGGCACAGAGCTGGGAAATAGAGATTGTAACTATCATGCTAGATGAGGAAAACAACGTAAGTGATGATGCAAAATGTATTGTCTCTGATAGTGAACAAGCAGAGACTGGCTTGTGTAAAATTTTTACAGTCTAACTGTGATGGGTTATTCTCACCACACTGGTACCTGCTGAGGAGCTGTGTTATATTTAGTTCTGTCTTTATTTCTTTATTTCTTAGTTGCATGTCTGTAGAGAAGTGATGATACAGGCAACCATGGCTGTTAATATGCACTCAGCATTTTATATTTAGGCATGAACATCTATATTGGTGCCAGACACTAGTTAATTTGTGATTGTGATTGAAGAAAAACATTGGCAAGAGGGCTGGGAAGTGGTGAGTTAGACATCAAAGTGCCTATCATTGTAAGCCTTTATTGTTTCAAAATGAAGAGCTCACAATCTTTCCCCATTAGGAATGAATAAAAACTTAGAAGACATGATAAATAGTGAGCTATTCTACTTCCTCTTATGCTGGGCATTCACATGGGCAGTACTTCACAGTATGAAATTTGGACACAGTCTTCTGATGCAGGCTTATTAATAGTTTAGTTCCTGAATATGTATGTTGTCAATTATCCACAAATATTTATGGTATATTGAGTTTGCATAAGATGGGATGTATACAATCACAAATTTTACATATATGATATGGGGAATAGTAGTACATATGGTTTTCAGGTTTGAGCAGAGATTAACCTCCCTATGCCTGTCTGCATAACGTCTCCTGTCTGTATCTCCCTTCTGAAGAAGGATAGCTGTGGATTGCATTTATCTGGTAGACCACACTTTAGGCACCCTGCTTTGGAGAGAACGGAGTATGCCATTAACTGAGTTAAAATGAAATACAATATCTGGTATAAAGTAGTCACTATGCTCTCCGTGACCTCATCCCTGCAAGGCAGCAGCTAATCAGTGTTATCTGGTGGGGTCTTTCTATTATGTCCCCTCTCTTACAATTCCTATCTGCTCAACAAATGACATATGATCTTTCATCTGCCTTTGTGCCTCCAATAAGCATAAAGTCTGATGGGGGCAGGAGGGGAAGGAGACTAACCTTTTCAGCTCGATTACAGAGAGAACAATTTGTTTTTGTAATTAGAGCTCAGCAGTGATCTCTGTTTATTTCACTGTTACTCAGCTCGGTGTAAACAGAACTCAATTTTGACAACTGTTTAGCTCACGGCACAGTTTTAAAGTATTAAAGGATAATGGAAGACTTATTAGATTAGCTTTTGCCATGATCTTTTAGTGTCCCAGATAATTATTATTTGTGATACAGCTGAATGGTTTAGGCTTGTATTATTATTATGCATGCATTTCTGTGTAATATTTTATATACTGTTGATGGGCACTAAAATATGCATTAGGAAGTATACATTTAGTCAGATTGAACAGATATTACTGGCATTTCCAAGTGGCTTAAATTGTTCTTTGTGTGTGTGTGTGTGTGTGTGTATGTGTGTGTGTGTGAATTTCATTTCTTTTCCATTATAACTGTTCTTAGTTCCTGATTTTTCTTTTTAAAACAAATCAATTTAATCATCTTCTTCATCATTATTATTACTATTAATCATTCTTAGTAACACTTGTGTGACTTCTACCACACTCCTTTGATCCAGTCACTACATTACATTTCTTCCCCAGCATTTTACTTTTGTCATTACCTCCATTTCATATACTTCGGTGTTGCATATTTTTTCTTGCACAATCTCCTTTTTTATCTTTCTTATTTAGAATTTCAGATCATTCCTGCTAGTTACATACTGTTTTCACCCTTGTATTTGATTTTTCTCATTATTACCTCTTAATTATATGTTGCTTATTTCTCTGATCTTATAATTAGCTTTTTAGCTTTTGATCACCTTTTCCCTATTTTGCATAAGGCATGTCTTTTTAATCTTTTCGTTGCTTTCCCTTACACACTGTTCCCATTCTTATTCTTTTTTGCTATCTAACACCATTCTATTAGTTTGACTGTCTCTGCTCAGAAGCAATACTTCTAATTTTATTTTCTATTTCTAGTAAGAATTTTGTATACTGTTTTGTTCTTGTTTAAAGCTATGCAATTTTCTCTTTTTTTTTCCAGTAGTCGAAGTTTGCAACTTATTGTCAGTTCTCTACATTTTAGGGCAATAATTTGAAGGTGATTACATGATCACCCTAATTACTGGAACATCTGAGCAAGAAAAAGATATTTTGAGTTTTCACATTTGAATAATTGTATTTTCTCTTAAGATGCATCATGAAAAGGAGCCTATGTCAGTGACTAAGTGGATACATTTAACAAAACATGAATATTAGTTCAAGAGTGAAATACTGTTGTATTTTCATTTCAGTCTTAATGAACATTGTTGGTTCATGCTATGAAAGCACAAAGATTGCTTTCTTAGGGCAAAGAAAGCTCTGTCATGGTTAATGGCCCCAAATCCTTCCTGCCCTAAACATATATACATATATTTTAACTTAAATTTCTTAAATTTGTTTTGAAAAAAAAATAAAGAAAAAAATATTCCAACAGGAAAATAAAGTGCCACGACAACTGCACTGTGTGGTCCACCTCCCTCTTTTTCTTTCATATATTAATTTTTATGCTGCACTCATTCCAGTGCACTACCACATAGCAGGATGGTTTATTACTAGTTTTGTTCAACTTAGTTATCTCATGCTTGTGATTAGAATTCTTGTTTATTCAGGCAAAACTTAGTAACTTAAAGGCATCCAGGCCTTTCAGACATATTTTCAATTTGGAAGTGAAAGGCATGTATCTCTTTCTGAAGAAATCAGTCTTGTCAAACAGGAGTATAGCAAAAGAGGAGATTGCTATCATCACTGTGTAGTAGGAAAAAATATTATAAATATATATGCACACCTTGCACATATACTGCCAAGTTATCATGAAAAGAGCAGGTAGTTTTCTGAAAGACATCCTTCTCCCACATTTTCATTATCTATTAGATATTCCTATTCATTCTGTTGACACTCATCACAGTAGTCTCTGAGTACCTCCCAGTGGTGTGATAAGCTCTTGACTTAAGATCTCTCATTTTCTTTCCAGAAGGAGAAAACAGCTGAGTGCCTCAACTTTAAATTCATGCATTTTTGGTATCCTATGTCCCAGAGGGCTCCAATTCTAGCTAAAATTCTTAATTCTGGATGTACTATGAAACACCATATTCAGATTTGTGGCATTTAATCTGAAAAATGGAATAATAACTGAGCAAGAGCAGATCACTTTCTGCCTGGCTGAGACAGTTTTGTAGCGAGCTAGCAAAAGAGGAAAATATTATTTATAAAGTGCTTTTTTTGTGAGAACTTTAGAATAGAGATGTTAAGATACATGGTGTAGTTACTATTCCTCCTCATTTATTTGATAGCCAAACTAGAGTGAGAGTTTGTTCCAAAAGAATTTTAGCCACTATATCAAGAACTTGACCTAAATAACCCTCTCTTTTTCCACTAAGTAGGTGGGGATCATAGTAAGGGTAACTTCCTAATTTACTTATTTAAGTAATGTACCCTTCCCCGAACACATATTACCTTATTCTTTATAGTGGTACAATTTTATCCACAGGAGACTACAGTATAACTGTGAGAGCTTTACAATACTTCTGTGGGTCTTTCAGCACCATTTACTCTTGAATTTCTGCTGAACTAGTTAATATTCCTTCATGAGATGAATTCCTTCATGAGTACCTTCCTGATGAAGGTAGCATCATTTTTCTGAGATAAAGAGGTCAAACTATCTGCTACACATGAGGTGTTGGCTTTTCAGTCCATATCATGTGAATTATGTAACATAATATATATCATATATAACCTAATCATGATACATATATCTAGGACCTGAAAGTATACTGACCATTATGCAGTTCACCAGAAGTGCAGGTTTTTGCCATGCTGGATACACATGGAGGTTCTGCTATTGCTCATTTCTGTCAAAAATGTATAGCACATTCTCCCTAGATCAAACAAACTAGACAGACCTTATGGTTGACAATATTAAATAATGCAGAAATACAGGAGTATAAGAATAATGAATGTCTTGTCTTCCTCTTTAGATCCGTCATCAATGTGCTGTCAAATCTATGCCATGACCCAAGTCCAGACTGAATTTTCAAGAATATTGAACTTGCTTAGATTTTTTTAGTTAACTAACATCTTCCTGAGCTTGATTTAGGCAATTGGATAGCTAATGTCAGTTTGCTATAGTTGGTGTGTCTCAGCATTTACTGGAATACTGTTTTTGCAAAGAAAGGAAATATGACTTCTTTGACCAACACACTAGTCAGCATCAATTCTAGTCAGGATCAGTACCAGACAACTTCCGGTTATCACTCTATCTTCTAAACTGCAAAGGGTATCATTCAGATTTCTTAGACCATCAGTTTCTCAGGATATGCACCAGACCTCTGGTGAATAGTTATACTGAATTTGGGGATTTCTGATAAACACATAGCTGGTGCTTATTGCGGAAGTATATCCAACAACTTAGAAAGCAATTGAATATGAACTGCTTTTAATAAAACAAAAGTTTACAGTTCAGCTGTATACTGTAGGCATTAGATTGATTATAGAGTTTATTGTTTTTAATGGCAATTTGGGGTGAGATATAACATACTTGGTAAACGTTGATGGAAATAAATCAAAAGGATTTCTTGGTCTTACTCAAAAAAACAAGGGAGTCTCTATATCTGATGAAAAGTAAGATTTTCTGAAGGATAGACTATCAGTGGCTGAGGCTCAGATAAAGTTACAAAGATTTGTTGCATCTTCATCTTGTGACTAACCTCTTTTTTTTTTTTTTTGATGTAGCCTATGGAATTTCTTAGACAGCTGGGATATATATAGATATTAATTTTATCTCTCTGAAATCAAGATAATTTGTTTTTCTTTCTGAGAGCTGAGAAGTATTTGATCACTACCAAAATAAGTATGGTCAAACCAAGGCATTTGCAGACTAGTATCCTCAAACATTATATGTAAGAACAAAGGTCAGGGCAAGATAAACTATGATGAAAGAGTCCATGTAAGAAGGTAAGGGCTACTTCAAAGCTATGAAGATATTACTTTCCAACAGCTAGCATGTCTTGGTATAATCCTGAAGTGGTGTTAGATATATATAGTAATTGTGTCTTCTTTATTACTGCATACTAAACATAACTCAACAGCAATTACAAAATCTCTGGTTTTGATGAAATATAGGAAAAAAAAAAAGAAAACATTTATAGGCAGGATTTTTCTTCTAATAAGAAATAAATTTTCTCTACATTTATACTTAAAATTTAAAAAGAGATGGTTTTGCAAAAAAATTATTTCCCCAGAATTACTGCAACTTGCATGCAGAGATCACCTTTAATAAGTGGACATCCACTGTCAATAGAAGCATAGTGTATTGTTCCTCCTTTTTAAAAGACATAATTCTGCTTTTATATAATCATTTTAAGAAGATATAACTGTGTATCTTTTTCAGTTCAGTGTAGTGGGTAGAGGTCCCAATATCATAAAACTGTAAATTAACTAATCGTATTAGTTAGTCACTATAGAAATCCATTTAGTAGAATTCCCATCAGTAACTGCTGAAAATGAAGAAAATTACGTGCTACTTGGAAGAGGTTATTGACGCTACTTGAGGAAGATGTAATTTGCAGTGTAAAAATACAGTATTGCAATTTTGTTGATAACGTGCAGAAAGACTTTACCATAAATGATAGTATAGTTGTATCAATCTCTTATAAAACAGCTCTTTGTACTTTTATTGAAGTTGCTGATGCATTTATTATTATTACACACCGATAATGTAATAAATCTAATAAATCTTTAGTAAATCTAATAAATATCTAAATTGCAGTCTGTCTGGATCAGTTCCAAGAATCCCTATTTTCTAGGCACACTTGACTGCACAGTAAATAGCAATGCACTACATGACAGGTAGTTCTAAGCAGTCTTCCAAGGTAATTTCAGTATATACGAGATGCAGGATGTCTTTCAGTTACTTTTAACATTCTTTAACATTTCCTCTCTGCTCCTAAACTGTCTCTTCTACTTTGATTCCTCTGCTGGGAGGCAGTTAAAGTTGGTGTGGAACAAAAAGTTTTCTGTAACTTCAGTAACTTAAAAGTGTAACTACAGAGTCCTTTCAAGCATATGCTGAGGAAATCCTTCCTGGATTTATTTATCTATTTATTTCCCACAAAGTAAAATTTTGCATTACAAAAGACTTTTTCTCCTGTTATGTATACACATATTTATAGCTAACTTTACCAGGAACATTGAAAAAGATGTCCATGTAATCTTTCACTATTAAAGCAGGTTCTAGCATTAGGCCCTGTTTAAAAAAATCCTTTTTTTTTTTTTTTTAGTATTCATACATATATATTAACACAAAGAGGGATTTGAGATTGGAAGTGTTTTGTTTTGTTTTGTATTTCATTTGAAAATGATGTTTTTTAACCTTCTGTTTGGGGAGTAAAACAGACATCTTTTAGAAAGACAAAGGAATGAAATAATCTGATAATCTGTAACTATCCTACATGTAATTTTGCCTAAAGAAAATATACTAATCTTTTTTTTTTAATTCATATTTAGTTAAAAAGCATTATTTTATTCATCTGTGTCAAATCTACTATACTACTTAAATGGCTTAATTTCTGTTTTCCTTAAAGCCTGAAATTCAGGATCTGCAGCCTTGTGACCCCTCTTAAAGAACAAATATTTCATATATGTGCTGGGAATTTATGTGCTTCCCCCATGGTAAATTTTAACTATTAGTCACCTTTTGTGAGAAAACAGAAAACAGATAATATTTTTCCTCCAGCAGGAGCCATCAGATTACATGATGTCATATTAATAAAGAGCAGTATCTATTCCAATTGTAAAATAATAAATGTGCGAGCAAAACTTCACATAAATGTAAAAAAAATGTCATGCAGCAGGCACACTGTAAAAATATTAAAAATGATCATTATTTAAGCAAGTCTGACAGAAAATATGGAAAATATACAATAGTGGCCTCAAATACCAAGAATATAAAAATAAAACTGAAAATATAAAACCAAACAAAACAATTCAATACACAGAGCACAAATATGAGTTATCTATTGTTAAACCCATGGGGAAAATGTTCAACTTTATAAACATGTTTGGATCCCATCTTTTATAAACTAATTCAACATTCACTGAATAATTTCAGTTCAGGTATTTATGCAAACCTGAAGACAGAATTCTCTAATTATGGTAGGCTGTACTTTCACATTTATTTTCCACAATTTGTTTAAGTGTTTCACATAAAATGAAATCCATTCTATTTCTGTATAGTATTGGCTTTTGTAATTTTTCTCTTCCTCTTGTGTGTGTGTGTGTGAATTGAAGTGAAGATTTACTGCAATTTTACTAGTTCTTTCTCATTTAATCCCAACTTTAAGTAATGTTTCCAGAATTAGGACCCTTACTTATCTTAATCAGTGAATTATTTGGAAATTCAGGGAAAAACAACATCTTGTACCTTTTTCAGTATTGAGGAACTGCTATATTTTAGTGGACCTTTTGAACATCTGTCAGTATAACATTTTCCATCTCTTTTAGGCTAAATGTCAAGTGCTACTTACTGAAATGAAGTATTACAAAATGAGGAGGATTTATCATGAAACCATGATTACTTTTGGGAGGTATACTGAATTTATGTCAGAATTAGAAAAGCAAAGTGAACCTATTTTTGAGATAAGAAAACAAATACATAGATAAATACTGAAAGACTATCAACCTTTATACATAATGTCTTAAACAGATCTGTAAGCCTTCCTGGAGTGGGCACGGTGAGGGAATTCCTTCTGCTTTAAATGGACAATCTCTGAATTTGCTCTCTCCCTTTATATGCACTAGATAGCACAATAAGAACAATATGAACATATGCATTTCCCAGACTTATTTTTCAGTGTTTCCATATGTTGTAAAAACATACTTCAGTAAAGAAATATATACAAATTGAATGAGAAGCCAAAGGAAAAAAAAAAAAAAAAGAAACAACTGCAGGGCATCAGTGTGAAAAAAATTTTAAGCTGCCTGTTATTAACTGCTCAACCTGTTTTATGCTGGATTTCTGCATAATTAGTGTTAGAGAGGAAGGGGAAAGAACAGATGTTGAATAAAGATTGAAAATAAGAAAATGAGACCGTTCAAAATATATATTTTCTAAAAAGTAGCTATGGTTGCTCTCAGCTAGACTTTTTGTTGTTGTTGTTGTTGTTGGCAAGACAGCAATCTATTTCTCAAATTCATTGCCCATTTCTGCAAGATTAAAGCAAAACAAAGTGTTTCTTTTTCAGCCTGATCAGTTAAACAATTATACAGCTCCAATAATCCCCAAGTCACTCTTTCAAAAAGCAGCAGAATGTTTCCTCAAGCAGTTTCATAAAGTAGATTAAATGAATATGATATCAGGTCAGGAGGTTGGACTCGATGATCTTGAGGTCTCTTCCAACCTAGAAATCTGTGTCTGTGTGTCTGTGTCTGTGTCAGAAACCCTATAAGCTCTTTCCATGGGAAGTTTTTTGATTGCTTATGCAATTAGTCTTTTTTCATACTTAAAAAAAGTAATATCTAAATAATCCATAGCTGATGCATTATTTTTCCACCATCTTTATAGAATAAATGCCACTAAACTAAACATCATTGTTTTTCCATCCCTTTTTCCATTTCTTGCATCATGATTTAAAGCAAACTGAACTGTATTTTTTTTAAGAATGCCCCTCACCCCTTTTTTTTTGTTGTTTTTCCTTTTTCTCTACTTAGTTGTTATTTTCTACACTGAGATTGAATACATTATGAAATTGTGGACTAGATAGATGTATCTGAAAAAGATGGTTGCAAATTACATGCAGAGTACATTACATTAGAATACATTACATAATTTAATAAATAATAATTTAATACATTAAATCCTTTTCATTACTACCCTACTGTACACCCCTTTTTAACCTGAGTAGATTATTTGTTTCAATGCAAGTTGAATAGGCCCTGTGGGTTTGACCAGTGACCCTTAACTAAAGAAACTGTGCACTTGAATGGCATTGCTGCTGCACTTTTTCAGAGATCTTTTTTCACAAGGTTAAGATAAAAGTGGAGACCATTCTGGGAGAAGGATTCAGAAGTGAAATGAATCCTTTCCCCAGTGTTTTAATTTTCTGCTTGCTCATGGAAAAATTTTATTTTTCAAGCATTCTCAAATTTGCTTTTTGTTGTTGTTGTTGTCCTCACCCTACATACCATCAAAAGTGGGCTTCGGTCTGCTGAACTGTCTTCAGGTGAAGAAATATTTTCTGCTATTTTTTTTTTCTATTGTGATTCAAATTTTAAATGTAATATTATAAAGCTATGTAGGATTTGTTTCTTTGAAAAGTCACAGCTTAAAAAGTAACAGCTCACAACTTGATAGACTTGTTTCTTGAAAAGCTTACAAGTAAACTGATGAAGAAACTATACATTTTTAAGCATCTTATATTCAAATAAAATTTGAATAAGACAAATTTTATCTGAAAAAAAATATCAAACTAAGTCACTGTCTTATTCTAGTTCTCTGGTATAGCTTCTAATAGAGAGTACACCATTTAGAAGAGGTATTGTAAAAAATGACCATGTCAACTTGTATGACTGTGGGTATGTAGTGGGTGCATGTACATTTTCTAGATACATTCTTATTACAGATTTTCTCTGTAATTGCAAGCAAGTAGCTGTAGCTCAATGTTATAGTATGCTTGATACTGCAACTGTGCCATTACTACCAATTTCTGTAGGAAAGCATGGTTTGTGGATACCAGCAAGTTGATGGATTGTTCTGTGGAATCAGAACAAATCTTTCTTATGATTCATTTTTGCCACAGATAAGCCATAAAATGAAGACAGCAGATTGATGGAGGTTTAGTTTTTCTGCTCTTGCTTTAAACAGTAGATGTAGAACAGGTTCTTCTGTTTTATAGCCTGAAGCTGAACTGTCAACATAAAAGATATACAGACTTAATACCTGAGATCTGGGCAGAAGAATTTCTTCCCACTTTTTTTTTTTTTTTCTGAGCAGATTAAGCACCACACAATATAGCTCATTACTGCCTAGTGTAAATTTATTGAAAAGGCAGTTTTTGCTAAAGAGCCTGAAATACTTTGTCTTGTTACTACCTGCCCTACTGCAAAACACAGATACCAGCTAAGAATGAAAAAAGATTTTCATTTCAAATCCACCTGTCCATATTGTGAGAACTCCTATATCTCACTAAAATGTACCAAGCTTGAAACCTTATTTGTAATTTTTTTCTCTGTGATTGCATGTGACTGACTCCACATCTCACTTGATGTCATATAACTGTAGTCAGTGTACAATTATGAGTTTATTAAATCCATAATAGTAAAATAAATAAATCAATAAAACAGAATTGAACATAATACGAAAAGAAAAATAGCCAGATATGATAACCATTCAGATTTTTTTTTATATTTTTTTCAGCTTTGGATATTGATTCTCTGACTTATTTTCAGTTCTGGATATTTTTATTCAATGAAAAGTAAAATTATGATTTCATAAAACTATATGTCAAAAATCAAAAGGGCAGAGTGCTACAGGTTTTCAAGGTGGAACAAAAGAAGTGAAAAATGAACCGATAAACAGAAGAACAAGACTTGAAACAAAAGAATTAAGAATAAAAAAAATAATTATAAGAATATACCATTTTTCACACACTTGGCAGCAGTTTAAATTTCATGTAAGTTAACATACTTTTCGTGTGGATAATTCTCATGTTCATCACTACATATATATATATTTACCTAGAATCAGACCTTTTACAGGCATGCATAGGATAAAAAGTACTACTATTTTCATTCCTGTTCATCTCCTATTGGGTCAGTTGCAGGGATGTGTGGAAAACTTATGTTAATGCTTAGCTAGAGTCCTGGTTTTTGGACATCTTTTAAAATGAATTCTGGTTTAAGGCTTACTGGAGATAAAACTTTTCTGTTACATACACCTTCTTTCAGTTTTGGTTGATAACATTAAAAAAAAAAAAAAGCAAAACAATCAAACCATAGCTGAGCTTAAATACAACAATTTAGAACAAGTAAAACTTATAGAGGAATAGAAACTGTTTTAAGAGGTGAACTGGGAATTTTTGTTAATTAGCAGGTTTTCGTTTGTTTTTAATAGGATTTTACCCTTAAGCAATACATATATACACAGGGTCTTCCCTCTTACTCTGTGTTTCATGTGGGTACTTACATTTTTTTGTTCGTGCTTTTGAATTTTTCAGAAAGACCTATTCACAAATATTGCATTATAAAAGAGTTTTTTTGTTTTGTTTTGTTTTTCTCCTACTCATGTAGAGTATGGCATGCTTAAGCTTGCTAGGTTTAAAGTTTGTTTTACCTTGACATTTTTCTCCATAGTGAAATTCTGATCTGAAAGCTTATATTAATAAATTTCCCTTCTGTGTTTGAAATGATCTTGAATGTCTATTAAAATTGTATCCAAATAAATGACATCTAAATTATTATAGGCTGAATATTTATAAAACAGTGCATGCTGCAGAATGATAAGTCTAAACTTGCAATTCTTATTTAGAGAAACAGTTTAGAAGTATTGCCTGAAATTTTTACCTTCCCCTTCCCCACCCTATTTTTATATATTGATCTGATATGATCTAATAGAAGTATGTTGGCCTCTTATGACTAATTTTGTCCTATAATCTCTTAAAACTTCACCTTTCTCAACCTTCGCTCAAAGTACGAGAGTATGAAAGATAACATGCTCATTTTTTTTGCAAGTATCACTAGGAAATCTGTACATGAGTTCCTTTTCCCTTATGGAAGAGGTAGGAATATGAACAAGTTAAATTAGTTCTTTCTTGACTGGTGTAGGAAGATATGGGTTTCATTAATCATGTGATGTAACACAGCTGGGCATGACAAGCTGGAGCATGTCTTCCAAGAAATTTCAAAACAGCTTTCTTGAAAACCGCTGTGAATGAAATAGCACATTTTTATAGTAAGACTGATTAATCAAAATAGGCCTTTCCTAACACAGAAATAAAATGAATCCAATTAGATGTCAGTTCTGTAGCTGTGCTCAGAATCTCTGCCAAAATTCTGTGCAAAATACATTTCCACTAGAGTTATAGAATGCAAATAATTTTGTATTTAGGGTAGAGAACCAAACATTGTCATATATTTCTATTTAAAGATGGTAACCTACATCTATATTTAGACATTCAGAGTGGGATTTATTCATACAGCTAATTAGCAATGGGATTCAACTCAAATGTAGGTATCTAGATTAGGGTGAGCATTGCGTTCTCTTTTAAGTAGATCTCCATTTACTATAATGGGAACTTAGACACCTATCTGACATATGAACCTCCTTCCTTAGAGGCACCTAAGTATCTGAATCTGGGGCTATGTCCCACTTACATTCCTTAGTCAGGTAAAAATACATATACCTGTCTGTACGAGCAACACAAAATAGTACTACATGTAGAGTGGAAGTGTCTGAGTTAGTTCAGCATCAGAAACAATTTGGACACATTAGTATATTGGTTTTCTCAGGCTTATTAGCTTCTCAGCAAGGAATCATTTTAAGAGATTTTACATTGATTAGCCCAGAGAGTGATATTTGAAAAACTTAGCCACTACGTAATATATGGTAGTGTCCATGATCTCTTTGTGCTTTGCACATATTCAAACAAAAATAAGTGTTATGTAGGCAGGAGATCAGCCTTTCAACTACAATTATAGCTTGTTGTTGAAAATCATTTTAAGATGTATTTTCAAGTTTTTATTTATTTATTTGTTTATTTATTTATTTATTAAAGAAATATCACCATAGTAACTCCAATAACTCCATGAAATTGCAAAATGTGTCTGACTGTTTCCCTGATTACGAGTAACTTTTGATACAGTGTCTATCCAAGGACACAGGACTTAGAAATAAGTTTCCACAATTTTTGCATTTATAGACAGCTGTAATAAACTATATAATTGCCCAACATAAGCGAAAAAAGTGTCACAGAATATTAGACACTGGAGACTCTTGACTGAAGAAAGCCATTTTCAGTGCCTCAGTTACCAAGAAAGCTTCAAGTAGACTGTGCCTTCCAAGACATGTTAGTCAATAAGACTAATACAAATAATAAATGCAGAAAGTAAGTATTAATTAGTTCTATTGCTCACAGAACTATGTGTTTTTGTTACCATGTTATCATTCAGGTGGTAAAGTGAAATTCTGTGAATACCTAGCATTTGTGTGTCCTTGGAAATTTAGTAGAATTACCTTACTGTAAAATGAGAACAGCTTGGTTCTTAGGAAAAAAAAAAAAATCTATTTTTATCTCACATGTAGGCTTTTATAAAATACCATCATATTTTATTTTTTGCAGACAGTATAATCACCCCTGAATACATCGTTTCTTTAATACATTGTTTCTTTAAAAATTTTGCTTAAAAACACCTCAAGATACTCAATCTTTCTGAATGTGTGAAAGATCCCCAGTTTGTGGCACTATGGGACATGGTTTAGCAATGAGACTCAACAAGTCAGGTCAACAGTTAACTTGAAGATCTTGAAGGTCTTTTCCAATCTAAATGATTCACAAACTGTGGAAAGGCTCATGGAGGGCAAAACTGTTATGACCAGGAATATCAGCAGAAGGAACATGCTAGAAGGCCAGTGAATGAGCAAAGCTATTCAAAGTTTTGCAGAAGCTTAAATTACCTTTGGTGACAAATGGAAAGTCAGAGGATGGAACTGTAAGTGAAATGATGCTCTAAAAATCAGGGACAAACCAGCTGACTTCTGAGGTTCTCGAGAGGCTGACAAGACATTTGATTAAAATACTGAAAGAATATATATATGCATTTAAATCAGGGAGGAGTTGTCTTTTTCTTTCCATTCTCACACTCTTTAATCAGACTACTTGTATTTAGAAGAATAAATTAGAGAAAACTAGTAGCTCCTTAGCTTCTCCTGATCTGCTTGCAGGTTTACTTCACTGAGCCTCAGATTCTGCATGCCACTCTCCATAAAAGAAAGCAAAAATGCAAACACCACCAGAATGTTTTGAGAATGCTACAGATTTTGCTCTGTAAATGAAAGATAAGCAGATGGTTCTTGGTACAACTATTAGCTACTCACAATTATAACTGATGGTGTCCATGGGACATGACACCTTTCTACAATATAGTAAGATTACAGTATGTCCGTTCTATTGCTTTAAAGCATCTTGTTAAATTATCCTCTATTTTTGATCCTTTACCTGTTTTACTGAAGTATCTGTAAAACTGCTTGTTAAGAGAAAGCATGTTAACAGGTGTCCTTGTGCATCGGAGATGAATGCATCCTTGTAGGATGAATACATTATGGATATAGAATTGTCTTCACACTTCTCACAATCAACTTTTTTCACCTCTTCCCACAGTGAACACATCCAGATTGTTGTCACTACACTTGATTGCAGCACAGGAGGCTTACAGGGTCACAGCCAGCCTTGTATCTTTTGTTCTGTCAATGAAAGTCTTGTGAGCTTTACTCTCACACTTTCAATTTTAATGTGGCTTTTTAAAAATTATTTTTATAATTACACTACATTAATAGCATAATTAAGTACTTTTCATATATGTGTACAGTGCCAGCTTTGTTTCTGTAATGTATATTCAAACATATCGTTGTGAACATCTATGTTTATTTATGCATATGAAGATGATTTTTCTGACAAATAGTCAGTGGGATACAAAAAAATCTCTTTTGCTTTGTAGTTTTGCCAGACTCACCTGCACCCATTGTATCAGTCTCTTTTGCGAGGATCTGTTTTACAATTCCAAAACTATATGCACATCAAAGAGAAACAGTAATAATAATAATAAAAATACTAGATAAATCTCTTTTAAAATTTGGGGCAAACATGAATTTTCACAGATGAACTTCATGTTTTCACTAATAGCAGTTTTTCTGTGTAAACAAGTATCAGTATTATGTGCACTAATTCAGGAAGATGATGAGTTCAAGTTTGATTTTAATTATGTGTCATCTCACTGAAAATGATGAAATTTGTATATTCCTGCTGAATATCAATAAATAGTGAAAGATGAAAGTACGTAATGTAAAGAGTTGAACAGCAAATCTGATACAACTTACCCAAATGGGCACACAGCATACCTGAAGATGTTGAGAAAAGAGAATAAATAAGATGTTTTAAAATAATTTTGCCTTTTTCCTGTTCAAAACACTTGATGAATTTCCCATAATGTTGGTGGGTAGAGAGACATTTAAGACAGGCAAAAGAAATCTTAAATTCAGGTGTGTTTTAGCCCTGGCCTATTACTACATTTTGAGATAATCACATGGCATGAGTTAAGGATTTTATCTATATTACAGATCTGTTCTCAGAAGGCTTTACATTCCCCATTGCAGCCTTTGATAATTCAATTAGTCTCTCAAAAAGTTGGGAGTAGCTGATAAATTCACTTTAATGTTAAATCAAGTACCCCAGCAGGTTTCTTTTAATATGATCGCTTCACAGGGAGCTGAGCTCAGAGGTGATACCTCCCAAATGGAGCCTTTTGCAAGGAATATGTGGGCCTCAAGAACAGATTAAAAGAACTGTCTGTACCAACATAGCTTCTCGCTATTAATAAAGTTACTTCAGATCATGACAGTGATCTCATTCACTCAGATGGTTGTCCATCTAGTTTAATTTAATTTAATTGACAACCTTAGCTCTCTCCATGGATCAAATTCCATGAATACGACAAATGATCTCAGGAACAGAGAATGTCTTTAAACAAGCTGATTTTAACCCTTCCCTTTAAACACTGTCTTTTGGGATTCCCAAATCTTATTGGCAGACACTGATTGCTGAATAACAAGTAGGAGGGGATTAGCTACATCTGCATTGACCGTGTCTTCAGAGAATGCTAACAATAATGCCAGCTCTGTTTGTCTACCTCTAGGAAATGAACATAGAGTATGTGTTAGATGAACAACAGGATTTAGTGTGGTAAATAGATGTATGTCTCTGTAGAAATCAGCTAGCAAAGCAGAGAGAAAAAAGTCCTAATAAGAAAATGCTGCTTAGTACTTACAACCAGTTGGACTTAATAGGCAGATTTTCATTGACCTTCTGTACAGGATTACGGTCTTGTTAGAAGGAAGAGTTGAATTTTAGATGCATTCATCCATATCATCAAAGATGCATGTTGTCGTCATAGTTGGAGCAGGCTAACTGTGACACTGGAATTATACAGAAAATGCTTCATTTTCCTATCCAAAGGTAGAAAATAAAAAGGGCTGGGGAATATAAACCTCTCTCTATGTGTGAAATGCTTTATTCTGTATTTTTATTCCACATTTTCCTCTTTGAAATTAAATAGGCAATTATATTCAAAGATAACTTTTGCTGATTGTTTTATAAAACAGATTCTCACAGTAAGCAAAATTAAATGTTACTTTAGATATGTTTGTTTCAAAGAAAGAGTTTGAATGAAAACTAATTTCTAATGAATATTCTAATTCTACTGATAAATTCTATGAAACTTAGAAATTTTACATAAACATTCAGGTTTATTTTATAATTTCTTGTCTTGTTTTTACTTGAAAATTAGAGACTTGCAAAATGTCTTCTTTCTATGCTGAGTAATTAACTCATTATAGACTGTGCTGGTTTTATATACTTTTCACGCAATTATTATTTTCTCCTTAATATGCCTCTAGCTTTTTTCTACAAAAAAAAAAAAAAAAAAAAAAAAAAACACTCTAAAACTGACAATATCTATCCCAAGATATGTTGTAAATGTCAGCCTAGCTAATCTGTCCAATATGGCTTTAAAATACTCCTTGCAGTTATTCAGGTGCAATGAACTGTGGCTGCAAAACGTTGGAGGCAGTTTGTAACTCCCAGCTGCAATTGAATTTATCTGAATATCATGTAAAACAGTAAAATAGTGTAAAATAGTGGCTAAAAGTACCTGTGTTCATATAACACAGGAGCATTTGATAATGCAGATATGCTCTACAGGGTTATCGTCATTGGTTTTCATCATCTTTATACAACAAAAACAACAAAACTGCTAAATAAGCATGTCAGCTTTTCAGAAGACTGTGACTGATGTTTTATGAACAAAGTTGTTGGCAGTTTGGAAATCCTTGTTTATCATCCCAGCCTGACTTTCTCAGAAATGCCATCATTAAATCAAAAAGCACATTCCAAATTTAAACTGAGAATTTATTTAAAGAAGGAATGAATATTTGGGCTGATGTTTGAAAGACACAGACTCAATGAATGGGAGAGTTCAGTCCTACTGAACCTTTAAAATAGGAATTTTGAGCTCAGAATTGTTTTCAGGAATGGAATCAGCAGTTGATGGGAATTTGAGATATGCTGATTTATACCAATATTTTTTATTTTGTCTTCAGAAAGGAGAGAAGTGGCATACTGTGATTTACTTTACTTTTTACTTTTCAGACAACCCAAAATCTGGCTCTAAGATCCAAGGATAACAATTCTATATTCTCAGGATGGACAGAAATGCATGAAAAAATCTGACACAAAAGTATGGGCTGATTCACAAAAATCCCTGTTAACTTCCTTGTTAAGTAAAATTTTAAAGTATGCTTTTGTAGTATTTGCAGAAGATTTGTAGGTTTGAACTATAGCTAGAAGAAAAAACTGAAATTTAGCATTTTTGCAAATTACCCAGTACTCTGCTGTGTTTAAGATTCAGCTAGATCTGGGAGCCAACAGAGCCTGGGCAGCAAAAACAAGGTATGGCAGCTCAGAGGAATTAGTGAGGAGCTTGGCTCTCATCTTCCTCTGTCTCTTAATTCAAGCAGGAGATAGGACGATGTTCTGGACATAGCTATTATATTAACTTGCTCTGCTCACAAAGTACAGCTGATCAGCTGCTCTGCATTTTTCTTGCTAAGTTTCTGGAAACATAAAATAAAATAAAATAAAATAAAGGGTTCTTCATACCATGTAAAACATTTTGCTTCTGTAAAGTTAGCAGCACCTGTACATCAGCAAAGCTACTCCCTGCTGTGACTCTGACAAGTTGGAACCAGTGCTGCAATCTCAAGGACAGACTGGATCATCCACAATTTCCCTCAGAGAAGAGCAGCAAATCCCAGTGTGTTCTTTCAGGCATTCAAAATAGAACACTTTGAAGCAAATTTTACTTGTGTAAAAAGAGTTTAGTTTGGCATAAGCATGGTAGCACAGTATTAAGAGGAGAAAGTAATCTGTTTTACTTTTGAAAGGAAATATCTCAGTGGAAAAGTACCAGAAATTTTGATCTGACTATATAGTGAATGAAATATTCAGTGGGAATCCCAGAAGTTATAAATGCATGTAATCACTAGGATATTACTTTGCAAAGGGACAATTTTCTTACCAACAATGTCACATTTTGGAAAAGGGGACTCAGAATGCTGAGTTACATGCTTAAATCTCACCTACATTAAATTAGGGGAAATTAGACTCTCAACAGTTTGTTGAGTGATGAAAAGCTTCAGCCAGCTAATTAGAAAAACCAAACCAATGAGTGTGTATGACTCTAATACAGAAATAGGTATCTTCAGGATATGAACTCTGTGCATTCATTGAAAATAGGTAGGCCTGTCTGGGAAGTATTTTAGATCTGGAGTGTATCACCAAATACTGAATGACTCTCTGAATCCATCCTTCTCCATTGTCTCTAAAGACAACATAAACATTCTAGTTAATTTTAGTTGCAGGAAATTAGATTATGTGGTTTTCTCTGTTTCTTGAAAGAGCATATTATCTCTCTTTTAGCTGCTGTTAGGCATCTGTTGAAACTAATATTCTTTTTTTTTTTTTTAATCCTTTGATTGACAGGAACTCTCCTAGAGTTTTGTAAATTAGATGTAAGATCTAGTTTTCTTCCCTGTTGCATTCTAGTAAAAGCTTGAAGAGGAGGGCTGACAAAACCATGTCTTGCCTTCCTATTCGCTAGGATTTAATGTATGTGGTAAGAGCTGCAGGTTCAAACAAGTCTTCTGGTGAATGCATAGTTAAATTCTCCCACTCTATGGGTAAATTTCTGGGTGTGAAAAAGGTGCAGACCAATGCTATTCACAATAAAAATTTGAAGTGACCACCATGTAAAATGGCACGTTAGAAATGTTTGATTGTGTCCAGTAAATGAGACCTTTCAAAAAATGGCAGCTGTAGGAATGCATATCTTTTCCCTGAATCCCAAACAGACTTAGACTGGCATATTAGTTAAAAGCTATGTAAAAGGAAAGATCATGCTCAATAGTTGTACTTAACACACATAAATTCTAGTGAAAGACTTATCTTGAGCATATTTTATTTGTTACCATGGATAACGTCAGATGTCAAATTACCAGTTCTTTTAAACTTTTTTTTTTTTTTAAGAATTAATTTCTGTGTTTTCCCAATTAGAAGAAAAAAAAAAAAAAAACACTTTGCTGGGGGTTTCTGAGGTGAACATTGACGCAAAGGCTAAAATAACTTCAAAAAGTCTTCAATTTAGTGTTCGTCCTATGCAGCTACCTCCATCTTTTAGATTATTACTGTTCTGCATGGTCTGCCTGACCAAAGAATAGGATTTGCTATGCTCTTTGATCTCTTCAAAATATATTGAAATCTGAAATCAAGTGCTTTGCCTGAGTTTGACTTCACTGGCAACAGTGAGCTGAATAATGTACTAGGATTTAGAGTCTTCCTAATATCATCTAAAAAAAAAAAAATCTTCAGAATTGGTCTGGCTATAACTGGGTGCTCTGAAGACATGATGTGTGAATAAAAGAATGAGGAGCAACAATCAAGAAAGTTTTTAAAAAGAGAGAGAGAGAATAAACAGAAAAAGGAATACCAGCTAAAACATTTATAGAGGAAACAACCCTATATGATTAAGAGGCTGTACAAAGGGCCAAATGTCATTCTAAGAAAAGAGCACAATTTCTATGTAAAATATTCAGAAGGCAGAGCTAAAATATTTTGTTGATAGCCATAGTGCAGAGCTCTTTGCATATACTGTCAGTAATGCAAAAATAGTTCTACAAAACACAAATATCCTTTCACTTATTTCTTTCACATTAATCATCTAGGTTAGAGGTTTTCTACATACTAATACTAGGGACAATTATGACTGTTTAACACAGAGACAGATGCCAGATGTACGCATGTAACAGTTACAGAGGAAGCATATGCATAGTATCAACTCTACAAATAGTCGAGCTCCCTAGGCACTCAACAGTTTTGAAGCTAAGGGAGGTAATGTTTTTATGTTATAACATTTTCCCTTGGTGGTAGCAAATTAGCTGCCTTGTATCCATCTTCAGCTGCAACTGCAGAGTCACTTGAGAGCTTACAAATAAGTTTAGAGCTCTGCTAAACTGCTTCTTAGATACCTAAGAAGCAGGATATGCACCATGTGTATGATGTAACAGATGAACTAAAGAAAAGAAAAAAAAAGTTGATTATTTTCTTCACATAAGACAATTTTTTCATACCTTAACTACTTACAGAATTTGTGCAAGGTCATTATAAAGAAACCTTTCCAATTACTGGAATCCATCACTATAATATTTACTTCATTTACAGTTTTTTATATGCTTTCCACCATGACTTTACTTTAACGGGTGCCCCACCTCTTAGCCTTTTTGTTGTCTTGGAAAGAAAAGACAAGAAACTATTACAGATATTTTTGGCCTGAAATCTTAGTATCACAGATAATGGAAAGAGGAGAAAAATGGACCTCAATATCTACCTCATGGCTTTTCAAAACCAGCCTCCGGGTTTTCTATAAATAAATAAATAAAATAAAATAATAAAATAAAATAAAATAAAATAAAATAAAATAAAATAAAATAAAATAAATAAAATAAAATAAATAAATAAATGTTGATCATGTTTCCATCTCTACAGTGGGTTTGGCAACACTTTATAGCATGTCTGCCCCATTTCTAGGGGTGTAGCATCATCATAATCTCTACAGAGTAAGGATTTCCTTAAAGGAAGTCTGCAGATAGACACTGACTGACATATTCTGAATCCTTCAGCAGTTTTAAAGGTATCAGCTACAGCTTCTACTTGTTTTGCCAGAACAATATTTAAGTCATCTAATGCCTCGCTGTTGAATTTTCTTTGAAGGATATTCAGACAAGTAATCTGAGGGCAAAGCTAAGACTCTGACTGCATTTTACTTGGTGGCATTTTTTGTACCTAGCCTTTAAATCTATTTCCAGAACTAAAACGCATTTCTTATAGGAATATCACTCAGATGAGGGATTTCTAGAGACCAGAAAAAGAGCTTCTAGCAATTAACAGGCTTAAAAAAGTGAACATATTAGTGAAAACAATGAACACATAATGACAACATCCTTGGACATAGACCCCAAATTATCAATTCTTTTTTAACGGTATGTTTGGTCACATCAGAGTCCTCTGACATCAGCACAACAGATTAAGCTATAACAAATGAAAAGGTGACATAAAAATATGACAGTCCATTGAGCAGCTCAGTTACTGCAAATAAAAGTAACTAGCAAGAGAGATTTTCTGTATTAGTGTTGTTTATATATATAGTCTTCTTGATCCTGGAAAGATAAGAAAGTGATATAGATTAGGGTTTTTGATGAAGGATCTGTGGAAATGAAGACACGAATACTCTGAAATCATCTTCAGTGTCTTTCAGAGATTCATTTACAGTTCACGGAGAACCTGAAAATATGTTATTTAGTCTGTTTACATGTACAATCCTCTTTGCCAAACTAGTTATATTTAGAGAGTCAGATTTCAAAAAAGCATCATTCATTATTCTTTTTGATTGATCTAATTAGAGCACCATTCAGGCAGAAACCTAAGTAAGATAGCATTATGAAACTAAAATTCCTAAAAGAGTGCGGGTGCTTTATAAATTGGCATAAGGTTAATCCCATTCTGGAGATCTCATTTGAAGGTGGTAATAAAACACAACACCAGCAATCTGCTAAACAATAGTCTAGGGCACCATCTAATCAAACAATAATGAATATGCTACTTATCATGCCATAAGGGAGACTCCATATGAAACCGGTAAATCAGTTCTTCTTCCTAGGAAGACATTTCTGTGTCTGTATGTCCAAATGAGATTTCCTTAAGGAGAAGCATCAAGGAAAGTGTTCTTCCTCCTGTTCTGTCAGATGCATTTCTCCTCCCATGAAGCCCAAGTGTATGACCCTTAAACAACATCAACCTTTTGAAGCAGAGAATGATATCCAGCGGGTTTCTCTATCTATTAGTATAAAACAGACATGGTCTTATTATGTCTTGTAAAGATTTTAAATGTAAATCCAGGCATGCTGGCAGGAATGTGGGGAAAGCTGTATTCTTTTTCACCAGAGTAGCCAGATTTTGAATGGTTCAACATCTGTTGTGCTGTTAAATTTTGTTGTTGTTGTTGTTTGTGTGTGAAATTTTGCAAAGGAAAACAGATTATCTGAAAAGCTTTAATGTGTTGATTCTGTATTGGACAAAATCCTCCTCCTACACAGAACCTGATACACTTCCATTCAAGAGAACCTACCTATAGTCAGGATGTAAATAGAGCCATCAGACAATATAGAAATAGATTTCTTCAGAAGCCTGTTTCTCTACACAGTGGCACCCTCATCAGTCAATGTCTGTAAACAAGTTGTCATATCCAAATTTGAGACAAGCTTACAAAGCAAAAAGCTTAGTGCCTTCTAATTAAAGATCTGTGTATTGAGATAATTGGCAACTGGTGGAGAAGGTTCAGTAGTATAATATATAGCTAATCATTGGTGGCTTGATGGTGTGACAGATGGGGATAGCTTCTTTAAATTATGGAGTTTTTATATTGGTATTTTCAGGAAATGTCAACAGCATGATTATATTTTCATTAATGTTGTCTTTCCTTCCCATTCATTGCTTTTGTTTGTCATAATCACTTGTCTCTAACTGTACAGTCTATTATTATTTGTATAGGACACAGCATAATGGGGCTGCTTAATGATTGGATTCCTAAACACTGCTGCAGTACAATATACAGTGTTTAGCATTTACTAAATATTACAAATTAGATATGGAAATTATTGATATTGCAATTATGACTAGCTCACAATAAAGTTAGCAAAATTTTATTTATTTTTTTATTTTTGAATGTCATGCAAATTCTGCTAAGGATTGCACAAATTCAGCTAGGTTTCAGATATGAGTTATTCCAGTTTATGTGTCAGCACTGAAAAAATTCCAATATAAAATCTGTGGAACTGCCTTGATCAAGAATAAGAAAATGTGTTATACTAAAAATATTATTCCTAACAGATCCTCAAACTTATTCTCTTATGTTAATCATTGCAGTTTTGTTTCCCTTCTTTTCCAGGAAACAGCTTTTGGGCTCTAAAACAAAGATTTACTGTTTAAAACTGTGAATTTGTCAGGTCACTAAAGTCTCCCTGTATCTTCTCAGCTAAGTGCAGAGCTGGCATAGCTAGCCCTTGTACATTCCTGCCTGCAGTGCTGGGCTGGGAAGAGTTTTTTATGGTGGGATGGGGAAGAGGCCAAAATATCTTTTCATGGCTGTCATATGGTAATTTTACTGCAAATTAGAGTAGGTGCCAGTCTGACTTACAGGCAAACTTTGGAAAAAAAAAAAAAAAAAAAAACAACTGGGTTTCCAAAGGTTTCTCAGCCTCTCCTCTTTCTCCTGTAATGGGAAGAAATTATTACTCAGATGGGCACTATTTTTTTCACTGCTGCCCCAGACTGATAGGAAAGCAGATAATGAAGCACCCAGAAGCATCTCCTCTCCTTTCTTCTATGTGCTTTTGTCAAGGTGCAATAGAAAATGTGTCAATTTCTAAGGCAGTTCCTCTCCCATTAGGTCTGTTGGAGTTTGTTGGGGAGAAGTGTCCCTTGCATTTGCCATCTCAGTGCATGGGGCTGGAATACACTTTCACTTCACTATCAACTATAAATGACCGTGTTTGTACAGTCACTTTTGAGAACGATAGCAAGAAGTGTCAAGGGCCATGAGCTATGCCCAGAACACAGATAAAAGCTGTTTTTCTGCTTTGGAAGTTTTGACATTATTGGGAATTTTGGAAGAAGAGCCTATCCCTGTCTGTGACTCACAGGTTTGATTTGCCTCCAGAACAGCAAGGCAGAGGCCAAAGACCCATTGTTGGGATCTGTGGACCAGCCCGCTGTGAGGATGGAAAATTTTCAGGTAACAGAAATATTTTCTTGCTGTTATGCTGTCTTTAAGTAAAAATATATGATTGTCATTAAATTGTAAATATGAATTTAAAGCACATTTCCATAAAATAAAATGTTAAATATTCCGTAGTGCTTATTGTAATCCTGCAATATTTCTCTAGTATTTATGGTCTGGGACAACTGTGAGCTAGAATTAAATCCATAAACCCACCTGTTTTTTATTGTTTTTAAAGTGTTTTATGCTATGCCAATATTAGAAATATAATTTATTTATCCTCTGTTCAAAAAACAAGCAAGCAAGCAAACAAAACAAAACAAAACACAATGACAACACAAACAACAACAACAAACAGAGGAAAATTATAAGGATTACAGGCATAAATGTTTTAGTTATAATATCAGGAAAGGACTGCATGATCCAAGGGGTTTACAAAGTGGCAGCCCGTTCTTATTTTACTGCCAGTCATTTTGCTAATCTGAGCTACATAATTGCTTTGCCTAACTGAAAGGAGCTTTTAAACAGACAAGCCAATAAAAATACTCAGATTGGAGACAGTTCTGCTTAATAACAGTAAGCATGTGCATAGAAGTATTTGTTTACCTCTGCTCATTTATGTCAAAATCAATTGTAATTAAACAGGAATCTAACCACAGAAATAGGTGGTTGTTCTCATCAAAAGTGTCATACAGCCCTAGTCTTTAGGCCATGTCAAAGAAGCCCATTTATTTCCATCCTGTAATAAATATCTACTTACAGTCCTTTCAGTTCTTTTGTAAAGGCAGTTGTCTGTCTCAAATCAAAAGGTTTTCAGGTATATTGCAGGAATTACTGAAATTATGAAACCAGAGTTATTTATATTCTCCTCTGGACATCAGATATAATTTATTGTCCATTTGTTTACACATGTTTACAGAAAATACAGACCTTCCATATCTATTTCATGGTATTAAAATATATAAATTGTACTTTATTAGTGTAAAGCATATACTACCTCTCCCCCCCACCCCCACCCCCCACCCCCCCACAATGCACACCCATAGTATGCTTGTCATCAGACCAGAGGAATATACACTACAGATAATTTTATACCTTGGTTCATTACTGATTGAATTCTAAATGGAAATGTTTTTAGTAATGAACACAAATTCACAAAATTAAGGGTAAAATAAGTCTGTCTCATAGGGAATCAGTGTGAACTCCATGCGTGCATTCAAAGGTTAATCCTTTTCTTTGTAATGTGAAGCAAGGGCCAGAAATACCTGAATTACTGCTTATTCTGTAAAGTAATGAAGGATAGAACATTGCAAGAGTGAAGGTGAATAGCATCATCAGTGTGAAACTGCATGCTTCAAAAAGAAGATGCACTTTTTGGGACCAGTCCTCTCCTGTGTTTTTCATTTGGAGCCGTTAGTCCTTGAGACGTTCCAGTGAACCATCCTTGCTTATTTTTTAGCTTCCATATTTATAGAAGGGGAAAAAAAATCAAAGTCTATTAGGAGGAGGTGTTCATGTGATAGTAGAAACTAGGTGTCAACTGTTGATAGAGAAAAAAAGAGTAAATGGGTAAGACAAGAAGATTAAGTAGCATTTCCTGGGACAGTCAAATACAACAAAGGCTACTGTCATTTGAAAATATTCAGTATTATTTGTGCATTTATTTGGTCATATTTTTATTTATCCTCATTTGATGAGCATATGTTAATATAAAACTACATTTTTTTTACATTTTATAACAAGTTCTTAGAAAAGAATGCACTTAACCATTTAACAAGTCAAATTTTATAAATTGTCAAATTCTGTCTACTTTGCTTCACTTCTAACACAATTTGATAAAAACATTTACCGGTTTAGGGAGGAATATGATTTTATATATATATATATATATATGCATGTGTGTATATATGTCTAAGCTTACATGTATGGGATGTATACACATATACATATATTTAAAATCTGATTTTCACTATACACAAACTTGGACATTTATTATTGCATTATATAGAGTACTTTCATATAAATTACAGTGTTCTTCATGTTAAAAACATAGCACATGAAATATTTCTTAGAAATATTTAAATGATGAGGTTGTACATGTATTGTTTACTTTCTATTCGCTTTGTAGCTTCATGTGTGTATGTGTAATTTAAATAATTGCGGTCCAATTAAACTGGAAAACAACGAATTTAGGAACTCTGATTACACTGAGTCACTGCTTTTTCTTTTCTTTTCCTTTTTTTTTTTTTATTAGAAAAAAAAATCCTTTTTGTTACCATAATTAAAATTGTGTATAATTAAGGAATTAAGCTGTGATATCGCAGTTTTAGCTATTGAAGGGAGACAGATATCGAAAGCATTGATTAATTAATTAACTTTATAGTGAAATGTATTTATCATGAAATCAAGTACCTGCTTTTAAGTGTAATCATAATATTTGTGAGGAAAGGGTAGGAAATTAAAAGTAGTGCAATAAAAGCATCTTTTGCTTTAAACTTGCTACAGAACACAGCTGTTAAATGCCAGCTTCTCTGGTAATTTAGAATAAAATATGCAAGATATGTCTAAGGTTACACCAAAATACATATCTTGCACTGCAATTCATATTTTTTCAACATAACTTTCTTCCTAAACCATCTTAAATTTCTGTCCAGTAAATTTTGCTATGTAGATGTCTGTTGTTTCCAGTTAGCTTCTTTCTTTTTATTTGTATGGCTGACAATTTAACAGTTCTATTTTTGTGTGTGTTCTCCCTAAAGTGCATAAAACACTTCTGACTGTTTAGCCTTAAAGCTCCAGAGAATCTGGAAAACCTCTAGGCTGCTTCTGTTTATTGTACACACTTGCACTGTTAAGGGTTTATTTTCAGCAAGAGGGAAACAAGTATGGAGATAAAGACCGATGGTGCACATCACTCTACCAGCACATCTTGCTGTATAGAACAGTGTTTGACCTATTTTACATATATATATGTATATATATACCTTTAAATTGATTCTATTTTCTCATAAATACTAATTTGGTCCTTGGTGATAGTTCACTTCATGTTTATAGTTTTTGCTGCTAGTACAACAGGGCCTGTTCGATTTTCTTCACTGCCTGCTAGCTGTAACAGGCAAAATTACAGGCTAATGGTGAGATGAGCAACTTATTATGCATGATAATCAATACTTGAAATCCATTTCCCGTGATGTGACACAAAAGAGTGAAGTGAAAAGACAGATTTTCAGAACTAGAATACCAAAATTCATGCAATGCAGGTGGTTTTCACTTCAAGGTCATTCAGGATTTGTTTCTTCATAAAACTGCCTTCTTTTTTGGCTTCATATTTAATTCACTCGCTGCTAAGATGCCTGGGGAGCAGAAATGGAAAGTTAGTCAATACTGTGAGTATGAATGCAAGTATAAAAACTGCTTTAGCAAATGCAGGAAATGGGAAGGGGAAGGAAGATGTTACAGCCGATATATATGATATATATGCTGTATGGTATATATCTCTTTTACTTAAAGAGCTTGCCAGCAAACTTTGTATTTTTATTGGTGTGAATGAATAATGCAAATACTGTATAAGTTATCCTCATACCCAGTGTATGTGTAGGCAAATGAGCTAACAAATTCAAATTTTAAAACACAACTTGGTGACAAAATTAACCTAATCAATTTTGAAAATCTCAAAGCATAGTTTTTGGCACAGTACTGAGTACCTAGCATAGTTAAAATATTTCCACTGGCTGAGAAATTCTCTGATCTTTACCTTTCATCTTAAGTTTATTCATTTCAACAAATGAATCAGTTCAGGGAATTATTTTGTTAATAATGTACGGTCAATTTTAGATTAAGAGAAAGTTTTAAAATAGAATATCCTATCACATAAATTATCCAGCTGTGTATTTTATACGTAAATATATATTAAATGTAGATAGGAAGTCATGTAAGTTAATCTTCAGACACTATGACACAAAGCTAGTACCTGAAAGACTGAAAAACTTCCCTTCTTCAGATCTTCTGATGCTCTTCTAGTAAACTGTGACCTTTCAACATATTAAATATGGGAGAGCTATTTTCCTTCTTTTTTTTTTAATTTTTGTCTTTTGCTAAAAAGAGACCAGAATTATATGCAAAAAATGGTATAAATGATAGTTAAGTTTGCAAAAAAAATAATAAAAATTGTTGGCAAATAAATTACTTGCTTAAGGGAACCTTCAAAAATGCCTGCAGACTTTTATTCAGCATTGTCATGCATACCATATAAGAAGAAAGTCATTTTAGATATATGTTAGAGAAAATCCTGAATGAAGCAACTATTATTTTTCATTACTAGATAGTTACACTAAGCCAGTGGCTAAGTTTACCACAAATCCACTCTGTAGGATTAGGAGGAAAAGAAAAAATAGCAAAATCAACTTAGAGAAAGCATTTGCAAAATCTAAAATTCCCAAATTGCTATAGAAAGAGTTTGCTTTGCCTTGGCCTTGGAACATTTTTTTATTTCCATTTCTTTCTTTCTTTCTTTCTCTCTTTCTTTCTTTCTTTCTTTCTCTTTCTTTCTTTCCTTCTTTCTTTCTTTCTTTCTTTCTTTCTTTCTTTCTTTCTTTCTTTCCTTCTTTCTTTCCTTCTTTCTTTCTTTCCCTCTCTCTCTCTCTTTCGCTCTTTAGCTCTCTCTTTCTGTCTCTTCCTTCCTTCCTTCCTTCCTTCCTTCCTTCCTTTCTTTTTCTTTCTTTCCCTTCCTTCCTTCCTTCCTTCCTTCCTTCCTTCCTTCCTTCCTTCCTTCCTTCCTTCCTTCCTTCCTTCCTCCCTTCCTCCCTTCCTCCCTTCCTCCCTTCCTCCCTTCCTCCCTCCCTCCTTCCCTCCCTCCCTCCCTCCCTCTTTCCTTCCCTCCCTCCATTCTCCCCCCCTCCCCCCCTTTCTTTAGAGGGAGGGATTAGAAGTTTCACTTGGTTGCTTTACACAGCAGAGCTTTGAAGCTGTAGAAGCTCTGGAAAACTAGATACAGAAAACCTTAGTGGTGGTGAACTAATGGTTGGAATAAGGTATATGTTGTTTTTATGTATTAAATGTATGACTATATTTTTCATTAAACAGTTTTCCCACATATGTTGTGCCTATGGGTGGGCATATATGTCCATTCCATTTCGTTCAAGTGAAGTAAAATCAGAATTTTTCCCAGTTCTGTCAGTGTGCCATAGTCTCAAAGTTGGGGATGTATTTTACTCTTGCTTTTCATTATGATCACTCTAATTTGTATTCTACACTAGAACCAGAATATGGTTTACTTTTCCTTGGAGGTCCCCTAAAATTTTTATTTTTTAAGCCTGTGTCTTAACATTCTCTTCAAAAATCACTTTGTGTCCTCCTCATCATTCTCACTTGCTTTATTTATTTATTTATTTATTTATTTGATTTTAAACATTTCAAGGAAGGGAGCATATATACAGAATAATACTCTTTCATAGGACTTCATCATTAATAACTAAAAAATCTGAGTAAATTATCTCATTCTGATTTAACTGATCATTGTGACATAACACAATTTTGGTTAAATTTAAGTCACATTATATTCATGTCTACTGGACTCACAGAAGAAGTGTTTCTTCTGTGTTAGGTTTTTGCAGTGCAGCTGTCCATGAATCTGGTGGTTATTTACAGACATCATAAGATTACAAGGAATTTATTTTTTAATTTAAAATTTACCCTATTTTCAGGTCAACACGTTTGCTCAGTTTTTTTTAAGACCTGTTGTACATTTGTGTGTGCGTGTGATTCATCCTTACATATAAATACATAATTACAGGTTTTTGTTTTTGTTTTGATTTGTTTTGTTTTGTTTTGTTGTCCAGCTGAAACTCCAGGCATTTTGTACATACTGAATTCCTCAAATCAAATTTGAAACCCATTTGTCCATTCTGTGGCTGAAAATACTTAATGGTTAAAAATCAGAGTCAAAATTCTGATCAAAACGTAGAGATGGTAAAAGGATTAATTTTGTCAGTATTGACTGAAGAGTACTGCGAAATTAAAGGAAGCGAAGGTAACTTGCATCACAGTTCTGCATTCCTGAAAAAAATAAAAATAAAAATAAAAATCATTTAAAGGGCATTTCTGGAATTCTCTTGCTTCCTGAAATTAGGATAGAGTCATGTAAAGAATTTCAGAATGATGAAGGATGACCCAAACATATTCTCTTAGTGCAAAATAACAGACAAACTAAGTTTTTTAAAACAGAATTTTTTCTTTATGTCTTTGAACTGTAGGACAGGAACTATTAAAATTTATGTTCTAAGACTGTAGTGAACAATATATATATATATTATTTAACTATATATTTTTTGAAAGAAATAAGACAACAGAAATCCTGATAACATTATCAGTTCAAATAGCATGTCATGGTTTGTCATTCTTCCAAACTGTATGTATTGAGGAAATACATTTTCAGTTATTGCACCAAAACAAAAAATGGGAAAGCGGATTACATGATCCATACTCATGCCTAATAAAATTGCAATATGCACTTTTTGGCAAGCTTATATTTAATGCATACTGATGGAAAATTTTAGTTCTCTGTTCTCAGCAGGAAAAGTAGTCTCTTTAACAAAACCTTTTTATTTCATGACTGTCATACAACATAACAATTACAAAAGAAATGGAGGTGACAAAAATGAAAAGCCAGCTTGCTGATTTTTATGAAGTGTTTGTATTTCCAGAAAGGCAGTCATTGCTCAGTTATTTGATTTGAAAAATTAATCCTGATAATGCCTTTTGAGTTCCTTAAGTACTGTTCACTATTTTCTAGGATGAGTTTTACAGAACAAAGCCTAACAGATTTCTATAGCAGATTAATTTACAGATGAAGCTCAGTTCCACCGAGAATGATTCTCTAATGACCTCTTTTTGCTTCCATTGGGCTGTGTGAATGCTTTAATACCTAGAGAATAGCATTAAATAAACCTATTGTCTCAACTAGTCAGTCTATGCAATCCTTCTGAAATATTTTACTTATAGCTTTTCTTTTTCTCCATAATTAATAAACCAGATGTCAAATAAATCCATCGCGAGTCAATCATAGACTCTCCTTTAATTTAAAGAAAACCACTTATAACTAGAGTTTTTCTCTTTCTTTTTTGTTTTGCAGAGCAAGAAGAATGTGTTAACTGCACAGATGAATGCAGAGTGCTTGGTCATTCTGACAGGTGTTGGATGCCACAGTTCCCTGCAGCCAGCCAGGCTGAGAATGCAGATTATCGCACAAATCTCTTTGTACCCACAGTTGAAGCTAATGTTGAGACTGAGACTTACGAAACTGTGAATCCCACTGGGAAAAAGACTTTTTGTACATTTGGGAAAGACAAGAGAGAGCACACTATTCTCATTGCCAATGTTAAACCTTACTTAAAAGCCAAACGTGCCCTGAGTCCTCTGCTTCAGGAGGTTCCCTCAGCATCGAGCAGCCCAACCAAGACATGCATTGAGCCTTGCACCTCAACAAAAGGACCTCTGGATGGTTGTGAAGTGAAATCAGGAGCCTTGGCTGAACCAAACAGCCAATACTTGTCAACTGACAGTCAGTATCTATCGCCTAGTAAACAGTCAAAAGACACTCCCTTCATTGCATCAGATCAGATGGCTAGGGCGTTTGCAGATGTGCATTCCCGAGTGAGCCGAGACTCGAGTGAGATGGACTCTGTTCTGGAGCAGTTAGATCGTTCAGCCCGGGATCTAGGCAGGGAGTCGGTGGATGCCGAGGAAGTTGTCAGAGAAATAGACAAGCTCTTGCAGGACTGTCGGGGAAGCGACCCTGTGGCCGTCAGAAAGTGAGGGGGAAAATAAGGACAGGCTGGCAGTTACGTTCCTCTTCTGCTGATTAAAAACAAAACAAACAAACAAAAAGAAATCATAAAATCCCCTGGTTGTAACAGATTTACAAGAATGAAGGAAGACCAATGCTGCTTTAAGGCTTTTAGTGAACATCTGAAGTGCCCACAAGTATGTTTTTTTCACTGATCTTTCTTTTTGACAGATAACACTGGTTTCATTTTGACCAAACTTTCATTAGGACAGAGTCAAGTACACTAAGAACTATATGAAGGAAGGAAAGATGGTGCCATTTTGACAATCTGATAGGAAGGTGTGAGAAAGGTGGAATGGAAATACATCTGATACTTTGAGACTGTCCTCAATAGCTGATGCTGACTTTACTGTTTACGTATAAACCCCAAGAAAAACAGGGTTGAATATTTCTGACCTGTGGTGAATTTCCAGCAGTCACCGCAGGCTTCTACTGAAAGTCCTAAAAAGAGTTCTTGTAGTAGTCCAAGTGACACCAAACATTAACATTCATTTGTGGTAAACATTTATGTACAAAGTTATCTGCCACAAATATGAGAGAAAAAAAAAAAAAAGGAACAAGAAAACAAACAAACAAAAACCCACCATTCCAAATCATTACTCAACAAAACATATCCTGATCATTAGTAAAACACTTCATATCACATTAAGGTTAAATGTAAAATGATATAGTCCATCTTGTCCTGCACACACATAAGATAATTCACTTGATAAAAAAGAAAAAAAAAGATTTTAATATCTATTTAGCATTTTAGTGTCCAACAAACTATAAATAGTTAGTGATAAGTTTAAAAAGAAAAGGGGGGGGGGGGGGGAATAAATTTTGAAAAAGAAAATAGTTACCTTTCAGGGTAATACGCAAAAGAAATTAACATTATTAACATTTTTATATACATTTGTGGACACTAAAATAGCTCAGGAAAGTGAAAATGTCTTAGACATCCACACAAATCACATGATCATTTAAATGTGCAAATGTAAGAAGATTCAGTGTGTTTACATCAAATTACATATTTTTATTGATTTTTTGCAGATTCAGTGCATATGAGCCAAATTGTTGAGTGTATAAGAGCTATATTGTGTATTTTATTAAATTAATATATAGTTGTGTTGCAAAAATATTTGGGCTTATATTGTAAATGGCAAGTGTTGCCTCGGTAGCTGTCGAACTCTATGAGTTTTGTTTTTTCCTGCTTCCTTTTCCCCATGGATTGTGGGAAGCAGTGCCTCAGAGCAAAGTCTCTTGTTTAATGTATGGTCTACGAAGTACTGCAGTACATAATCTGTTCAAAATGTGTTTGAGTGAGCTGATGGAGCTAACTGAATGGCCTACAAATATATCCATCAGTCATGGTTATGTGCAAGTCCTAGTAGAAGCTTCTATTGCAAACCCATGTTTAATAACAAAAATTACACTCAAACCCACACCTGTAACCTCCTTGTTTTTTTGTTTTGTTTCGTTTTGCTTTCCCAAACACATGCAGACAGTCGTTTAATGTAAGATATTTGATTGACTTCTTAAGAGATGACACCCTTTTCAAAGTTTTGCTAATAATTTGAGAGAGCTGCAAAACATCTCAGTGCCAAAACATGTTAAGTCATGAACAGTATTTTCTCTGATTTTTTAGAGTGTGCAATTGATTACTGCAGTTCTAGTTATACATGGTTTATTCTGGGGGGGATGTTTTTAGTTTTGTTTTCATTTGTTATGAAAAATATTTGCTGAATAACTTGGAAAGAGTTTCAACTTTTCAATTATTTTTTCTAAGGGTAATTTTATTGCATTTGAAAAATTCAAAATTACCTTCAGATGGAAGTTGAAAAAAAACAACCCAAGTTCAAAATAAAATAACAGATAGAACAAGAAAAAGAAAAAGAAAAAATGTTTAGCTCAGGATCTGTCCCTTATATGCCTCAGATATTCTTGGACATATCGCTATGGCACATTTTTTAAATACAGTGTCTGGGTCATATTAAATTTAAGCTCTACTATACAAACACAAATGAAAGAGGTTATTTAGGTTGGCAATCTCGAATCTCACAAAGCCATACTTTTCATCAATTCAAGGATGAACAGCAACACATTTTCATGTTGGCTTTGCTGTTAAAGGGTGATTTTAACTAGTCAGTCCTACAATGAACTGTCTTTGGTTGTTGGAAACACACATTCTGAAAGTTTGCTCTTAGCTCCTGCTGTTAGAAGAAGTCTACAATTACATGTAAACAAAGGATCTTGTACATGTTTCATCAAACTACTCTCCATGTTTTGGACAATTTATGTAACTAAAATGTGGTGTTGTCTGTGTTATATATATTTTTTTCTTTTTGGCCAGGAGACCCAAGATTGATTTTGCTTGATAGCTTGATAGCTTGAAATTCCATAGTGGAGAGGATTTCTTATCATTTGATCAGTCTTTTATACGTATTTCTGTGGTGCTCATCACTTCAGTGTCTGTGCACCAAGTCTGTAGCTCTGCCAGTGAGATCCATTATTCAGCAAAATCTAAGCCAGTATGTAAATGCAGTCAAGTGATAGAGATTTGTGTATTTTATAAATGATTTTAACACTGAGTAACCAATTGTACAATTCATTGTATATGTCTGAAGACATAAACCCACAATATTCTGAGAAAGGGCTGTGCCAATGTAAGAAAAATTTACCTTAAGGCTCTCTGTCAATAGTCATTTACTAGCTTTAGCTGTTTAACACATTATCTGTATTTAGTAGTGATTATTTATTTACCACTCTGAGGTAATTCAGAATTCATGACTCACAGCTTTACGGAAGAGTTTAGGAAATCTTGCTTTTATTTAATTTGGCTGACAACTGCCTTGTGTTGTAGATCTTTGGCATATTGCTTCCAGTTAGCATATCCCAGGTTAAAAAGTCCGTTTCATAATTTAGGATTCATAATGTACCAAAAAAACAGTGAAGCTTATACATTGTGAGTTTTGCTGGTTCAGTTAAAATTAACGTGATTATGTGTGAAGGAAATACCACACACAAAAGAATTAAAATGTATGTTTTTTTTTCTCTTTGGTATCTCTGCTATCTATCACCACTGGAGAAAGAGACAGCAATGGAAGATGGAGTTTGAGTTATTTCTCTCATTCTTATGTACATGTCTTATAAAACTGAAATAAAATGTCTGTCACATGACTATAGAGAGAATGGCTGAGCTTAGAGAAAGCAAGTAAAGTAACTAATAAAATTGTACTGTACACTGTGAATAGAGCATAAGACATTTTGTATCTTTTTTTTCTTCTTCTTTTTTTTTTAATTAATGAAAGCCAGCAACTGAGAGTTCCTTAAAAGATTGGCCAATCAAATCAGGACTCAAAATCAGACCTTATTTTTTCCCCTCTTTTTTCCTAGCAGGAACATCAGGAAAGAGATTCTTCTAAACTATGATTTGCCATCTGAGGAGATAGGCTTTGCAGTCCAAGCTACTCCCAGAAGTTAAATATTGCTCACAATGGGGCAATGTACATCACCCAAACAAACTTTTAAGCTGTTTGTTGCCTAATGGAAGGGAAATTGCTAAGGTCAAGAAGAAGTCGGAAGCCTAGCGTATTATACACCCACTCATTATTGTTTAATTACTTTCTTTTGACATGAGGCAATGATTAGTATTGCATTAATTCAAATGGGAGTTTTGGCTATCAAGATTTGTTGATTTGAGGTGTAATTGAATGAAACCTAATTAAGGTTTTGACTTCTCTGGCCCAGTTGTGCTACAGGTTGACATTCACATTTATCAGTCCATGTCTCCCCATATGGCTCAAAGTTGCACCAATGACTGGTGAATGATACACAAACACACAAGAAACAAACAAACAAACAAACAAAAAATCCCACACAAACAAACAAACAAAAGCAGCATACATTGTATGAATTATTTCAAACGCTATTGTTCAATGGCTGTGTTTAATGTGACCTATCTGGAAAATGAGGACTATGAATAAAAAGCAATTACTAATAGTGGTGTTGCCTGCTTTTGCATTCATTAACACAGAAGAAATGTGTTAAACACTGCATACCACAGGGAGCCTGATGGTAATTACTTTGGAAAAGCAACTTGTGGCATTGCGGCTGTTACAGCTAGTTATCAGTTTGCCAAAAAAATGACAGTTCCTGCTTCATTTATTAGAAATGTGTAACCGTTTTCTCTCAACAGGAAGGTGGTGAACAGTTTTCATCAAGCTGGGTAGGTTTATCTTTTAAGCAGCTGATGTGCTGAATCCCTACAGGCTGTTATTTGCTCACAGATATATGGAGCTGAATAAAGGATAGTTTGGTTCAGTACACTGGTGTGAGTTCACCAAAAGTATTATAAATGAGGGTAAAAGTTCTCAAAGGCTGTCAGCCCAACATGAAAGATCAAAACACTGCCTGAGTATACAAGTGGGGAAAATAATCTAAAGAATGTAAGGCCTTTTTTTTTTTATTTGTGTGTGTCTTTCTTAAAAGCCAGAGTAAATAATTTCATTCATGTTGCTGTAAACATGACAAAAGCTGAAAAAATATGACTGCGTCCTATGTCCTGCTGACTGAGGTTGTTATAATTTAATACCTTAATTAACCCTTTTTTTTTTTAAAAAAAAAAAAAAGAGAGAGAGGGAGAGGGAAAGAAAAAGGCAAAGAGAAAAGCAAAAAAAAAAAAAAAAGATAACTTCTGTTTGAGCATCATGAATTCCTCTGAGTATGTGGCCCTTTCTCCTTGCTTCTGTGTGATGTAACAATAACATAGCAAATAATGTAAAACCTCTATACTGGTTTATTTATTTATTTACTATTAACTAAGTAAATAGGCATTGCTTTTGACAGCTAAATAGGATTTTTAGATTGTTCAGAATACTACAGGTATTATGAAGATATAGGTTAGTCCTGCAGGCAGAATTAACTTTTACCCACTGCATGTTTTCTGCAAGCCTCTTTGCCAGAAACAAAACAAGCCTGCATCTAATTAGCTGGCTATTCTAGGTACATAAAACCCCTATTGTTTCCTTCTCTTTTTCCTGCTACATATATTTGTCTTTCTACAGGCTGAATTCCAAAATCTGGCAAGCCACTGTCTGTGCAGAGTCCTGCCAGAATGTACCTTATGCTGCTGAAGGCCTCATTGGACATGGGATGTTGCTGTCTTGCTGTCTTCAACTGTGTGTAATTCAGAGCTTGGCTGGATCCGCAGTATATGTAGAACAAGTCATAAACCATCCTGGCTTTTCTTTACCCAGAATGCAGAGTCATTGATTTCTCATTTGGAAAGTGGCCAGATTGTCAAATAGAGATTCTTAGATCTCCCTTAAGCCAACCACACATAACTGCTTCAGGGTTTTCACTCATGGGATAAATGCCTTGTCTTAATCCCTTATTGAGTCTAAGACATAAAAGCAACTGAAAGCTTATTTTTTCAGTTGGTAATGTTTCCCTAAAAATTGTATTTCTCCAGTAGATACAAGTGATGGCTCTCTGCTTTATGTATAACTTTATTTGTGAAAGGTCACCTTAGTATCAGTAGTGCATGCAGAAATGGATCAGGGAATTAATGAGCCACTTTAAAATTTTCTGAGATGTATATTCCATAATGCATATGTTATGATTCAGGGAAGAGAGCACAGTATCTTGGTTTATTTATTACTGATGGTTCCCAATAATGCCTGGCTCACAAAAGCCATTAGTTCAAGTTTTGGAGAAATGTTTTTCTGTGATTTGGAGACTGATTCCTTTTTAATTATTATTGTATATGTACCTTTTCCCCTAAATATATACTGTTCAAATTGTAGGCCCTTTGTTATTCTTTAAAATGAAAATAGTGTTCTGACATAGGGATCCTTCCCTTAGGTCCTTTGGGTTAGAGATATTTTATTTGTACCAGAATTCAAAATGTCTAAAAACTTTCTGCCATTTATCTTGGTAAGAAACAAGAATGTAGACATAGCTTGAAACATAGACGATTGGACAAAAGGTTTAGATTCTGACCTGCTGGGAAATTGAATAATTAAAATTCCATCTCTTAAAATATTTTGTGTTTAGTGCCTTGACTGTTAAGTCCATGGAATTCTTATTAAAGTGCACCTACTGAATTGCTGTCAGAGAACTAGGGGATCAGCAAGTCTGTCATCCTCAACTTTTTCCAAAAACAGCATTTAAACTGCCTCTAGAAATCAGTTGATTGCTCATGCAGTTCAAAAATATATTTGCAATATGTTTGCAAAAAGAAATACTCCTTAACAAATTTGCAATTACATTTTGTATTAGCTGTAAATTTTTCATCATTTCAAGGGCAATCACATGCAGAACTCTTTTCAGTGGTTTGATTTGAAAGTGATAAAAAAGAGATTATTGAGCTGGCATCAACATTAAAGTGGAAACAGCATACCTGTCTGACCATCAGAAAATGACATTTATCTTCTTCTGTTATTATTGTCTTTAGCAAAATATTCTATGCATCTGTTTTTAACCCTTTTACAACAAACATCTTCTACAATGTTACATGCTATAAGGATTTTGCAAGTATCTCTTTTATTAGGCACACTTCCTCATCTTTTTTATGTCCATTTAAATATTTTACATTGCAAATTTATCTTGTATAGAGAATTCATATCTTACCATACAATTTTAAAAATATTGATATTCTCTAGATAAGAATTCCATTTATTTCTTAGAATTCTACTTGTTTTAAAATTTGATCATATTATATTTGCTAAAATATATAAAAGCCATATTTTTATTTTCCAGTTAAAACACTTTTCTTTCTATGGATAAATTCTCCATTCACTATTGTGAGTTCAATGGGAGATCCTGTTAAAAGGAATATTACTAGTAAACTAGTCAAATTTAAATCATTGTTTTCGCAATAACTAAATGTATAGCTATTTCATCTTTAGTGAAAATTATTTTGTTTTAGTATTTTTTAACTGAAAATATGAGGAAGTTAAACAGTTGATATGTATATTCCAGATAACTAATGTATTCAATATCTTCTAACTATAATATGGATCATAACTATGTATTTCCTTATCAATACATTTTTAGGAGCTGTCTTAAACCATATGACAAATTGTATTTATTCTCAATACCCATTGACTTTCTATGCTTAAATCAATATTGGCTATAGGAATGATCATCTTATGATCATTCACCTTATGTCTCACTCTAGGTGGAAAACAAAATGAATGCAAGCCATTTAATAACATTTGTATAACATCAAGTGAATTTAGTAAATATAGCAGAAAATAATAAATGTGAAGCTATTTTAATAATGTTACAGTACCATTACATTATAAGAGATTTAGAAGGGAGATTAGCAACTGTTAATAAGCCTTTATCTTTGACCACAACATAAGCTTCTTAAAAACATTGAGGTTTTGCCTCAGTGCAAAGTCTGCAGTAGTGGAAGGCTCCAGAATAAACACCCTGTTCAGACAGACTCTGGACTTCTTTTATGCTATTTTCTTCTGGAAGAGATTCTAAAGACTGGTAATTATGCTTTCATAATAAATTTTGCACAACCACACTACAGCGTAAGTGAAGCAGCTCCCCAGTATACACCAACTCTGCCACTCAGTGCACCAATTCTACTGCAGCAGAATCTGATTAGTTGACTTATTTAGGGATGTAATGTGGGCAGGAAGTACATTTGTTTAGTTGATAGTGTTTTTGTACATGTCAAAAGTAAGACAAAGCACTCTGCTAAAAAGAAAACACCTAACTTTTGAAAAGGTAACAGTCTTCTTAAATATTGTCCAGAAGACAAAAAAAAAAAAAAAAAAAAAAAAAAAAACAGGAAAGACGGCAAATATAGCCTTGTTCATGGACAGTTTTCTTCCACAGTTGTTCAGTTGAGTAACACTGCTGATGACTATAGGACCCCCTATATTATTGCAACAGTGGGAGAAGTAGGAACAATTTTAGGATGTTTGAATTGAGGGCCCATCTTCAAAAAGCCTTCCTGGAGGTTTGCCATGCTTAATGTGGGATCAAGAATGTAAAAATGAGACTGGTCTACTGCTAACCAGTAATTCCTCTAGACTAAGGTTCTGTTTGTATCACCTGCTGCCTAGAAAAAATTCAAGCTTCTATGGGCAATGACAACATTCACTAGTGAGGAGCCATCAGGTACTGCAGCCAAATCTCAAATCCCATAGCTTCCTGAAAGTGCATGCTAGATCTCCTCATTCACTTTCTTTATTTCCTTCATCCCGAGTGCTTGTGAGGCATACTAGAAAATGCTAGTCCACATTTCCAAACCTTTGAGGGTGGTTTGGAGAAAGACCAATCGTTACTCATTTCATGAGTTGGATAGCACAGAATGGATTTTTGCAGCCAGATAAAATTCAGTTAAAATTTTATTTGAAGAACCACGTTTGCTCAGTTTGTGAATTTCTTTAATTATTGTTTTTGTTTCATGTTATAAATAATCCAGAAAGCCTTCAACGCTGATGAAGCTAAAAGCATACTCATTTTTAACTGCAACATAAATATTAATCATGATCATCAATACAGACCGAGGACTTTATTTGGCTTAACATGAACAAATACTCAATAACTATGTAAAAATGGAAGTTATTATGAGCAGTAATTAATATACCGTGTTACCAGTTGACTCACAGCACTTTGCTCAGCATCCTTAGCTTTAAAGATTACATCAAAGTGATAGTTAAATGTATACCAGATTCAGTAAAGCACATCAGCCCTAGGATTTATCTTCTAGTGGTGAATCACATTACCATCCAAAACATGTGTTGCAGACTTGTTGGATTTTATCTGAGCTTTTGAGACGGAATTTTGCTGTATTAAAAAACAAACAAACAAACAACAACAACAAAAACACACACAGTATAATTGCTGATTTTCCACCTTTGCTCAATCTAATTCAGTTCTTAATGGTCCATTTGCATAATAAAATTTGCATTTTATTTCACAGAAAATGGTATGAATCCACCTGCCTTACTTCATATAATGTGTCAGAAAAGAGAAAAAAAGGTACAAGAAAAAGAGTGAAAAGTCAGTTACTTTTATTAAAACAAATAATGAGGACATAGAGTATACAGGTCTACTGTCTTTGTGGGTAAACCAAAGTGCACAAAAATAAAAATCCTTCTCTCCTTCAGTTCTATTCCCTAGTTTCTGTTTTATTGGGCTTTCACAGCTCAGAAGTAACTTTCAAATGTGCTGCTATCATATGCCACCATCCTCATAAAATTTTATTCATTGTGAAGACTGTGACAGAGAATGTGCAAAGATATATGCAGACATATAGTGCCTTATCAAACTGCAACATCATTAAACATAACTGTCTTCCTGTTGACTTGGACCTAATTCAGACACTAAAGATCACAGACAAATTACAAGTTATTACACCCTGCCCACAGTGAGGTGATCAAAATAATAACAGATTAAGATTTTTTTTTTTGATCAACAGTTTATACATATTTCTTTATATTTTTTGCACTTCTTTCAAAGCTCAAATCCTATGGGTGACAGCTGTCATTTTAAAGGTGACTCATTACTTTCATTTACAGAGTCCCCTAACAGATGGAAAGGTCTTTGTTTCCCAGGGAACACTGACAGGTTATGATTTCCAGAGCATTTAATCATTTTAACAAAACTTACACACCTGTCAATTACTCTATTCAGTGATGTTAATAATACAGCAATCTGAGAATGACAAAGAATACTTTTCTTTTCATGAAACCACAACTTTTCCATCAGACTGGAGAAATGGGAAAAAAAAGTACTTTTGAAGAGCTGTTTTCTTCCAAAGAAGTGAATATAGGGAACAGTATTTTTAACAGTGAAATTTTATTTTCATGGTACCTGTCCACAGAGCTTTCTCCCTCTCCTCACAAACTACAGTGATGCTATAAATCATTAAAACATACAACAGATAAAACATGACAAGCTGGAATCACATGAATAAGTAAAACCAAAGTCACTGTGCAGAACTGATAATTTTAGTCAGGTACAGAGCAAGGGTTTTGCTGTGGTGCTTTTTCAGGTCCTGATGGCAGGCACTTCAAGCTCCCAAGGCTTCTGAACAGAGGCAGCAGATGTGTGTGTGTGCCAGTAGATGTGTTGGTTCTGTCTCATGACTAAAACACTACTCATTCATACATTATAGACCTGAGGTCACAACCCCCTTACATAAACCACATATTTAACTGCAATGATATTACAGAACATCTACACAGATGTTACATAGTCTTTACAGAGCAGTGACACTGCACTACTTTTTGGCATCTGTAATGTTCAATATCAGCTAAAACCTAAGCATTTAAACTACAACTTTTTAGTAAATCAAAAATATTTTCACAACACCTCATACTTTTATTCCTTTTAGAATTATCTATATATTATTATGATACCTAATACAAAATAAATAAATAAAAATAGCTACATGCATTTGCAATGTAAACAAAACTTAACTGCACTTTAGTAACATAATTCTTACAGCTTTCAGCAAGGCTATGCTTTTAAGATCTTCTTGCAATGGAAAATCTCTGTATCATCAGGTTGTTCTTAGTACTACTTAATATCATTGCAATCATACTTAAGACAACAAGGAAGGAATAACATGTACTTATAAATCACTACAAATAGGTATTGAAATGATTCCTATTTAAAACAGTTTATGAGAAAAAATAATCAAAACAACAAAAAAAAAATCAAAATAATCCAATGTTTTGGACAGAGAAAATCTTATTATCTCCAGACCACTCACAGCTGGAGTAATCAGACTGAAAGCTTATAGGCTACGCAGTCCACACAGGTAATATATGCTGGAGCTAGGAATTTAACTTGGATTTTCCTAGACATGAAATCTAGACCTTGAACTACTGCAACAAACTTTTTATCTTCCCTAAACTCAGGTTGGATCAGAAATACAGTTGCTAGAATTTAACCGTGCTCCACAACAGTTTAACACTTTCCCCAGCTTCTCTGTATATTGTGTAACTCCTCTGTCATTCTTCTAGTAACAAAATATCAGTAAGGGTGTTTCCCAACATTTTTTTTTTTTTTAGAAAAACTTAGAAATAGAAGATCCTTGGCATCTCTGTGTATATTCTTTTGGAAAGAGTATGGACTACATTTAAATGCTATTCTGTAAAGTAAAATAAGTGGCAGCTGGCACCATACAGTTTTGTTATAATGAAAACATGAGGTGGTTGCCATTACACAGTCCTGCACTAACGAGAACAGTAGGAGCCTAGCATTACAATAGTCTAATGAAAACAGGAAATGGCTGGCAGTAGATTGGTATAATGAAAACAGGAGGTGGCTGGCATTACACTTATACAATAAATAAATTAAGATTTCTGGCCCTACCAATCTCATCTACTTTATATATGATTCCAGCATGTAAGAGAGAAGCTTATTGGTTACAACACTTCAGATGCAGGACAATGTCTTCTCCTTGCAATTTTTAATTTCTGTTTGATGGGAATGTCTCAGTGAAATAATTTAAAAATTTTATTCTTCTTTTTATTTAGAAAATAATCAAAAGCAGTATAATTTCTGACATCTATCCTCCTAGAATGTGAAGGCTAAAAGTAGTTCACTGAAAGTGAAATTCAATACTAAGGGACTTTTTAATTAGCCTCACAATTACCCCTCCCCAATTTTGTTTAAGTATCCCATGGCTAAAAATAAATTGGGGTGTTTCAAGTGACATAGAGAATTAGAAAGCAAAAAAGAAAAGAAGTAAAAAGTTAAGCACAAAATCAATCATTCCACTAATGGCCTTTCCTCTAAGAAAAGAAAGGTCAGGTGTTTTTGTTCCTTGTTATTCAAGCTAACCTCTCTAGATGAGCCTTTTTAATTATTATTGTAAAAGAAGGTCTTCTGTGTAGCTCTTAGATAATAAATACACAACCATCGTTTCTTTTGTTGTGACTTTTAGAGTCATCAGGAACTGACTGATTCTCACTCTCCTTAATCTGTCAAGTTCGTCTAGTTCAAGACCAGTACATTAAGATACTGCTGCAAACCATTTGTACGGTACCTTTCAGCCCCTCAATCTCCCATTTTTCATCTTCAAGCTCAACCACATTTTTTTCTGGACATTTTCCATCTAAATAAAGAGAAAACCTTTGCAGTATGATTTTCAAAGCAGCAATCAGCGTGCTAGAATGTTCCAGCATAAAAAGCTGTGTTTCCTGCAGTCTGGTATTCTGCCGATAGCTTCAGTTTTCACGCTCAGATTGCAGTGAAAATATTCCAGTCAGGTACCTCCAAGTGAAACAGCAGTGTGATGCAAATAAGGAACAGATAATCAAATCAAACTTTCTAATCGAGTTTTGCTATGCTGACTCTCTTATTTCTCTCTACCCTGCAGTTTGCATGTTGTTTTACAACACTGCAAAATTAGCTTAAAGAGTAAATACTTGCGAGTTTTCAGAATCCTGTCATGTCCCACAAAGGAAAATAATTTTCCTGTGCTACTTCTCCTGTTAGTTTGATTTTATGGTGTTTTTGGGGAGGTACAGACTGAATCCTTTGGAAAGAGGAGAATATGAGATTAGGAAGCAGACAGAGGGGTAAAACAGTGTGATTGCTATTAACAAAACTTACTTTCATTTTCATCTTCCCCTCCTCCTTTTTTTTTTTTTTTTAAATTTTCTTCATCAGATAATAATAAAATTAAAAAAAAAAAAAGACCAGATTTTCAACTAGGTTGTATAGCACTGGAATTAGCATATGTCTTAGAAAATCTTCTGTTATGCATTGTGTGTTCAAGTCAGAGACCTGGCTTAATCAAGATAGGAGGAGACACGTGCCATGCATCCAAGATTAGTATTTGGCCCTCAGCCATTAATGCTGGCATCCTCAGAACTGACTCAGTCCACTGCCAAACTTCTGCCGGGATTTGGATTCACTGAATCCGACTCACAGCATTTAATCCCCCAAGCAGTATCTCTTTGAATTGTGGAGCTAGCAAAACATCCAGGTGGTGGTCCAGACATGACTGTGCCTGTAAAAGCTCAGAAGCAGCATACCCAGCTTAAGAGTTTTACTACACAGAAAGCCCTTTACCATGCAAGTCTGAATGTCAGAACTTACTCTTCTTCTTTTTATTGTGTTCATTGTACTGAAGAGACAATAGTCACACTGCCTATTGCATAAGCCTTCAAATCTTTTTAAAATACTTGAGATCTGACAAATGTTGTCTGCTATAAATATACTTGATGGGTCTCCTCAATCCATAAGCAATATTTTTCATTAGCCAGCTTTCCAGTAAAATGTCATTTTGCCTTATTTTCAAACTAACACATTTTGTCAGGGTTGGCATCTTTATTACATTATCAAATATATCAGTGAATACCACCTGGTGTAATTCAGTCTTGTTATATGATTCAGATAGTTGCTTAAACTATGGATTTTTCAAAGTCAAATTTTCTGGCTGAAAGAATATTCTTAATAGAATTTTAGATAAATAGACAGTGTATCACTGAAACTACTGATCTTGATTTAAGATAATTTGACCTCTCCATGTATAATATTCAAAATTGTTTATATTCGTGTTGCACCAGAAAAAGCTGTATAAAAGCTGTTTGATAATGCTTGATTTTTATTTTGCGCTATGTACCAAAAGTAGCACCTGACATTCACAATAGAACATGAATAGGTGTGACAGTGAAGTCCCCATAGAAGCCACAGATTTTAAGTTCTTTCAAATAATAACAGCGAATATACTCCCTTCTGTGTTTCTAAGCAAGTAAGGAAAACAGCATCATAAAAAAGGTGGCTTTTAATGGAATGCAGAAATTAAAATTTTGAAAGTCTGACATCACACACACAAAAAAAGAATCACAGGAAAGTGAAAGATTTAAAACTGAGCCAAAGGCTCAGCTAAATTACATTCTGATCCAAATGCTTTTGTAGACTTACTCACTGGTAAAAAAAAAAAAATCCATTTTACTGCACAGTTATTTAATTGAAAGCTTTCCATTTTCATGTTCATCTGTAATATGATTTTGGACAGTCCATCTAATTACAAATATTGAAATGGCATCTAGACTTTTTTTTTTTCCCCCTTGTAAATTTTTTCTGCTTTTATTTGCAGATTGAGGAAATACTTGTAAAATCTAGATAGGTATATAAAAAGCCCTTATTTTAACCAAATATAAGCACCAGATTATTACCAGCACTTCCTTATAACAGAACACTTTTTTATTTTTCCAGATTATTAATTCACTTTTATTCGCAAATTATTCTTACAATTTATAACCTTACAACTTCCCTACCATTCCCACGGTAGGTAAAATACAGGATTACCTAGTTTTAAGGCACCGTAATTTCTTTGATGGTAGACAGTAAACTTTGTAAACTATAAATGACCACAAGAGCTTCATAGCTTAGAAAACGCTTGCATTTTCAGTGTATACAAAATCTATTTTTTTACAGTATCTACTTTTGCCAGATCAAATCAACTAAGCGGAGCTCACTCTTGTCAATTCTTGGGATGTCTCCAAGGAAAACACAGTTAGATCTAGTAAGTAAACTGGACCGTTTACCAGGTGATACTATCCTTCTAAGTCAACATTAAACTAATCAATATTAATTTAAATTATTTCACCTGATAAGTTCCCTGCCTTTTCAGAGCTCATGGCATGAGCTCTGTTCTTATTTTCCCCCGTCTTATAATATGATGAATTGAAAATTTTGTACAAAATTTACATGGACCACTACCAAATATTCTGTCATCTCTAGCATTTTGTGGTCCTGAACATCTATTACAAGACTGCCAGAGGTGGCAGAAATTAAAACTGGTGTCCCAGGTGGGGACATCCAAAGCCAGATGTCTATTGCCATCTTGTTTGAAGAAGAGTGGAGACCTTGTCTTGCCCAGAGCTTCTTGTTTTTGGATCGGAGTTAAAAAGCATGGCATTGATTGTTAATGGCTCAATGGCAATTCTTTTAGATAAACTATATTTGCTCATGGGGATTTTTGCACCAGACTTCAATTTGGATTATTATATTATCCAAGGAGCCCCAGGGCTCAGTACTGGGGCCAGTCCTCTTTAATATCTTTATCGATGATCTGGATGAGGGGATTGAGTGCACCCTCAGTAAGTTTGCAGACGACACCAAGTTAGGTGCGTGTGTCGATCTGCTTGAGGGTAGGAAGGCTCTGCAGGAGGATCTGGATAGGCTGGACCGATGGGCTGAGGCCACCTGTATGAAGTTCAACAAGGCCAAGTGCCGGGTCCTTCACCTGGGGCACAACAACCCCAAGCAGAGCTACAGGCTGGGAGATGAGTGGTTGGAAAGCTGCCTGGCAGAGAAGGACCTGGGAGTACTGGTTGATAGCCGGCTGAATATGAACCAGCAGTGTGCTCAGGTGGCCAAGAAGGCCAACAACATCCTGGCTTGTATAAGAAACAGTGTGGCCAGCAGGTCTAGGGAAGTGATTGTCCCCCTGTAGTCAGCTCTGGTGAGGCCGCACCTCGAGTACTGCATTCAGTTTTGGGCCCCTCGCTACAAGAAGGACATGGAGGTGCTCGAGAGAGTCCAGAGAAGGGCAATGAAGCTGGTGAGGGGTCTGGAAAACAAGTCTTACGAGGAGCAGCTGAGGGAGCTGGGCTTGTTCAGCCTGGAGAAGAGGAGGCTCAGGGGCGACCTTATCGCTCTCTACAGGTACCTTAAAGGAGGCTGTAGTGAGGTAGGGATTGGTCTATTCTCCCACGTGCCTGGTGACAGGACGAGGGGGAATGGGCTAAAGTTGCGCCAGGGGAGGTTTAGGTTGGATATTAGGAAGAACTTCTTTACTGAAAGGGTTGTTAGGCATTGGAATGGGCTCCCAGGGAAGTGGTTGAGTCACCATCCCTGGAGGTCTTTAAAAGACGTTTAGATGTTGAGCTTAATGATATGGTTTAGTGGAGGACTTGTTAGTGTTAGGTCAGAGGTTGGACTAGGTGATCTTGGAGGTCTCTTCCAACCTAGACGATTCTGTGATTCTGTGATTCTGTGAAAGATTTCATATTCTCTGAGAAAAGTTGAAGTTCTTTCCACAAATGCTGTGATTGTACCACTACCATTGTTAAAAGGAAAAAACAAGCAAACAAACAAACACAACAACAAAGAAAACTCGAATACACAATTATAATTATCTGATAATAATAATAATAATGATAATAACAATGATAATGATAATAATAATAATAATAATAATAATAAGCCAGTTCTGTTCATGCAGGAACTTTCATTATAACTAATGTTTATGTATTTGCTACATGTATGAAAAATGGTTACAGAATATTACAAAGCAGGCACTTATTTTCCTAGAATTGCTATTAAGCACACACTGACTTGTGCCAGAAATATTTGGTAAGTAAAAAAATTCCTTTCATTTGGGCATTAAATGTGTGTCTAGGATCTCTGGTAAGAGATAGACAGTAACAATAGAATAAAAGCCTTGTAAAATTTTAGTCTCCCATTGACCATGTATTCATATCATGTGCAAACAGACAAACGCTACAATCTGAAATCAGATTATTTTACTCTCTGACCTTATGTCTTAGGGCATCTTCAAAAGTCAAAGCTTTTGGCTACTAAGAACACAGACTTTTACTAAAACTGTTCTACTGGCACTATCAAGGCAAAAACATGCTTGGTCTTGAATACTTTGGCCCCTGTATATGTAAAGCATGTACATAAGTCACTTATCTCAAAGAAGAAGAGTTGTCAGTATCTTTATTATTTTTTTTAATAATAAAAAAAGAGTAAAACAACAAGCTTTACAAAGAAAGAAAAAAACACACACAGTTCCACACTTCAAATTACTCTCAGTCAATCCAAAGAGAAGTCTAGTTCATCCTTTCCCAACTGACGTAAACAAAACTGATGTGAACAAAACTGATGTGGACAACTCCCTCCTCTTGATTTCTCATAATTACAAAATTAAAAAAAAAAAAAAATAATCATCATCAAGAACAAAACCAAAACCCACCATAGCCTAAAAACTCTGAAATCCAGGACCCTGACTTTGGCTACACTGCTCTGAAGATCACAGCACTTTTGGTTGGAAGACAGTTGCAGGTGGATGCTAGCTGTTTGGGAAGAACAGGCATGATATTCTGAATAAGGATCTTTTTTATGCAGAACTCCAGCATGAAAATGGAGATATGCCTGTTAAGAGGTTTTTTTTCAAAACCAGAATGGGAAGGAACACTGGGGATAGGGGAAAACTCACAAGAGGGTGTAGTAAATGAGACTTTCTCCCTCATTACATCTAGCAAAGGTGTCCTGTTCAAAAGTTCTTGCCTTTATGGGGTTTTTCAACAAGCTAGAAATCTTCTAGGAGGGCAATACAGGAGTAGGCAGGATGTCCAAGAATTTACTAGACTACCCTGGTAACAGTCTCCAAATGCAAATGCTGGAGGGTTGGCCCAGGGGTAGTACTCCACTGCTGCTGCTCATAAATATAGAATTCAGTGGCAGTCACAGAGGGCAGCTTGGGTTGCAATGTGTCTAAAATTATTAAATTAAGGATCTGGAGGAGAAATGGAAAGGCATGAATCAGTTCTGGGGTTTTGGAAGTGCATATTTCATCTTATTCAAGGTGTTGCTTAGTAGGCTGTCTTTGGGAAGCTGCCACAAAGGAGAAGGGAGTCAAGGAGAACCAGATGATTTTTAAAGAGAATTTAAGGAGAGCTTAGGAATGAAACATTTTGCTTTGCAGGAACACTGGTAATTTTGGCAAAAGACTTTTTTGACTAAGCAAACAGCTCTTGAGTAAACTTAAGTAAACAAAAGGAATCCAGAAGGGCTGGGGAAAAAAACCCACCAACAACAAAAACATGGCAACAAAAGCAAAGTATGGAGGAATTGCATAGGCAACTAGCGACAAAATAAGGAAAGCAAAACTCCATCTGGAGGTAACACTAGTGAAAGACGTAAAAGCATACAGGTAGGGATTCTATAGTTATTCTACTTGCAAACTGAATGTCAGGGAAAATGAGAACAAGCTGACAGACAGAAAAGACAGCCTGATCATGGACGATATTGAAAAGGTTGAAAGACAAAACTGACCTCTGTGTGTACCAGCAAAGTTTGGGACGGTGAAGGCATTCTCATAGTTAGAACAAAATGTTATAGATGTACTCCATATCATAGGGTTGTTAAGTTTTATTAACAGATTCTGAATGACTTGATTGGTGTTGGTGTGTTTGTGAGGCTGCTGCCTATCATGTTGCCTGGAAAAAAAAAATTTAAAAATTAAAAAAAAAAACACTTTGTAAAAAAACAAACATTCTTTACTTTAGTGAGGCTTTTAGCGTTTTCCCATAGCTGAGGAAGCTGAGCAAGTATGTGCTGGAAAAACAGTTGAGTGGGTTAGCTATGTGGGTTGAACGTTAACAAGACTCAGCCACAAAAGTGATCAATGGCTAAATGTCCAGCTGGTGCCTGGTAAGTAGAGTATTCTAGGAGTCCCTGCTGGATCAACATCTTAAGTGACATGGATAGTAGTACAGACTAGATAACTACCTGAGGCCCTTTCCAACCAACATGCTTCTATGGTTCTATGAAATTCCATATGCATTACAAAGAGAAACTGGCAGAAATTAAAGTGTTAGTAAAGTAAGTCCAGCAAAACTGAGCTAGAGTTGGGACTTGAGGCTACAGAGGTATTACATAGGCAGGCAATAGTTACAGCCTGGTGGACATCCCAAGATTTGCATTTAGTAAGGGTAGTGGAATGAGCCCTGGAATGCACTGCCCCTCCAGCCCCTGGAGAGAGCTTCTGTGATTCCTGATACCCCCACTGGGACACAATACTCTTAGGATCCTTATGAGATGCATCAAAAGGCTCAAAAGAGTAATATACCTTCCACTACCTTGTCACCAAATTCACTATCTGATAACATCCTATTAGAATCATCCTGACAGAAATGTTGACAGCATTTGGATCTGCATTTCCTCTCCTACACCTCTGTGAAAAATGTTTGCAAAAATTCCTAACAGTTTGTCTCCCAACACAACAAATAAACAACTTTTATTTCTGCTCTTCTGCATCTTTATAACATTTTTTCTTTGTCACAGGTTATATTTTCATAAAACAATACCTATAAACTGGGCACAGACATAAACATTTATTCTAAACCTGAAATGACTAAACATGACTGGTTTTGGTTTATATCAGGTCATCACTCGCAATGACTTAATCAATAGATCAAGAAAATGGTTACCACGTCTGAACTTGTTCCCACTTATCTGTGTTTTCCAGGACACTAAATATGTGTTTGCTGAGTTAGACTCGACAGTTTATACTAATAGGTCTCACTGAATGCAGTTGAAGTTTAGAAACCTGTGGATTTAACTATATAAACATAAGTATCCAACACTATCTCAAATGTTCTATAGCATTGTCTTATTGTTACATTTCTCTAACAGTATATTTTCTCCTGAAGTGATGTCCATAATTTTTTTGTTTAAGACAACAAGGAGAATGATGGGAGAACTGGGAGAGAGAAAACTAGATTTACCATCCAAATATATATATATTTTGGTAACATTTCTGCCTGATATTCCTGGTTTAAATAGCTTTAACACTCAGCCAACTTAATAATTTACCAAACCATGCCAACTGACAAAAGAAGAAATAAGATATGTGGGAGGCCTTGGATTTTTATCTGTATAGGACAAAACCTTTCAAAATTTTTTTCTAAAGCCGTTTGTCTCCTTTGCTGAGAAAATGAAAGGGGAAGCAATTTCCACTCAGAGTATCTCAAAGTGGATCTCTGTGTCTATTATGCTTTCTGAAGATTTATCTAAGTCACCTGATAATATATGACAACACTCAACAAGGACCTGTACAGCTTAGAAATGCAATTTTTATTCAGTGTAACACATGGTTCCATACACGTTTTTACAAATCATTGTATTCTTAATGTATACGCTTTTCCTGGATGCCTCATATATAAAGAAAGTCTTTGAGTAATTATTACCATTTGCCTGTACTGCTTTGGAGCCACCTGCAGTACAATACACAGACAGATGAGCAATCAGAAGACAAAAATAATAAAATAAAATAAATAAAATAAAATAAAATAAAATAATCAAACAAACAAAAAAAAACAACTTCCTTCTATAAGAACAGGAATTTTTAGGAACAGGATATCTCCCTTCCCTCCCTATATTTTTTATATTCCACAGACACTAAAGAAGAAAATGGAGAGTAGGCATGAGGGATCAAACCCTTCCTATCTTGGTTAACATACAAATGGACAGATAAGATACATCTTTGACTCTTTAGGACTTCATTGGCCAAAATTACCTAATTTTAGGCACAGTGGAATATTTGCAAAATTTGAAGTAGAATGCACAAAGGAGCAACACACAGTTTAATTTAGTGTGGATAAGTTTGAATCTTGACTATGACATGAGGAGATCAAGTATATTTTATAACTAGAATGGTAACTGAATTTAGCAGGACCACGTAATGGTGTTCCAGCTAAAGTATAATCCAAAAATTGTACCTTGGTAATGTGCGTTGTTAGTGCTAAAGGCAAACTTCTTCACCCAATTGAACTTCTTTGCATAAGGGCAAAACTGCGAAAAAAAAAATGAACTTTCTAAAGCAGCCAGTTGTTCTATGATGGTGTTTCTACTAGCTATATAGCATATGCATATGTTGACAAACTAAGCAACAGCTGCTTTATTGGCAATATTCAATGCTAAGACATTGATGTTATGCCTTAGAGGGAACTCTTCTTGTAGCAAACCACAGCTAAATACATCTCATCCTGTCTGAACTCTAAAGGAAACAAAGCAGGTATCCACTGCATTTTAAATGATCCAATTCGAGTAGAGCAGCAGCATGTATTAAAAGTTTTAGTACTCCATCCAAGGCAATTAAATATTATTATATATATATATTTCTTTTAAACTGGGTTAGGTATCTCTAAAAAAAAATCTCTTGAGTTTGTACAGCACAAACATATTCATAGGAAGGTTAGAGTTAGCAACTTCTATGAACCTGTGCCATTCTTCTAGCTTGGCAAAATTCCTAACAAGGATGTACGAAGAGTCATGAAGTGCCTTGTTCTCACCTTGATGAGCACTTAAAATGTAATTTACTGTTGCTCTCAATTATTGTAGATTCCACAAGTGTTTACTGCTTTTGGCATCCTGGAACCTCACAGCCAAATGATGATGAATGAATGCAATGATTTGTTCTGTTCTAACAGAAATCTAGTGCTAAGGCAAAATAAGATATTTAGGCTAATCTGCATGACTACTTCTTGAAACTTTAATAAACATTCAAGAAGATGTGCTACCATTAGGATGAAAAAGATGCTCCAGAATAACAGACTTTTCCATGTAATAAGTTATTTCATCAAAAAAAAAAAAAAAGAGAGAGAGAGAGAAAGAAAAAGAAATAGAAAGTGGAATATTTTGCAAATATAGTATTTGTATTAATTATTAAGAAGGTCCTCTTTAGTTGTGCAGCTACAGTTGTGCTAGAGGGGAACCTCTAGCACCCAAGGAGGAGGTTCCAGTGCTTAGGAAATTGACAACTGCTGTCTGCCTTCCTCATTAGCATCAAATTTCTTTCTGTAGGCAAAAGCTATGAAAAACCTTCAGCAACTTTTTCTCAGCCTTTCAGATGTTTTAACTACTTTTTTTTTTCTTCTTTCCTTCCATCTTCCTCTTGTGTTTTGCTCTTTGGCCACAAAGAGAAACAGCAACTATGAAATAATGATTATTTCCTCCCTTTTGTAGTCCCTTTCTTGTGTATTAAAACAATTATAGATTAGAACCAGGTACAGAATTTGGCTAAATATGTACTTCATAGATTCCTACAGGGAGGTCCAGAAAAAAAAAATTAAAAAAAAAAAATATATATATACTATCTTATATGGCACCATAAGTGGCCTAGTATTCCACATGGGATTAAATGAACCCTTATTTCATTTTGCATTTTACTACAAATAGAAATGGTCTGTGTACAAATATATTTAATGTCCAAAACCACAATTTTTTTTTTTTAAACCAAGATTCCAGGTAGCTGTATATATGCATATATTACAGCATCAGCCTGTCTACAGTTTTCAGAGTATATCCTGTCAGAGACTGAAGAACATTCTTTCAACATAGGCTCTAACAGGAATAGGTTCTGCCTTTTGGTCCTTCTTTTCAGACTTCTGACCCAAATCTTACAACCATATCTAATGTTTTCACCTTCTTTCACCACAGAGCCTTGTGTTTTGACAGATGGTATTGCAGACTGTAAAATTTGAGGACAGGAATGTGGAAGTTTAAGAATAATTTTGTGGCTGTGGATTATCTTCTGAAAATTTGTTGTGCAGAAATGTAAATGCCACAGGTTTTCCTAAATAAATGCCTCTAAGCTTGCATAACAGTTACCTTTGAAAATTTGTGTCCATAATCTGCATTCAGTGGGAACATTCAGTGAACATTAAGCAGACAACATTAGAATCATAATTTAAAGTAATAATGATTGTTCAATCTTATCAATCACTCTTCTTTAAAAATAAGAATCTATAGTCAACACCAATACAATAGTTTAATACATTTATGTACATAAAGAAAAAAATTCCTTTCCACTAAATAGGATCATATGTACAAAAACATGGTAATTTGGTTATGCTATTTATTGACCTGATAGAGAAATTAGAGACAGTAGTTCCCTGCATTATGATAGACTCCTGGTTTGATCCAGAATGTCAGTAGGTTCACAGACTGATGTAATCAGAGAGCTACATGGAAGTCTTCCTGGTGCTGCCTTGTTTCTAACAAAGATTCTAGATGGATTCTCATTTACTCTATTCATAAATATTTGACAACTATATTTGCTTATGCAGCATGAATGCATCATTATTTAAACTAATCTTTAGGGAACATTTCTGCAGTTGCTATGTTTTTTACAGTACCATGCTCTTTCTGTAATTTCGGTTTTGGACATCTCTTGTCATCAACAGTTTAAGGCTGTACAGAGACTATAAACATTTAGATGTCAAGAAGAATGTTTAGGCTTTTTGTTTTGTTTTGTTTTGTTTTATTTTGGTTTGGTTTGGTTTGGTTCTTGGTTTGCTGTTGTTGTTCTTTAACTATTACTTTCATTCTGGTGCTTGAAAAATTCACCCTAAAATGTAATATTCTCTCATGATGTGCGAGGTCATAGAATAATGCAATTGTTAAAGAATGCCATTTGAAGATATTGTTGTCTAATACTTTAGGAAAAGTTGTTCCTCTTTAAATGCACTTATATGTATGCTCCCTAACCCAGACCGCGCAGAGTATGTCTATACTACTAAACAAAATATGGTCAAGGCCAATCCTGTACCTTGAGGCACAGACTGGCTCTTGTTCATATTCTTCAGAGCTATCTCCTTCCAGAATAGACTGGTCTTATGTGACACAAACCACTCAGCCCCAGCTCCCCTCTAGAATCTATGTGATGCCCTTTGGGTTCTCTAACTTGATTGATTAGTATGTGTATAATAATCTGTGGTATTAATTAAATTGTTTGAGATAATATTTTGGGGAAATGGCATACACTGGAAGAAGTCCAAGTACATAACAGTTTTGAGTCCAGGCTGATAAGAAATAGGAGGATGATGAAGACAAGATATTTCACAGAAACCAGAAAGCACACAATTTGCAGAACAAACAGCTTTAGAGTTTGAAAGACATCTTTATTAAGGGTTGTATTATATCCTTTCAAGCTACCATGCTTGTGAATAATTAGTCTTATGTCTAGTGCCTCCTGCAGTAGTCATGCTGTCAGTCAGGTTACTGTTCTTAAGCAATACTGACAGCATGTATTTCTCCTTGCCTGACCAGCTATGACCAAACTTATCAAAGGGGTTCCATTGTGTAGATTTGAGGGAATGCAGTCTCCATCCCTGCCTCTTGGAAGTCTTTGATCTGTCTGCTAAAAGTGCTTATTAGTGATGATGGACATGGGTTCAGAAGAAACCCAAGCATCTTCGCTTTCCTTTGATGATGTAGGGAGTATAGATGACTATTTTTGTTTTAAGAAGTTCCTTTCTGTGAAACAGTTATCTTTTTCTTTAACAGCCGCAAGTCCTCAAGAAGTAAACTGGATACCCAGGATACCTACAAGACTCTGGGAAAACTCTGAAACTGCAAATTCTGTGGGAGCTGTAATGTTCAGGTGTGTTACTGACTCTCAGAAGAAAGTGATAGAAAGAAAGTTGCAAGCCTGAGAGCATGTTTGAGGATCTGGATACAGAAACAATGCCAGACCTCTGATAAGGGTTAGAAATAGGTTAAGATGGGAAACTGATCCTCTGAGTTCTTGTGATTGTTATGGATTGTTATGTTATGCTGTTTCAAGCAAACAGCTGTCTTGAGAGAGGTAGTTCAGATCTGAAGTTAACAGGTAACCCTCTAAAGTTATCTATTTCTGTGATGATTCTTAAAGTTAAGTTTTATAAATATACCTCTAAAAGAACATTGGAAAAATGTCACCCACAAAAAGTGTAACCTGTGTATGTCCAAAAAGGCTGATTTAGGAAAGAAACACAATGAAACCAGTCAAAAAAAAAAAAAAGTATAAAATCATAAATGAGATAGAATTGGTGAGTAGGGAACTTTTACTCACTATTTTCCACAACTCACAAAATAAAGAGCATCTCAGGAGACCATAGAATCATAGAATCATTAAGGTTGGAAAAGACCTCCAAGATCATCTGGTCCAACCATCCCCCTATCACCAATATCACCCACTAAACCATGTCCCTAAGCACCACGTCCAACCTTTAATGGTTGATGAACAGGCAGTAGCTTCATAATGATCAACAATTTTTTGTTTGTTTGTTTGTTTTGTTTTTTCACACTTGTGGTGGTTTTACTCAGGTGGGCAGCCAAGCTTCACCACAACCGCTCTCTCACTCCCCTTCCGCAAAGAGGAGCGGGGAGAAAATATGATGTAAAGGGCTCAAGGGTTGAGATAAGGACAAGGAGATCGCACAGTAATTATCATGACGGGCAAAACAGACTCAGCATAGGGAGACAGTAAGATTTATTGCCTATTACTAACAAGCCAGAGAAGGGAGAAACAAAGGAAAGAAACCAAAAGCACCTTCCCCCCTGTCCACCCTCTTCCACCTCCTCACCCCGAGTGGTGCAGGGGAACGGGGGAATGGGGTTTATGGTCAGTCTATAGCGCTTCTTCTCCGCTGCTCCTTCTCGATCACTCTCGTCCCCTGTGCTGTGGGGTCCCTCCCACGGGATGCAGTCCTTGCTGAACTGATCCAGTGTGGGCTGCCCACAGGCAGCAGCTCTTCAAGAACTGCTCCAGATATGGGTCCGTACCACGGGGTCCATCCCTCAGGAGCAAACTGCTCCAACCTGGATCCCCCACGGGCAGCAGCTCCTGCCAGGTCACCTGCTCCTGCGTGGTCTCCTCTCCACAGGCTACAGGTCTAGCCCGGAATCTGCTCCAGCAGGGGTCTTCCACAGGCCGCAGTCTCCATCGGTGCAGGTCCACCTGCTCCAACATGGTCTCCTCCACGGGCTGTAGGGTGGAACCCTGCTCCACCGTGGTACTCCATGGGCTGCAGGGGAACAGCCTGCTTCACCATGGTCCTCACCACAGGCCGCAGGGGACTTCTGCTCCGGCGCCTGGAGCACCTCTCCCCCTCCTTCTTCACTGACCTTGGCGCCTACAAGGCTGTTTCTCACTCCTCTCACTCTCCCAGCTGCTGTGTGTGGCACAGTGTTTTTTTTGTTTTGTTTTGTTTTGTTTTGTTTTTCCCTATCTTAAATATGCTCTCACAGAGGCACAAAACAACATCTTATTGGCTCAGCTCTGGTCAGCAGTGGGGCCCTTACCAAACATGGGGCAACTTCTAGATCCTTCTCACAGAAGCCACCCCTATGGCCCCCTGCTACCAAAACCTTGCCACGTAAACCCACTACAACACTGTGTAATTAAAATGAAAATTTTATTTTCATAGGAAGTTGATAATTCTGAAAAGGTACTAAAAAAATCTCAGAAGTAAAGGTTCTTTTGTAGCTGTTAAAGACAGTGGCCTAAATGAAACTTCCAGCACAAGAAGCCCCAGGCAGCTGATGCTTGGAAAAGTAAAGTGAGACTAGAAAATGTGTCGCTTCTTCCTTGCCTTACTTGTGCTCTTCCCAATTGTTTGTTGGATGTTAGACTCCAGGTTGTTGGACTAAATGAGCCCTTCGTTGTTTTCTGCTACAGACACTCTAGTGTTCTTAAGAGAGTTGTAGGAGTTTTGCAAATGCCACCTTATAGACTGAATATAGTATTGAATTTAATCATCTCCCACTTGAGCTAGATCTTTTTTGAACCACTGAATTTCTTTAAGGAAATATAATCTAACAACAGTATCCATGTAAGTTGCTTGAATGAAAACCACCTTGGATTTTGTGGGTTTGTGTATGATAATGGCTCTGTTTAAATAAATAAATTAATATATACTTTAAATAAACAATACATACTTTTATGATGCATATATCTGTCTATACAAAAGTCAGGCATCTTCTGCAATGAGTAGAACATGATGCAGTAATATTTGTCTTATTATTTTCCCTTTTTTTCCTTTTTTTTTTTTTTTTTTTTAGTATAATGCTCTAAACAGGTAATTTTTCTTAGCCTGATGCATCTGAATTACAAGATAGCAGTAACCATATATTGCAAGGGAGTGATCCCTGATACCTACAGGCAAGAACAAACACTCATGTCCAGAGTTTTCAGTTAGCCCCTCCTATATATGATTTCCTATCTCCTCTGGGATCCATGTTCCAGACATGGTTTCGGCTGAAATAGGGTTAATTTTATTCATAGTAGCTCGTATGGTTCTATGTTTTGAATTTGTGACCAAAACAGTGTTGATAACATGCCAATGCTTTAGCTATTGCTGAGCAGCACTTGCACAACTTCAAAGTCTTCTCTGTTTCTCACTCCGCAAACCCAGCAAGGAGGCTGGGGGTGCACAAGAAGCTGCAAAGGGACATAGCCAGGACAGCTGACTACATCTGACCAAAGAGATATCCCATACCATATAGCATCATGCTCAGCAATAAAAGCTGGGTGAAACAAGGAGGAAGGGGAGGATGTCCAAGTAACTGTTACATGTGGCGAGCCCTGTTTCCCTGGAAGTGGCTGAACTGAAGTGGCCTGCTGATGGGAAGTAGTGAATGAATTCCTGATTTCGCTTTGCTTCTTATTCTGTAGTTATTAAACTGTCTTTATCTCAACCCACAATTTCTTGTACTTTTACCTTTCTGTTTCTCTCCCCCATCCTACTGGTGGGGAGTGAGCAAGTAGCTGTGTCAGGCCTGACTGGCTACCAGGGTTAAGCCACAACACAGCCCTCAGTTATCTAAGTACTGGGTCATTTTTCATGCCTTTCTTTTTTTTTTTTTTTTTTAAGTTCAAAGTGTCTGAGATAAATTGAGTGCTGGGCTGCATTTCAGCCTACTAGACTGTTTTTCACATTGTCCAAATCTGTGGATATACCCCCAGAATTGCACAGTATCACTGAATTATACTACATTTTAGTAGTGATCCTTGCCCAAACCACATTTGAGTTTTGGCAAAGGTAAATTAGTTTGCCCACACACAAAGAGTTAAAATTAAATGAGAGCAGGAATTAGAAAGAAATACTCAGTCCTTCTCTAAAAATTAAAACATAAATTTATTGTACCATTTTTTTTATTTTTTATTTTGTGAGGAAGATGCCTCTTTTTCCCATAGCAGCAACCTTTGTAACGTCTTGTTATAGTTTTCCCAATTAATTTCAGTCAAAAAGTGTATATATTGCAGCCAGCATAGTAAAGCTAAGGTGACTAGTTGAATACTGCTAGGTCGGCGGTGTGTAGTCATCACAGTTAACACTGTAGTGTGTTAACCAAAGAGAGATTCTTTACCCACTCGGCACAGTAATGAGCACTCACAGATGCAGCTTTTAACAGAAGCAACTTAACCTTAAAATCTGCAATTAAGAGTGTGGTTTCCACGGACAGCTGTGAAAGATGCAATGGAGCTGCAAAATAAACAAGTTGTAGAGTGTCAGACACATAAACTAGCCTGAAAGTAAAAGAAAAAGCCAGGAGCAAACAAGGTATGAATTGTTTTCTGCACTATAGCTCCTCACATGACCTTAATGTTTTTAAAAATGTAAGCAATTCAGAAAAAGCAATGATGCAGGATCGTATTTACAAGAAGTGTTATATTTCATCAAGAGATAAGCATAGGAAGCTAGAAAAGAATATATATATATATATATAGTGACTAACGTGATAGATATTAGCAATGGCTGGTATTCAACCTTCCTCTACAATAATAGCAATATGAAATCCCTTTCACTTTTTAGAATACACTTCAGAATGTTACTAGATACTGGTTCAACTGCATACAGAATATGTTGTAGGAAAACAAAATGTCTCAGAAGGGTCACAGTAAGGATGCAGAAATCAAATAATAAAAGTTACAAAATGCCAGTAATGAGGTTGCTCTGTTCAGTTTTATATTTAGATGTCTAAACATAAGTGGAAACAATCTTTCCCTAGATGCTGACAAGGACACTAGCTCTTCACCATTTATAAAACACCCGTTTCAGGAGAACTGAATCACTAAACACCCCAAGCTAAAGCACAAGCTGCATCTGTCACTTACTGCAACTGGAATTCATCCTGTGACATTGTCTTTATTGACATAATCAGCTGTGTCACTCAATACCTAGTCAGGGACTTTGCTCATTTAGTATTCACAGTATTCAAAACGTGTGGTGTAAGGATGTGTTTAGTACACTTCTCAGATCCTGTGCTGGACATGGAATTATTCTTTTTTTTTTTTTTCACAGATATTTTTTCTTCTCTAGAGTCTCAAACACTAAACAGCCAGCAAGTCTTCACCCCTTCCCAGCTGTGTTAATGGGATACTATTTTACAGGTGCAGACCAGCAGAACAAGAATGTTATAGTCAAATGTCCAATTTGAGACAACTAATATCCAATTATTCAAAGTACTTGGCATTAAACTTCTGTTTTACGTGTTCAGTACACGGCTTCCAGCACTTCTGCAAAACAGACACACAGATCTTGAATGAGATATGTAGAAAAGAGACAAGAGATGATACTGTTTAAGGTGTCTGAGTTTTCCCAGAATAATTTCAGGGCTTTATTCAGTGGCTGTAATGTAAAATGCAGAAGTAGGCTAACGTCTCAATCTACATCTCTTATTTAAAATGTTGCTTTAATGACAAGTTAAAGTCTTTACATTCATTGAGTGCCACAGGGTCCATCTTCAAAAGAAGGTCAAAAGTAAATCTTTCCTAAACTGTAGGAATTGTGGCACAGTGGACAGGGTTGAGGGATAGTCCATAAACAGTTTCCAACATGGCAAGCAATGCACCAGGTCCAGGATGCGTTCAGGGAATCCCATCAGGGGCAACAAGAGCCAGGGCAAGAGACAGAGCCTGAGACAAGCTACAAAATACGTCTGAACCAGGAGACAAGTTACGCACAGCACAGGGACAAGGTCCATCCAGGAGGTAATGCTGGAGAAAGGTTCCCATACAACCTAGCCCAGGCAGGATCTGAAGAAGCAAGGCTGAGCTGAAATTGGGCAGCTGGTCCTGTGGGCAGAGAGTGCTAACAGGGCAGCCAGATGATGCTGTTCAGGGTCATTAAAGCCTATTAGTGCACTCATAACACAAACTTATAATCCTGTGCTGGTTTGGGGTCTTATCCTCCTTCTAACAATCTTACTCCTTTCAACTATGTTTTCCGTGGGATAGATGTATATATTTCTGAGTTCTTGTTATTGTGTGTTTTTTTCTGCATTCTGGAATAATCTTCCTGAAGGATGGTAATTTGCATAGCAGCCACTAGGTAAGGCTGATGTATGGAAAGGCTTCATAGCTTTTACCATATTAATAGTTATTTCTTACATTATTCCTGCAAACATCTGAGTAGCCTATTTTATCTAAGGGTTTTACTGACACATTTACAGAGGTGCCCAAGAATCAGGAGTTACTAAGGGGTGACTGGGACCCAAAAGTATCACAAAACACAGAGAATGTGCTGCAGAATATGGTTTTTATTTCCACCAGTACGGCTTCTGTTTTCTCATGCCTTTCCACAGTGTTATCTGGGCCCTCTAGGAGTGTATGTCCATTTTGAAACAATTCATCAATTGGTTTAGATAACTTTGAACAAATTATCATCTGTGAGTACAAAAACTAGAAAACCTGATAACATATAGTTTGTCTTTCTATTTGTCTTCTTAATACTTTTCACAGTTCCTTTTTGGTCTCGATTGTCATTTTTGTGTCATCTTTCCACCTTACTGCACAATCCTCTTTTCCAGATCATTAATGAAATGTATTAAAAAGCATTGATCTTAATGTGAAACATTGGATTACTTCTCTGTTAATTTACTGGCATTTTTAAAAAATCCTCATGTTTTATGTTTTTGTTTCTCCCCATTCTGTCAGTCTTATCCTTTTTTCTAGCTTTAGTATTAAAAATCACTAGGGCTACACCTACCATCTGTAATTTTCCAAGTTTTTCTATTTTTTTTTTTCAATTTAAAATATCTTTCATCTGATTTAACAGAGACAGCTACAATAGTCTAGATCCTGACATTGATCTAATCAATGAAAAGATGCTAAGCAGCCTCACATTACTGATGCCTGGCATTGGAGAAAATTGTATGAAAGGAAGTAGCATTAAGTGTAAGTGACATATAATAAATAGTGTCTGTGCCAATGAATCTTGAATTTCTTCCTGATCAGTGTCAACAGTACAAATGTCTGTACTAATATTTCAGATAGACTATATCCCATTAGTTAAGGACTTTGGTTGGGATTATGACCAAATTATGTTAGAAAGCTACCAGACTTCAAAGACTTAAGCCCACGAGTCTTGCTTGTTAGGGAAAGGAGGTGTGCTACTATTCAGGCCACTATAAATTGAGAGTGGGGCTCTGCCACTGCCTTTTGGGAAGAAATCAGTCCTATGGGTTGTGTTACATGTGCTCTGTAGAAAGCTTCTGAACTGAACCTTTTTGGGAACATAAAAGAAAAGACATCTGACATCTGAGTCACAGCTCTGAGGTCTGATGATTTTTTTTTTTTCAGACACATTAAGACTGGTTTGTTCTGTACATGCAGAGAATCTAAAGCTTAGGTATCTGACTGGTTTTCTGCAGATACGTATAAGTTCCCACTTACACAGGAGATACTTAAGGTGAGTAGGTGCCTAATTTTGGTGTCTGGAGGTAGGTAGTATAAACCCGTTACCTTTGAAATCAGATGTGAGCTGAACCGTTATTGCAGTTTTAGTGTCTAAACTTTCATCTACATTGCAATTTAGGTAATTGTAAAGTACTTTAAGGTCTTCCCTGAGCTTTTTTTTTTTTTTTTTTTTTTTTCCCCTCTAAGCCAAACAACCCCAGCTCCCTCAGCCACTCCTCATAAGACTTGTTCTCTAGACCCTTCACCAGCTTCATTGCCCTTCTGTGGACATTCTCCAGCTCCTTGATGTCCTTCTTATAGTGAGGGGCCCAAAACTGAACACAGTATTCAAGGTGTGGCCACACCAGAGCCAAGTACAGACGGACCATCACTTCCCTAGTCCTGCTGGCCATGCCATTTCTGATACAAATCAGGATGCTGTTGGCCTTCTTGGCCACCTGAGCACACTGCTGGCTCACATTCAGCTGGCTATTGACCAATACCCCCAGGTCCCTTTCTGCTGGGCATCTTTCCAGCCACTCTTCACCCAGCCTGTTCTTCTTTACCAGGAATAGTGTAGCCAGCAGGACCATTGGGGTGATTGTTCCCCTGCCCTCTGCTCAATAGTACATCTGGCCCTATAGACCTGCGTACATCCAAGTGGAGTACCAGGCCACTAACCATTTCCTCATGGATTCATTCTGCTCCTTGTCCCTATCTGCCAGCTCTGGGGGGCTGAGTACCCAGAGAACAACTGGTCCTGCTGCTAAAGACTGAGGCAAAGAAGGCATTAAGTACTTCAGCCATTTCCTCATCTCTTGTCACTATGTTTCCCACCACATCCAATAAAGGATGAAGATTCTCCTTAGTTCTCTTTTTCTCATGTATTTATAAAAACAGTTTTAATTGTCTTTTAACAGCAATAGGCAGATTGAGCTTCAGTTGGGCCTTGGACCTTCTAATTTTCTCCCTGCACAGCCTCATGATGTCTTTGTAGTCTTCCTGAGTGGCCCGCCCCTTCTTCCGAAAGTCATAAACCCTCTTTTTCTTCCTGAGCTCTAGCCACAGCTCTCTGTTCAGCCAGGCCAGTCTTCTTCCACACCAGCTCATCTTTCAGTATGTGGGGATGGCCTGCTCCTGTGACTTTAGGATTTCTTTCTTGAAGAGTGTCCAGACTTCCTGGAGTCCTTTGCACTTCAGGACTGCCTCCCAAGGGACTCCACTAACCAGTCTCCTTAACAGGCCAAAGTCTGACCTCTGGAACCCCAGGGTGGCAGTTCTGCTAACACCCCTCCCTAACCTTTCCAAGAATTGAAAACTCTATTAATTCATAACTGCTGAGCCCAAGATGGTCTACAACCTCCACATCACCCGTAAGTCCTTCTCTATTCACAATAAAAAGTTCCGGGGAGCACTGTCCCTGGTTGGCTCACTCACCAGCTGTGTCAGGAAGTTATCTTCCACACACTCTTGAAATCATCTAGACTGTTTCATCTCTGCTGTGTTCTATTTCCAGCAGACATCTGGTACATTGAATTCCCATGAGAACAAGGGCTAGCTATTGTGAGATTTCTCCCAGATGCTAGTAGAATATTTTGTCTGCCTCTTCAGTCTGGTTAAGCAGCCTATAACAGATGTCCACCGGGACATCTGACTCATTGGCTTTACCCCTGATTCTTACCCATAAACTTTCAATCCTGTCATACCATTAATCTCAAGACAATATAAACACTCCTTACCATATAGGGCTACTCCGCTGCCTCTCCTTCCTAGCCTATCCCTTTTGAAAAGCTTGTTTCCATTCAGTAACGTGAGCTGTCCCACCATATTTTGGCGATAGCAACTATGTTATAGCCCTCCTGCCACACAATGGCATTCAGCTTCTCCTGTTTGTTGCCCATACTGCATGCATTGGTGTAGATGCAATTCAGTTGGGTTAGTGATCCTGCCACATTTTTGGGGGGAGAAGCCCTAATTCCTGCATGACTATTCCCAGGCACTTCTGTGATTTTTAACCCATCAATGTTCCTTGTGACTTTGTTGCCACAGGGCTCTCCACCCCCCCTACCTCCACAGGGGTGGCAGAGTGACAGAGCTTGCCAGTACACCATCCCATAACCATTGTTATATCACGTCCAGACTTGTCTTTGTCAAGCCTGGTTTTAACCCTTTCCCCCTTCAAATCTAATTTAAAGCCCTATCAATGAGCCCTGCTAACTCTTAAGCAGAGATCCTTTTCCCCCTTAGAGACAGGTGAACTCTGTCTTCAGGCCAGCCCACAGTCCTGTCTCTAGCCACCCCGCCGGCCAGCAGGCCTGGTGCCTTGTAGAATGACCCCTGATCAAAAAAAAAAAAATCTGCCACTGACAGCAGGCTTGGAGCCAGATATTGATTAGTGACTCTTCCTGTTTCTTGCCTCATCAGTCCCTGCAACTGGAAGGACAGAGAAAAATACTACTTATGCTGCTTATCCCTTAACTAGTTGCCCCAAGGCCCTGAAGTCTCTTTTAATTGCCCTTGGACTTCATCTTGAAGCTTCATCACAACCTACCTGAAAAAACAAAAACAAACAAACAAACAAAAAAAAAACAACAAAAAAAACAGATAATAGTATGAGAGCTGTACCAGTAGAGGAAGCTTTCTCTTCACGTCCCTTATCTGGGCCCCAGGGAGGCTGCAGACCTTCCTATCTCCCTATGAAGTAGGTCTGGTGTGCACATTAGTCCTTCTGTTCCCTTCAGAAGGGAGTGTCAACAATGACCCATCTTTTTTCTTGGTAGGAGCCGGGTACAAGTCAACATGTGCTCAGTGTCTCCTCCAAGCCAGATGTACCATATTCCTCAATATTGTTCTGATGAGCATACAAAGCTTCATACCTATTGTGCATGGGCACCTGGGAAGGTGGGGAAGTCACAGAACCACAGAATTGAAATCACAGAATGACAGAATGTCCCTGAGGGGACATGCCTGCTGCACCAGGCAGGGACTTGTTGCCATTGCCCCTTATCCTCTAGGTCAGTGCTTTCAGCAGGATGGAGAGGATAGGGAAACCCCCCTAAAGAGCATCCCTTCTGCCTGCTGGACCTGCCTCAGGGAAGGCAGGGAATGACTCAAGCAGTCTATCTCCCTCTCAGACTCCCAGACACTCCTCAGCCTATTCACCTCTGTCACTAGGTGGAGGAGTGCCTCCACCTGGGAATACCACCCACAGGTGTGCTTGCTCCTGCCATCCTGACCTGTGTCAGGGCACATCCTGAAGCCTGACACCTGGGCGGCTCCCCCTGGGGCTCTGCCTGGTAGGCTGCCTTGCTTGTGGGGGGTGCTGAGCTCTGAGAGCCTGTGGTCTTCTACTGGGTGGATGCCATTGCTCCCTATTTGAGCAGGCCAAGCTTCTGGGCCCTCCCTACAGGAGCTGCCCTGCCACTCCCTGACTGACATACCACACCCTGCTCTGGTCATTGTGCTCCCTAGGGGCTGCCTTTGTATGAGGTGGGGTGGGGTGGGGTGGGGCGGGGTGGGGCGGGGCAGGGCAGGGCAGGGCGTGGGGGCCTGGCTCCACCCAAGCCTCATCAGCTGCTCCTGCAAGGGCTACTGGCTGGTGGCAGCTTCTTCTGTTTGCCTCAAGGGACCTTGGTGCAGCAACCCCCCTGCATGCTGCAATCCCCTGCTCCACTGCAGAATGCATCTGCCCCAGAGTTGATCACCTTGTATACTATATACAATATATGGTATACGATATATGTAGAGAGACAATATATAGAGACAATACACTATATATATATTGTGTATATATATATACACTATATATGTGTATTTTTATATTGGTCTTCAGAATCAGTTTTGCATAAGGCTGAGGCCATTTATTTATTTATTTATTTATTTTGAGAATTAGGCCATACCTTCTAACACTTACTTATTTTTGTTTTGTTCCAGCTAAAAAAGCAAAGTCATAAATATTATTTCTTGGTATCCCTAGGTTTGTACACACTTACAACATAAGAGCTGCCTGTTCACCCTGGGCTCATGATGACTAAATAGAACTCTTCTGAACTTGTATAGCAGTGCACTTTAAACTTGCTAGCAGTTAAAACTGTAGGTAAAAATATGTATAAGAACACAGCAGAAGTGTATAGCTCCAACTGATTTGCATATACATGCCATGCTTATGGCTCTTCTTTACATAAAAGTGTTTAGAATAGAATAGAATAGAATAGTTCAGTTGGAAAGGACTTTCAAAGATCATCAAGCCCAACTGCCTGACCACTTCAGGGTTAATCAAAAATTAAAGAAAGTTATTGAGAGCATTAGCCCTTTCAGCACTGAGATCAGTTTACTTTCTCCTTTGTAGAACCAATTTCACATTCACTGGATCTGTAGCAGAGCACTCTTTCTCCATCTTCCCACCTCACAAATAAAAACATGTGTCTTATGAACAGCCAGAAAAACATAATATTGCTTACTAATGACACAATGTACATGTTTTTCTCTATATCACATCGTTTAAATCAGGAGACTGAGAAAAAGTGACGTACAGCTGTGTCCTGTGAAGAAATAATCACTGTGAAAAGTATATGTTCAAACCTAACCTCCTAGTTAAGTTTTTTTTATGTTTTGTTTAAGAGACTTACAGCCTACATTGCTGAAGCAGACACAAGCAATAAACCTCTTATTCAGGAAATGTCCATAATTATTTGTAAAAAGAAAAATGGAAATCAGGTATATGCCTTGTGAAAGTAATTTTGGTGCAGTGTTATACAAATTGAGAATTCTGTGGATTTTTGTTGTAGACATAATTGCTCTTTTAACTGTCTTAGTTCAGCATTACTATTTACTCTGAGAGCTGTTTTACAGATATGATAATTTTGTAAAATTAATTCTTCATTTAGTATTTGACTTTATTTTAGTTATGCAATGGGATGAAAATGTATACGTCAGTCCTTTGGGCAAATGCCTAAAAACTACAAAAAAATATCTAATCAGAATTAAGGACAAATTACAGAAAATAATCTGTTTGTGCATTTCCCTTTACCTAAATCTAGATTTCAAAGTAAAGAAAGAGATCAGCCCAACTCATAATACTTTTAAAGATAATTCTTTGCTATGTGGGGACTTGAGATCGTGGCTTTGAAATATGAAGTTGGAAAAAAATAAATATATATATATATATGTATATATATATAAAATGCTTTAAAGACATAAACTCTAAAGACAGAATTCCATATCTAATTTAGGAGGTTTGGCAAGTGTTGTATATTGACTTTAATAGTTATTTTCTCTCTTTTTTTGTAAAGTTAAAATGTCACATGGTGTGTTGTAAAGCATAAGACAAGTTCTTTCCATTCTTTTGTGTGAATATATTCTTCTCTTTGGGCATCTTTTTATTTTCAATACTTACATCTGTTGCTTAAAATGCTATTCCTGGTACAATTGTTTTTTAAATGCAAACCCATATGTGTGATCTCAAGAGAAGCTGGTAAATTTCACCAAATGGGCATCCCTAAATTACATGCCATCTGCAGCTAGTGATGAGAGGACTAAACCCAGTCAGCTGTGATCTTTCACCACAGCATCTATCATTTTGATTGGCTCTAGGGAAATCAACAGCTTTTGGCTTGAACTTTTCCAACCCCAACAGGTTATTATGGACTGGTTGAGATGTACTGGCTAACAAATGATCTCTTTTATCTGCATATAGACCTTGAAGTGTTTTCTTGTGAAAATCAGTGGCAAAACGGCAAAATTTAGCAGAGCAGAAGTGGGTCCTTATTCCTGAACTGATTCAGATTTTATAAGGTATAAATATGCAGCCTTATTAACTTAGAGAGACAGTTGAAATATGCAAAATACAGAAGAAAATTTAAGAAACATTATTATTGCCTGTGTAATTGTAAATTGATAGTACAAGGAAAAAAAAAAAAAACTTTTCAGAACAGCTTGTTCACATTCTGAAGGGATAATTGCCAAAGTGGGAATTATTTTATTATGTCATGTGAGACTTTATGATCATATTAGAGAAAAACAAACAAACAAACAAAAACTAGTAGGAAAATAATACATAGATGCTACCTTACTAAGAAAAACCCCTCAAGAATCCTATTTATGTCATTAATCTTGCACTATTAAGTGCCCTCCCTTTCATTCCTATCCTGTCATATTCCTTTATTCTTGTATTACTTTAAAGTAATACAAGATATTGCATTACTTTAAAACAAATAACATTACCTACCTAGATTTCTGCAAATATTTGACACAGTTCCACATAATATCCTTGTATCAAAATTGGATATACATGTATTTGATGGATGGACAGTGGATAAGAAATTGGCTGGATGGTGACACACACACAGTTGCAGCCCATGGTTCAATGTCCAGGTGGACGCTAGTGGTGAGTGTTTTTCCTCAGGGGTTGGTATTGGGATTAGTGTTATTTAACATATTTGTTGGTGAAATGGACAGTGAGATTGAGAGCACCCTCAGCAAATTTGCAGACAAAACCAAGCTGAGTGGTACAGTCAACATTCTGGAAGGAAGAGATGCCATCCAGTAGGGTCTTGACAGACGAGAGATGGGCCCGTGTGGACCTCATGAAGCCCAACAATGCCAAGTGCAAGATCCTGCACCTGGGTCAAGGCAATCCCAAGAATTAATATAGGCTGGGTGGTGAGTGGATAGAGAGCATCCCTATGGAGAAGGATTTGGGGGTACTGGTGGATGAAAAACTCAATGTAAGCTGGCAATGTAAGCTTGAAACCCAGAAAGCCAACTATATCCTGGGCTGCATCAAAAGACGCATGACCAGCAGGTCGAGGGAGGTGATTCTCCTCCTCTACTCCATTCATGCTGAGAGAGTTGGGGTTGTTCGAGCTAGGGAAGAGAAGGCTCTAAGGAGACCTTATAGCAGCCTTTCAGTACTTAAAGGGGTCCTACAAGAAAGATGGGAAGAGACTCTTTATCAGGGAGTGCAGTGATAGGACAAGGGGTAAAGGTTTTAAACTAAAAGAGAATAGATTGAAATTAGATATTAGGTAGAAATTCTTTACTATGAGATTAGTAAGGCACTGGAACAGGTTGCCCAGAGAATTCAAAGATGTTCCCTCTCTGGAAGTGTTCAAGGCCAGGTTGGATGGGCTTTGTATAACCTTATCTAGTAGAAGGTGCCTCTGTCCATGCTGAAGGGTTTGGAACTAGATGGTCTTTAAGGTCCCTTCCAACTCAAACCACTCTATGATTGTGAGCTAATTAAAACTGCAGTTTAACAATTTAACTGGAAATATACTGAGATACACCTTGCTTTTACTAACTTGGAAAATGTACGTGCTTAAACCTCATGAGCCTAGCTAAACATTTCATTCAAAATACATTTATTTATTTATTTACTGCCTAAATAGATGAACTAACAAAATCACAAAACAAGATTAGAGGTAAGGGATCCTCCTTACCTCTGTTCCTCACCTACAGAGCTCCAAATGGTAAGTACAGGATAATTTTAACTCATGAATGTGTATTTAAATGATTAGGTAAGTAGGAATGAAGGGCATAGCATCCAGCATGGTGGGGAGCAGGATGAATGAGGTACATCCTGGGAGATGCTAAAAGAATGGAACATCTGAAATCCTGTCTTTTGAGCTAAGACATCAGTGTATCTTTGGGATTCAGGATTCAGAGCCCCTTTTGAAGGACATCTGTAGATATCTATGTAGAGAAGAGTAACCTGGGCTGTGCTTTCCCAGCACAGAGAGTCAGCTTCTCACAGCCATGCATATGATCAAGTCCTTGTAACAAACGGGATGGGAAAGCCTCCCATTTATCTGTTGGGTGTTTTCATGAGGCACCCTATTAGATAAAGAAGATACTAGAATGATTTTACTCCACCTGATAGCAGTTGCTTTGGTAGGGTTTAGATATCACTTTAGGCATCAAAAATGTAATACATTAGAGTTGCCAGTGTTTAAATTTATCTTTTGGTCATGCAGCTATGCTTGTTTCCAAGTTCTGTCCTCAATGCTAGGATTTTAATATGCACATTCAGCATGCTCTGAGAGTGCATGCTGATCATATTCCTCAGGAGATTTAAGCAAAGGAATGACTGGTGTCTGCAAATAGATTTATTTAAGGGCTAGATGCTGAGTTGCTCAAACCTCTTAGAGTTTAGGTGCTTAAAGGATGTGTCACAATTCAGCTGCAGTTACCTAGGGAGTTCTTTAAGGTCACAAAATAAAGGATGTTTGGAAGTTGGGAATTTCTAAGATATTTTGAATGGGAAGTCTTAAAGATAACAAATTTAGGATTTTGGTTTCTAAATTACGTATATATTCAAATTTAGATGCCTGAATTATGTTTTTTTTTTTGTTTTGTTTTTCGGCCTGTTTACTAGCTTCTCGATGCTTTAGTTTCCCATGTGTGTAATATATCTTTATTCCAAAACAGAGTACTTTAAAATCTGTGCACCCTCATCTCCTATAGGAGTCTATTCAGTAGGGTATCCAATAAATACTTAAAATTTGAGGTAAGATAATGTTTAAGATTTTAAGAAATATTATGAAAGTAAAGGGAAGAAAACCAGAAAATAGGACTAAGAAGATAAATGAAGTGAGAGAGAACGCATCATGAAAATAATATTTTCTGACTTTTTATGGACTTCCTGGTCCCCCCCTTCTTCAAGATTTTCTTAAAAGCTTGTGTTATGCAAAAAGAGTCAAAGGTATTTCAGCACTAATCATCTTTCCATTCCACTTGATATCTTAGGAAGTTAGATGCTTATATAACTTTTAAAATAATATTTCTTTTCTCCGATAAGTGACTAAGGGTTCAAAACTGAGAGGTTATGAACTTGCTCTTTCAAGATGCTTTCTGTGAGCATTTCCTGCTGAAGCCAATATATGATGTGAGTTATCTCACTTTGATTGCTTACTAGTGTAGCATTGGTAAGATTATAAGCATTCATGTTTTAAGAAATGTGTCATTTCTGGGGGAAAAAGTCAATTACAACCAATATGATAAAAGACACAAATAAGAAGATAAATTTGGTTATTATGCTAGGCAAACTTGCTAGTTAAACTCTTTGAATTATTGTAGTATATTGAACTGAATATATATTGAATATATATAGTGTATTGAAGTATTGTAAACAAGAACAAAACTAAAAAAAAAAAAACACAAAACACCACCAACAAAAAATGAATATTGAGGGGAAAGAGAAAGCACTCCACAAGAGTGACTTGCACAGAGCAGCAAAGGCATTTGTAATATTTTATGCACAGTTTGCTATCACCCATGTACTTTACTAAAAATATATCAACTGATGGCAGACTTTTGCTACAGAATCCATCAAGCATTTGCTGCAAGTGCTTAAACATGACTTTGCAAGCAGCAGAAATATGAAAAGGCCTTTAGATTTTGAAAACTCTGCTACAAAATAGGGTATATTATTTTATTCCCCAACTCGAAAGAGCCACAGGACTGTCACAGTGACTTTTCCAAATTATGTACTTTTCTCTCCAAAGTATTGCTCACTTAGATGTCTGAAGAAAGCTGAGACCTTTATATTGATTTTTTTCAAGTGTATTTTGCTGGTGTGTATTCCTCAAGACTAATGTTAGGACCCTCTCACATCTTTGCACCATTACCTTTATTTATTACATTTACCAGAAACATTTTCTCTTTGATGTCCAGTACCCAGCATTCTGAATAGCTGCAACAGCTGGAAAAAGATCAACATTGTGGTGTAACCAGCTAAAGCTTTCAATAGGTGACATGAAACCATTCTCTAAGGCAATATGAAGAAATATTTATTGGTATCTACTTACACATAAAGAAAACGAGAGATAAATGGTAGAAGTGTCAAGTGATTTTCAGACAGTTTTGTACTGTAAAAAATATTTCCTTATGACGTGTTGTGGTTTAGCCTGGCTGGCAGCTAAACACCACACAGCCGTTCACTCACTCTCCCCCCTTCCTCTCCGGGATGGGGGAGAGAAACGGGAAAGTGAAGCCTGTGCGTTGAGATAAAGACAGCTTATTAAGACAGGAAAAATAATAACAATAATAATAATAGTATTAATAATAATAATGTGTACGAAATAAGTGATGCACAATGCAATTGCTCACCACCCGTTGACCGATGCCCAGTCTATCCCCGAGCAGCCGGCCCCCCCTCCACCCCGGCTAGCCACCCCTATATATTGTTCAGCATGACGTCAGATGGTATGGAATACCCCTTTGGCCACTTTGGGTCAGCTGTCGTGGGTCTGTCCCCTCCCAGCTCCTGCTGCATCCCTAGCCTGCTCGCTAGCAGGACAGAGCGAGAAGCTGAAAAGTCCTTGGCTTGGTGTAAGCACTGCTCTACAACAATTAAAACATCAGCATGTTATCAGCGCTCTTCTCATCCTAATCCAAAACATAGCACCCTACCAGCTACTAGGAGGAAAATTAACTCTGTCCTAACTGAAACCAGGACATGATGTCAACAAGAAGTTTCGTTATTGACTTTGGTAAAGACAGGATTTTACTCAGAATACTTTCCTTTCATAAGGACAAATGGATGGAAAGGAATGATGGGAATTTTTCCATTATATTTTATTTGTATTCTCCGCAGTTGCAGAACACAAATGCAAAGGACGAAGTTCAGTTCCTAACTAATCAGCTCAAAAACACCATTCAAATAGGAAACAAAATCCAGTCTATCAAACAAGATGGATAAAATGGCAAGTTTTGGTGAAATGAAAATTTTCCATTCATGAAAAATTCCTTTATGTCCTCAACATTCAAGCACAGAAGGCAAGAGCTGTTAAAGTTTCATGTCGTAGTCTTAGTCTTGGAGCCCCATGCTACATGAAACTCATCTGTACCTGGGAGAGATGATGGGGTGAATTTACACTTTAAGCACTTGAAAAATGATCTTGAAAGAATTTGAGTATTTTAAACTCACATTTACTGCCTTTTTCTTTTTTCGGCCATACAAGTTTTACTGTCCTTAGGATAGGTATGTACCTTTCATCTTCTATTTGAAGGCAATTCAACAAACCTACCAAACTACAAGGAAATGGTGCTTTCAAAATTGTATGGAGATGCAATTCTTGTCTCTGCTGCCCTTCCTATCACTGAGTATATCCTGGTTCTGAGTTTTTATAGTATTTTCTTTGACTATGTAGAGTGGAATCTTTCCTTTATCTGTATTTTTGAAAAACAAACAAACAAAAAAACAACAACGACAAGGTATTGAGGAAGAACAATAGTTTTCTCTCTGTGTCTTTTTTCTTTCTAATTGTTTATCTGCCAGAGAAAAAGATTAATATATGGAAAATAAAGGGATCGACTTTCATAAAAGTAAAAACCTTGATTTTGTAAAAATTTGAAACAACAAAGAATGGGAGTGTATAATTTTATGAAAAGTATGGTGGGTTGTTTTTTATTTTTCTCTCTCAAATTTTCTCTTTTGGTGGCATATCAGGTAAAATCAAATTTGCATAATCTAGCGTTTGTACATAAAAAATACATACACAACCTGTAGTTATTTCTGAACTTGTGATGCACTGCATCCGGGCTACTCCTCTGAGACAAGGAAAACTTTCCTTGTCTCTCTAACCTACAATCAAAGAGGACATCATTATGCAGATACTGTGGTACACTGCTCTTTGTTTGGGGCACACACAGAAGGGTTGCAATGTAGGCTATGGAGCATGGAAATCCTTTTCCACTCACTTCCATACAGAAGATGGACAATTAGAAGTCTTTTATAGAGTGACTGAAGTAAAGAGCCAGCAGGAAGAAAGAACAGCGGGGGGGGGGGGGGGGGGGGGGCAGGTGGAATTCTGTCTGCCACCTCCTACTGCTTTGTCTTCATTCTTTCAACTTTGTCCACTATAATCTGGATTTTGCCTTTATTCTTGTCATTGGATATGCCCTTTGGAGTGACCCAGTGACAGTGACCCTTTTGGAGTTTGCAAGCACAGCAGAGACACCAGCTTGTGATGCATAATATTATGTTCCCCTTGTTGCATTACAAATGGACTACTCTTGCTAGTTCAGTTAAAATGAAAGCCAAAATCTTCATTTATATCTCTGTTCGAATGAAATGATATTGTCATTGTTTTTCTAATTTACCATAATGCAGCTCCATCTCTGATTTTTCTGTCTATCTGTACTAGTAAACTGAGTTTGGGTATACTCATACACATTGTAGGAAAATGAGTTGCAAATTGTTCAGGAAAAAATGAAAGATAAAGACAACCAAATTCATGCCAGAGAAATTTCTAAAATTTAGTATCATACATGATAATGATCAGCACCCATATACATATGCAGATATGCATGAAATGGCTGACATGAGAAGTATCTTCCCTTAAAAAATCTTTTCTTATACGTTAGTATCACTTCTAAGTGTGATGTTTGTGACTTTTTTTCCAGTCCAGACAGAACAGGATGCAAGACCTGAGAATAAAATAATAGCTTTTAGGTGAATTAGCTTTTGGTCTTGAACCGCTTTATAGATTCAAAATATTTGTAGTAGGAATTGCCTTACTCATCTTCAGATATCTACAATGTGAGTATGTACATATGAGCTACTATTTGCATATTTTTTTTAGTGACAAAGAAGAGAAATAGACACACATTCATCAGGCGTGCTTTAACTGGACAGTTTTAGCTATGCTCTTTAAGGCTGACTGGACTCAAGCCCTGAAAGTGCCTGCTTTTTTTCCACTGAATGCAAGGGTAGACTATTTCAGACGCAGCAGCAAGCTACGATGAGATTTACTGATTGAAGAGACAGATACAGATACAGCTAAAGCACAGTCTGATTAATTCTCTGCCTTCACGTTTGAACAAAAGACTTACTGAAACTAGCCCAGGTGAAGAAATCTACCTTTGGTCAGTTGAATCCTACACTCAGTAAGACTTACTTACTCTTGAAATGTAAATTTCCTTCTAAAAGCAAACAAACAAACAGACAAATAAACAAACAAATTCAATGTTTGTACTTTGAGTAGGTAAATTCCCTTTTGCAGTCGTTTCACAGAGTTTATGCTGTGGGATTCAGGCAGTGGGCTGCCACGCTGATTCAGCTCTCAGTTGCACTTTCCACACTGACTGGAGAAGGATGAACCAGGTTCTGGCCTCATTTAGTCTAAACTATATTTGTTCATATACTCTACTCATGTTGTACTTGTTTTCAAAGAGGTTTCAGCTCCATCTGGAAATGTTTCTCCACGCCTTTTTGCAACTTTTTTTTTTTTTTTTTTTAGAAACCTCAAGGGGATACTTCCAGGTCTTGGAGCTGTGTTAAGCTTCAGATGTTCTAATTCCTTGATCACCTGTTCTGGCTGAATCTTACCTCCTTCGGTATTTTTTCTTACTCTCTTGGGAAATTTATGTCTGTTTCTGACATCTGTCCCCAAGCCTTCCGTGTGAACACAGAAGCAAAGAATTCATTTGACTGTGCTTTAGTTATGTCTGTCTCTTCAGTCAGTAAATTACCCAGGCCAGCTCTTAGAATTTCTACTGTCTCTTCCAATGACCTCTTGTTCAATATGATCTTGAATAAAAGAAAACTTTGTTATTTATCTTAACCTCTTCTGCAATTTTCCTTTCATTTCACATTTTCACCATTCCTAGCAGATTGCTGTGTTTCCTACTGTGTTACATCATCTCTTCAGTTATCCTCATTCTTTTAATACCTTGCCTCAGCCTCTTTGTTGTCTTTGAATAACTTCTGTGCTGAGTCCTTCAAGTTTTCTTTTGAGAGGCTGTTTTTATTTGTCAGATGATTCTGATGATAGAGCACACATTAATTTATTCAGCAGTGCTTTTCACCTTCACGCTATCTTTTTTCCTGTTGTTTTATTTCATTTGATTACACAAAACACACTAGCAATCTTAAAATGTGCTTGGTGGAAATAGCAAGATGTATGTATTTAAATTTTAAGCACATAGAGGTCTATTTCTAGTTTCACCACTAAGTTGCTGTAATTTTGGGGGAAAACAAAACAAAACAAAAAATAAATAAATCTAGGCTAGACATAGGCCAGACTATACATCTGTGGGTGGCAAAATGTTAGAAGTGAGAGAGTGGGCTGGCAGAGCTTGGTCACCACAAATGGTAGTTTGTGGCAGACACTGCACCTCATTCTCTCAAGAACATGGCATTAGGTGCTGGAATACATAACAGAAACATACATAACATGTTTTATAAAATTGTTTTAGTCTTCTGGAGCAGGCTTTAGGGTGAGTCACTATAATCCTGCTGACCACCATCACTAGTCTCTAAATATAAAACTACAAATAATGTTTCTGATAACTTAAAAACCTATCTAGAAGTTCAGTTTATGAGAAAGTAAAAAATGGTTCTGAGTATGAAATAGTGTTTCCACACCTGTTTTATCACTTCAGTTCTTATGTAGCATAGTCAGATATGCTCATAGAACTTAATTTTGTGGGGGAGGAGGGGAGGAATTGGAAAACGATACAAGATACGTTATGATCACCAACTACAGTTCACAGAAAAGAACTCGAGAACTGAATAAAGAGGAATTACATATACAACTCCCACCAAAATCTACAGCAGTATTTTTGAATGGAGAGGTCTTGTTTCCAGTCAAAAGTTTTCATCCAGGAATTTTTTCAGTTTTTAATTTTTTCAGATAAGTCAATGTTTTCCACAGGGAAGGAAACAAAATAGCATAATCTTTCAACTGGTTCTGAGTGTAACAAACATATGTTTTTGTAAAGTGCTTTTAGACCACCAGATGAAGGTCACTGGGAAAGTGGAAAATGTCATTAAGAAATTCACTGACTTGATTTTCCACAGGTTTAGACTTCATTTGCCAGCTAAATACTACACTTCTTTGTCTACAGTGAAGTCTGTTACGAGATTCAAAATGCAATTAGATTGTGCGTTCTAGTTCTTTGTTGGTATTAAGGTCACACCAAACTATATCTATAAATTACCTAGGCACAGTCAGTTCTTAATGCAGCCCCTAAGGACACTCCAGTGCAGTGGTGTGAAGAGAGGATTTCTTTGGATTACCATTAGGCATAATCGTTCCAGGACATGCTTTCCCCCGAGCAGTCTTACAATATTCCTCAAATTGAGGACAATCCACTTGATACAATTCTCCCAAGACGCTGACTTGCAACAGGTCTCGTAACTCCTGACTATTGCAGTCTGTCTCTCTGATAGCTCTCAGGATATTTGCTCCTGCTCAGCCCTCTGAAGCTCCTCTGAAAACAGGCCTCTTACACTGGTTCTTCTCTTTGCTGTGTTGGAGAGAAACCCTCCTGCTTAGTATGGGAGGTACAGCTCAGTAGTACCCACTATAGAATGAATAAGTCTAAAATATTTATTATTACACCATTCCTGAAGGGAAGTATTGTCACCCCCTGTTTTTATATGGAGGTATTCAGTTATGGGGGGCTTACTCTTATGGACAGCAGCTCAGTGAGATCTTACACAGGGAGTTAACTAAAACCAGGCTGGAGGGCATTCTAGCACTGAAAGTAAAAACATGATGTTATTTTGGTCTTGAAGCTGCCCTGAGAAGCTCTGAATAGTATAGTAAATGGATCTAGGAAAGTTGGATTTAGGAGTCAGGCACGTAAATACTTCTTAAGAGCTTTTCTGAGAAACTTACTGCCGATAATATATGAAGTAGAGTAGGAATCTGAAACCCAAGCTAGTGCTGTAAATGTTGAGGTATTCCAAAACAACTGATGTATTCTTTATGAATAGTCCCTGATGCTGCAAGTCATATGTTCTTGCTTAATGCTCTAAAGAAAAATACACTAGGAGTTTCATAGTAAAAAAGGGTTTCATTAGAAAATATCAGTTCATGATACTCTTCCAGCGCAGGCTGGATTTTATGGTGGAACTGAGATTCACCTAAAGTGTCCAATAATCAGAGTCTCTGGGTATTTACCTACAATGTGGGAAATTCAAGTTAAAGTCATTTTTTTCTGCATTTTTTCCACAGCCCAGTGAACAATTTAGTCAATTTTTATTAGCTATTTTGGGGTCACTATCCCCTGTTCATTTATACTAGCTTGTTCCTTTCTGTATGGATAATTAAATAGTCATTGGAATGGAACTATAGTTTTGGAAATACAGAGCTTTCTGAAAATTCACTGTCAAATTCCACCCAGTTCTAATAAATAGTCCCAGTGTATTAAACTGGCCAACTCTCGGAGTTCAGGTGCAAATACGGACCAGGTTGGGGCCTCTTTATGTTGATCCCAGTGAATATTGGAGTAGATTGGAACCAATTTCTTATGTGTTATCATCTTTGTTTCAGCCCTCAGATTTTTCCTGATTACTTGACTCATTTTACAGCACAGAAATTCTTTTGATTTTCATGCTGTTTGCTTAAGTCAGAGCCTCACATAATTCTTCACTGGGACAATCAATAGCGAATTTCTAACACCAGTTTTCTCCTTTCATTATCTTCAAAATACTTCATTGTAGGCAGATCAGATTTAACCCAGCTTCATCTCTGGGCAGATCAGATTTAACCCAGCTTCATCTCTGCTAAGGTCCTCTGTGTCTTTTCCTTTTTAGCTACACTTGGGGAAAATGCCAAGCACTCTTAACTACTGTGTTCACTTGGAAATTACTTTACTGGCACTTGTCTGGGAACACAGAAGAGACACAACCTAATCGATCCATAAAGGTGAAAATAAGAGCTGTGCAATGCAAAATGTATTTTTATGGTAAAAGGAATTGGAAATGCAAAACATTAAAGGTAGAGAGAAAGAATAATATGTTTTTGCAGAGCTGAAGCTGATATTTCTAGTCTAGAAAATTAGGAAAATCAAAATGACAGCTCACAGCCATTTTCCGGCTGTCCCTTAGATAAAGTCTTCAACTTACCTCAGGTGATTTGAAGAGGTACAATGTCTGGAGCTTAATAATGGAAAGAGGTTAAATGTATACTAATGTAAATAATTGAAACACAACTTGTCTTACAAAGTCTAGAGGAAATGTCACAATACTTATTCCTCCCGCCTTATGATTGCATTAAACTAACTACACCTATTGCTATCAATGGGCAAAATGTACTTGCAAAAGCCAAATTTTTTAATCTTACTGATTACTTCCTGATAACTGTTAGAGCACAGACTATGCAGTGACTCTCTGAGACCCATACCCACCAACACAATAGGAGCTAGTATTACATAGGACAGAGGCTACAACTGTTGTGCAGAAAGCCTATTAGAGCTTGCAGTGAGAAAAGTAATCCTATTTATGAGGAATTAATGATGTATTATCATTGCACAGGAAACAAAATGTCTGGCATTACTGACAAGATGGGGTGAAAAACACATATGAAACAAGTCCAGACCTCTGAACTTGTCGGATACTTATTCTCTGTTCACCTTTTTAAGCATTTTTACAGTATATTGCTAACTATCTGCATGCAATAACACAGAAAATCCCTCCCCACCCCCCCACCCCCCCAAAAAAAAACAAACAAAAAAAAAGTGGCCCTCCCACCCCCAATTCCACAAACTTATGGATATCTGTATTGTGTGTACATAGCAAGATTTTGGTAGTGGCTGGGGGCTTCAGGGCCACCCTGTGCCGAACAGAGACGGTTCCTCCCAGCTCCAACAGCTCTACTGCAGGGCATGGGTGGGCCCAGCAGCTAGGATGGCGGTGCCTTGGGAAAATGTAGTTGAGAAAGAGCAAAACTGCAGTGAGGACTGAGGGGAAAAAAAAAAAAAAAAAAAAAAAAAAAGGCATGTGAGAAACAGCCCTGCAGACAGCAAGGTCAGAGAACAAGTAGGGGGAGAAGGTGCTCCAGGCACCAGAGCAGAGATTCTCCTGCAGCCTGTGGTACAGATCCTAGTAAAGTGGGTTGTCTCTCTGCAGCCTGTGGAGAGTATCATGCCAGAGCAGATCTACACGCTGCAGCCAGTGGAGGACCCCACAGAGGAGCAGGTGGATGGATATACATATCCTGAAGGAAGCTGCAGCCCATGGAGAGACCACATTGGTACAGGGAAGATGTGTGAGAAGGAAGGATTTGCAGAGAGTAACTGACAAAAACTCCTATTCCCCTTCCTCCCTGTACCATTTGGCAGGGAGGAGGTAGAGAATTTGGGAATGAATCATTGTGTTTGAGCCTGGGAAAAGTGGGAGCAATAGGTGTTTTAGGTGTTGCTTCTTACCACCCTTTTTCTTAATTGCCAATAATTAAATTAATTTTACCCAAGTCAAATCTGTTTGCTTGTGATGGTAATTGGTAAATGATCTCCCTGTCCTCATCTCAGCTCAGAAGCTTTTTCATCTTATTTTCTGCTACTGTCTTGTTGAAGAAGGGAGGTGAGAGAGCAGCTAGATGGGTATCTGGCAGCCAGCCAAGGTAAGCCTACCACAATAGCACATAATACAATCCTTAATAGTGTACTTTGCTTTTTTTGTACCTTCATTGCTAAAGTTACTCCCAGGAAAATTTTCAGTGTTCAGTTGTCAGTGTGATTCTGGAATCTTCAGTGCTGGAACAGGAGTCTGCATCACCCAACATCATATTACTTTGGGAATTTAACTAGTTTGAGATCTGTCTTCTTCCAATTACTCATTATATCTGTGCTAATCTCTCTCCTTTTTTTAACCAAAGTTATTAAATTGGCTCAAATTATATTGCAATACCACAAAAAGTGGTATTGACATGACAGAAAGAATGGCAAATAGCATCAAGGAAGTAAGAACAAGCAGCTGTTAGTGGGGAAATCTAAAGTCCACCTTTACTGCAGCAGCAAATGTATGTGGAAAAGCAGCTGGATCTGTGTTGGCCTTGAGCTCCCTCATCTAGTTATTGTAGACTGATACTTCATAACAGCACTCTGTAATTTAAATTGCAAATGACCATGAAATCTGCCTTAAACCCTTCACTCTGAAAGATCATCCTGTATGTGAAGTATGTGTATCACCAGTTGAAGAGCAGCAGTAGCATTCTTTATAAATACCAACACAAGCAGACAATATAGTGTCAAGAGTTTCTTTAAAGTAGCAGAGAAATTCATAACAAGAAACAGTGAAGGTAACACTATACAAATTAAGGTAAAAAAATGAAAAATTAAATGTTTCAACAATTCTGCCAGATGTTCTACAACACTAGAAAAGCCTGTTTCAGGAACTTATACTAGAAGAAAAAACTGCAGTAATAACAGCCCCAGTCTTCACTGAGAAAAGTAAGAAGATAAAGTAGCATTTTGTGGGTTTTGTTGTTGTTTCTTTGTTTGCTTTTTCAGGAGGGAAACTATTTCTTTATTCACAAGAGATGACAGTCATGTATTCAGAAATAAACTTTTCTAAGAAGCAAAGGGATATAGTAGAAGAAAAGCAAATTTTGAAAAGATGAATAGAAATTGACAGTAGAAAAGGCTATCACCTGTGATCTATCTTGGCAACAACACAGCTATTGAGAACACTGAGTTTGTTGAACAACAAGATCAGCTGATCTTTTCTGATGGTGAGATCTCATTCTCTGTTGAGTATCCAGGTCATGAAGACATTGTTCAGCTCTTGGGTGCATTCATCTGTTCTTTCTATGAGTGCACTTTCCAGAGGCTTGGGGAAAGGATATGTCTATGCATATATGAAGAAAGTTGATGTTCTATATGGATGCTACTGATGTAGGGCCTGATCTAGGCTCCTGATTTTTGTTTGCTGTCAAGTATTTATTGTCATAACTGCCTCTATGCTGTCATCATTATTGCTCAGATAGCCAGCCCACATTTTTCAGCACAATTTATTATAATAGCTGCACTGCAAGATACCTTGCTTCAGTTTCTGTATTTATTTGAAAGAAGCTAATGAAATGCACCTTGGAGAGGAGTCATGGCATATTGAACTTCCACTAAGACCTTACCACTCTATTCCTGAATGGGGATGTTCATTCTTTGCTTTGCCTCATCACAATGCCACAGGTAATGTGGCATGTGTCACCACATTCTGGGAAGGAACACTACTTTATTCATCCCCAACTCTAAAATTTAGTGATTTTTTGACCAAAATGTGCCAAACTACAAACTATTATACAGCAGTTATGTAAATATGATCTAGCATGGCTTAGCCTTCCTTACTTGACAAATGATGCTGACAGACTGCGCCCTTCCTGAGGAGCACATTTGTCTGACAGGAGTTCTCAGAGAGTCCTGAACTGCTCTCCTCCCTGTAGATAATTATCCCAGACTCGTTAAGTGACAGCTTGTGAATATGCTCTCATCAGAATAAACACAAAAGATGAGATCTCCAACTCTTAGTCCTAGATACAAACAATAACAGAAAAAAAAAAGACAAAACCAGCAACAACAACAAAAAACATTAATTTCTGGAAAAGACAGAGTAGAAAAATGTAACTTACTGATATCCATACAAGAATAAGTAGATTAAGCACTGAATGTTACATAGGGATGAGAGTGTTTCTCTGGATAAAATTCTCCTAATTTGTGAACAAATCTACAAATCATACTCCTTCCCCACCCCTCCCACCCCTACAGGAAATTTAAGAAGTTTCTGTTATTATACAAAATATTTTGTCAGTGAGAAATTATAGTTGTTATCTTGTCTTGCATACCTGTACACCTCTTGGTGTACATATAATAGGTTTTCACTATATTCATTCTAGTTACTACTCGGTGGACAAATCTGTGGATTTACGCCTCTGTTGAACACAACAGCAGTTCATGTAGTAGTTTTCACAGCTTCCTCAGAGATGTATATGTGTCTGATGCCATAAAAGACATCTTTCCTCTAATAGCATCCTTGTCCTTACAACTGATTTTGGTATGGGTATAGAGGCTGGTCAAAAAAATCAACCAGACCCAGGTGGAGATTCTTTGACTGGAGTGGCATAGGTGTAATTAAGTACAAATTTATATTCAACAACTCATACAGTCATATGATATAGTCATTGTATAGATAATTTCCAGAACATGGTAATATTGCGTTACAAATAATATTGTATTACAAATGAGTGGGAATGTTTTCAAGTGACCTGGTATACAGTGAATATGGAAAAGCACTTGTATGTGTATGAAAATGATCAACAACATATTGTTATCTGGCTACCACATACAATTAAATTAGACAGAAAAGGGCCATATGAATACTGGAGATCATTCAGCATTTCCAAACAGAAATATAATCTTTAAATAGAAGCTTGTCATTATGAGCATATCTGTAGTCATAAATGAAGCGTTTCTAACTGTTCAATACAAAGATTCTGCAAATATTGATATATACATAACTGCTTCTTTAACTTTTATTTTCTTTATTTGTCCATAAGATATAATTGAGACTTTAATTACATTATTATAATAATTATTATTTTTAATCTGAATGTTTACAGGATGAGTGTTGCTTAAGGCTTGAACAAATGGGGACAGGTCGCGAGGCTATGGTTTGCCCAACCTTCATGAAGAATGAATGAAATGATGAAAATGCATCAGGCCTGCTCTATCTACATGTACCACACAGCTGGGTTGAGTATGCATCAAGAAATTCTTCATCATTCTCACTGCAGATGTATCACTGCTCTGCCTGCTCCTTAGTAATCTCCTGAAATGGATGGGCTTTCATGCGATCTGCTTAGTTTAAATTTCTTTTACCATGACCAACTTTTGAAAAATCCACAGCAAAATTACTGGGGAGTTTTCATGAAGCACAGCTCTGTACTGCTTTATGAAATCCTGTGAGCTCACCTCATTTTAATGGTCTGTGAGTTTAAGTGCTAACTCCTTTCTTAGGGTGGAAGGACACGTTAGTGTGCTTTCACACCTCTGTTCTCATACAATGAACAACCTATAGCTCCAGGGCTTGATCCCATGAGCTCATTCATGCCTTGAGCAGAACCAGTTTCATGAACCTTGTGTCTAGTTTAGGGAGCTAGTCTGACAAGGCTCCCTGCTGTACCAGTGAAGAGAGATTACTTCCTGCAGAGCAACTGAGCTAGAGCACTGCTCTGATTTTTCCTCAGGAACAATTCATTTTCAACTGTAAGAGAATCATTACTATGTATGCCTTGAGTTACTTAGTTATATAGATAAAATTGCCATGGTACTTACCTATAGTCTGAACATACTGAATCCCTGCAGATATGAAATCACCAAGAGTAATGAAAATGTAGACTTGACGGCTTTGTTTCCCTAATAACGTGCTAAAATATCTTTAAATAAACACTCAGATAAAATGTGTTCTAAAGCATATTTATCCAGAGAGCTGCACGGCCTTTGCCTTTTTTTTTTTCTTTTTTTTTTTTTTGTCCTCATGTGTTCAGGTAGCTTATTTTTTAGAAGTACAGGAATGACATAGAACAGTTAACAGGAATAAGAAGCAAGCATTTTTCTTCCACTGCTGGAAACAAAGAGGGAAAAAGAAAATAGAAACAAAAAGATGTTGATAAAGTGAAGGGGGAAACAGAGATAGATGATGAAGAGTCAGGATATGGGGAGCAAGGAAAGGGAAGGAAATAGAGCAGATGGAAGTGAGAGATTAAAAAATAAACAGAATCAGACAGTATGACTAACTTGTTCCATAAGGACAAAACACTTATTATAACTAAATTGCATTTGAGCTTGGTTAACATGCTTTAATCCCTCTAAGCAATTTCTGCAGTTGCACCGGGGTTGTTGCTGATCACAGCTAGGGAAAGTGTCCATGAGATAATCACCTTGTGAAAATACAGTCCACATGTTGGGAGAATGTGAAGACTCTTGCTATTGATAAAATAATGGGCTCAGAAATTACACTATAGTAAGCAACACAGAAATAGCTGTAAATAAATAGAAGAACAGATGGCTGTGCTGGAGATGGGGATCTCTGCAAGATTCCCCTCACAAGGTTTTCTCTGAATCAGTCTGTCATAAGAATGGGCAAGTTGTATTTATGTCTATCATGCTTTTCTCAACACCCTCATCCTTTCACAGCAATAAATGACCAAGGTTTTGATCAACAAATCTACAGGTTTGCCATGTCTACCAGCAGTCATACACTTTTTGTGCTTAGATGGTTCATCATGAATGTCCTTATGTCAGTGATAAAGAATATGTTGGATTTAGATACTTAGTACAGGCTTTTTCTTGAACCTTTCCTTGGAGTGGTGAGGAGGAGTATTTCTTTTTTGGGGCAAATGTGTATATGCAAAATTTCTGCAAGCTTAGGTTTAAGCTCAGATACATTGACTAAAATATAAGAAAGTTCAAAATATTTAGAAAGCAAATTAAGATTAGATTAAATAGCAGTTTCTACAATGCTTGAACTCTTATTAGTATAAATACAGATTCTCTATGTCCCTAGCACTCTTGTCACATGAAGGGAAAACAAACTGTCAGTATCTGTTGACAGATAACTGGGGAGTCTGCTTGTGTGTGTGTGTGTGTGGGGGGGGTGTCTCTGACATCACAAGTCAGCTCCTATATGTCTTTCTACCCCACAACATTGAGAAAGAGTTCACATCAAGGTCATGGATTGCCAGGTGATAGGTGGGACGAAAGAAAAGCAGTCCTTTGGGACCATTACACAGGATTTGCTCAAAAGACTGCCATCAAAAACAAAAATAACTAATCAACTGTACTTGATTCTAGAATAGTCTTGTAAGGGACAAAAACAATCTTATTCTACATGTAGATTTTTTTTTTTGTCATGAAGATGTAGTATTTTTATTGTTGTCACAATTACTTATTCCTTACTTTTGTATTGTATATTGTCCTGAATAGATCAATGGATTTTCTTTTATTGGTAGTATAGAATACTAGTATGCTTAAGTCTCAAGTAGAGCTGATATAAATCTCTTCCTGGGAGTTTTTTAACAGTACAATAAAAATAAAACTCTAGGCAAAAGTAGCTTTACATGACTAGTTGGTGTTTTGTTTTGTTTTGCTTTGCTTTGTTTTTATCTTTAAGAAAAGCATTTTCAATGCTATATTTTTATTTATAGCATTTTGAAAAGTTCTCCTAACAATTGGCATATTTAATGTAAGAATATACAGAGAGATTTGCCACAGAACACATTTCTGCAATGTTATATACTGAATCTCCATTTATAAAATGACTATCCACAAGTTATAGTAGTGATTCTTTACTTATTGTGACTTTGGATGCAGCATTTGGTCTCCTATGTTTCCTATCCTGCAGAAAAATAAAATATGGAAAAAAGTTAGTACCTCTGACAAACAGAAAAGATAAGCAAATACCAAGAGCCACAAAACTGATTTTTAGTTGTCTAATAGCTGGTGAGCACGTGACAGAAAGTGCAGTTAATAATAAGCAGGAAAGGGAAGAATTAATTTTTCTGTGGAAACCTCAGTTCTCAATTTTCTTTGGGCTTAAGTTTCCCCTATCTTGTTGCAGTAAGGTTAGAAAGACTAAAGTTAAAATAAAGAAATAAATAAACTACAATAATAATAAAAGATGGGAAGAAGAAAAGGTAGGAAACTAAGCTATTTTTGTCCCTATCAATGTGCAGGGCAGTGATGCGCATATATGGAACAGAGAAGATTTGGGATAATTTGAGGGGCAGAACTGAGAATAATAGCTTCAGACGTTTCTAAAATCTTGATTCATTTGTTGTTTTGTAAATGCTTGAACATTTAACTCAAAAATTTTTTCAAGCCTCTCTGCACACATAAAAGAATTGTCTCTTGCTCTGCTACATTTGACTCAACATGCATTGTCGACTTTGCTGCAGTTGTTATATAAACAACTTCCATTTTGTTTTGATCTCTCTATGGCTTTGCATAATGCACTTATTTTAGCTCTCTTTTTTTTTTCTTTGGTGAACTATTAAAAATTAACTAATTTAAAAGAATTACATTTAAATCTAAAGCAAAATGTTGTTTCTGTGACGGTGTGACATTCTCTTTTCTAACTAGACACTACCAGTTGATGTACAGGTATCATAAGCCATCATTCACTCCTATGTTTTTTGCATCTCTGATTTTACTTCATCCGTTCTTCACCTTTCATTATTGTAGCTTTATAGTATAATGGCCCAGGATTGTAATGGGGCTGTATTGTTGGTTTGCAACTATCTACTACATCACACTTAGTTACATGCTATAGGCAGGGCGTCTTGTCTTATTTGTATCATATTTTGATACAAAAGTATTAATTCTTTAATTTTAATGCAGATGTGTGAATCTTAGAAATATGCTGTCCTTTCTGTTGTATTATGCTGTCAATTGCTGGAGATTATCCAGTAAGCATCAGGTTAAAACCATTGTGAACTTTTAGTATTTCCAAGACTTTCTGGAGGACTCTTTATGTGCAGCATGTGCATCTTTCTTTCATTCATTCTTTCTCTCTCTCTCTCTCTCTCTTTCTTTCTTTCTTTCTTTCTTGTGTTCTTTGAGGTTTTCTGTGTCAAGCTAGTAAAAACCTATCACTTCTTTTCATCCTTCTCAGTGCTCAGGAAAGGGCACAGCTCTCTGTAGAGCTCCCTTATAAAGGTACCTAAAATAGACTTGATAAAAAGAACAGGAGGCAGGATACCTGCTAACAGGGTGGTTAGTTTTTTTGTTTTGTTTTATATATATATATATATATATATATATATATATATATATGGTAGTAGCAATGGTCAGTTCAAGCAGGAAGTTTTACCTTGTTCTCTCTGCTCAGTTTCCATATTTTTAATTTCTTTTAAACTACAATTTATGCATGTCCACATTAGAAAATCTGTAGCAATTGACAAATGATTTCTAATATGGCCATCATCAGAAAATCAGGTGCATTGTATAGAAGAACTGATAGCAATTTTATCACAGTCCAGTTTCAACCACAGTCTGTTCTTCCTATGATACAATGACTTCTTTGCGGGTTCATTTCTTTATTTGTATTTTGGAAGAGATGTACTTAGACTTCTGTATTATATTCAAAAATAGGGGGAAAAAAAAGAAAAAAAAAGCTTTACTGCAAAAGCTTAGAAGTGGAAAAAAATAGCTATACTGGAAATTAATCTTATTTTCAGTAACTAATTCTAAAGAGATTATGACTGATCTTATACTTTTTTAATTAAAAAAAAACTTTTAATGCAACAAAAATAATTTTGTGAACAACAGTATAAGAACGTAAGAAACTTCTGCTTCTGGTTTATTTTATACACCAGTGCAAATTCATTAATCCATAGTACTTATTCCTATCTATTGACAAGAAATGCAGAACCTTTTTTTCATGACATGTTTAATCATAATCTGTTAAATAATGACTGATTTACATCTTTGTCTAGTTAGGAGTATGAGCTCTGCATACTTGCCGACAGCTAACTTGAACTATTGAAATGGTTAGGTTTTTAGTTAAAACTAGTCATCTAGCTTCACTCACTAAGTGAGATAGGTGCCTTTCTAATCTCTAAGACACTTCTCATATTGGGAACTGTTCTCTGCAGAAGCTGTGAGAAAACTGACGATGCATGCACAGATAAGTACATATATATTTAGTCACAGGAAAAAGGGTGTGTGGGGAAGAGAGAGACTTCTACATGCATACATTCACATGCACTCACAGAGATAACTATAAATTGACATATACATCCTAACATTTTTTCCAACCTGACAGTGCCACCATAAAAGCCAGAAATACTGGGAGACATGCTGCAGTAGTGTATAAAGGGAAGTCTACTTTGATATTTCACATCAGTATGATACCTAGAAGCATGTGGACCAGACTCTCCCTCTGGGTGTCCTTGTTCTACTGTCTCTTTCCCCTCAGCTGTCTTTCTTCCTCTTGTATATCTACCTGTCCCCTTCCTCCAGGTGATTTTTTCTTTTATCTTGAACTTTCTAAAGCACAATGAGACAAACTGTGCTGTTACTCAGTTTGATATTGCTTGCTATATCATGAACTCCCTTTCCACTGTTGAATCAACAATGCAATCTACTCTTTATTTTTATTTTTATTTTTATTTTTATTTTTATTTTTATTTTTATTTTTGAGAGGGAGAACCACAGCACTGAAGTTATGAGAACCTGACAATGTAGTACCCATTTTCAGGGCTAATGAACATGTCTAAAGGGACTTCCTCCCCCATGAAAATCCACTCATCACCCAGATCAAGCAGGGTGGGATGGTGCTTTTTCCCAGGTTGTGTAACTTAGTGAAGGCTGCATAGCTTTACCAATGTAGACTGGAACTGTGTCAACCTGGTGATAACAGCTTCCTTAGTTCATATCAGTTTCATCATGCAACCTTCCAGAAGCAAAAACACTGAAATATTTCCAAAAAAATTCAAGACTTGGCCATGCTGCAGAAAGAAGTGTAGTGAGTATGTCTGAGAGCTTGCATATGTGTTGTGCCTACAGAAATGAAAATGTTTTTGTTAGTATGTAACAGCCTGAAAATGTCTTTGTGGTTAACACTGGAGTCTGTGGTAAGTAGATACACAAATATATTTAATGTGTTATTCATATGTTAAATTCAATCTTAGAAGCTTGGCTAAAATCATATATGCTGTTTGAAATCACTGTTAAACAGAGGTTTCGCAATTGAGAATGGGTAGTATTTTGCATTGTCCCACTGAAACATACTTTTACATCTACACAAGTATAATGAATGTCAGAATTGTCTCTTCTGCTGGGAACTATATTCAGAAGCTTTCATATTAAGATTACATTCAATTCAGTAGTATAATGATATGATCTTAGTTCCACATTATCCTCTGCAGCCTCTCTGTTCAAATTCCCATTTCTTCTATCTTGTGATGCTTCTTGGATATCTATATACTGTTGCATTATTTTTTCACCTTTAGTGCTTATGCTCTTGAATACTTACCTTCTCATGTGGCTTTATGGACAGACAAAGATTCCACCACTTTATGTAAAACGGGTTTATATTCTACGTCCAGAGGAAGGTCAGACTTACTAGCTGTTGAAACACTGTTCTCAGTTATCCACGCATGGCTGCAAATACTAATGTCTCTGACCACAACACTTGCTAATTTCCAAATAATTTTAGCCCAATAATTTAGAAAACAGTGTTAGAGATTTTCCAAATTCATAGAATTTCTGTCAAGTCACTAGTTGTCCTTCTGTTTTGTTTAAAAAAAAAAAAAAAGCTCATATAATACTCAAAGCAAGAACAAAATGCCCTTTGAATTCAGAATATGAACACTATTATTCAAAATAGGCTGAAACTAAAATTGTTAACTCCTGGGGGAGGTGGTTGAATAGATGAAGACTACTTGGCACAGTAGTTGGATACATGAAGCATTAAAACATGACGTGGTATTAATTACAGGGACAACACCAACCAGTCAGAAACACAGCAATGGTTTTGAATTGTTGATTTGTTACCTTGTTAATTTTAATTAGCATTATATAATATTCAGGATTTTGTGCTGCTTTGTTTCTCTTAATTATGTAAAAATATATATAAAATAAAACAAAACCCACACAGATATACTTAAAAGTAACTTCTGTTTCCTTCACAGAATAGAAGACTCTTTGGTCTCTAGCTCTGACATTCATGACCCTACGACTATATTAGTGTTGGATCTAGGCACTATTTGTTGACATTGGTAGTAAATTCCTATATTATTCTTGCAGACTATTTGACATGTAACATACTATTCTTGGAGATGGTGAGGCAGAAACCATGCAATATTAACATTTTCAAATACAGAAAAACTGTAAACTGATTGATAAATATCCAACACAGAAGCACATAAGCCAGAACTTTTAAAAAAGACTTCTACATAAAGATTCCTCCTATGTATACCATGCAGTATGAGTTAATTTTTAATTCATGAATGTAGCAAGTTAAGATATAATAGTGATGATATGAATCCTCATAAAAGGAAATATAAAAAAGATTTTCACTATAATAAACTACTAAAAATATAATACAAAGCACCCTTATCTAGGACCCTATTAAAAATAAATAATTAAAAAAAAAATGGATGGGTCCAACATATTAATAAAAGAAATGGGTCAGAAGTAAAGGAATAAGCATTAGTTCAACCATGACTGTTCTAAAAATGTTTATTAGGAAGAGAATGGGGAAAATGAAGTAAATAAGCTTGGATGAATGTCAGAGGAGAATGGATCAATCACAAAATAAAAAAAAAAGTATCTAATTACTTTCTTAGCTGATGTACACCAATGAAGTCATATGAAAAAACTAGTATCTGCACGTTAAGTACCAAAAAAAAGAGGTTCAAAGTAGAGCACTCATCGAGTATGTATCAATGAAAAAAATGCAGAAGGTACATCTTCATTTTACAAAATCAGACATAATTCTGACTAATGCATTAGGGAAAAAGTCACACTGACTTTGTTGTTTAATGATTGAAATCCTTATATTTTGATAATTGCTGCTTTCTTTCACTCAGACAACCCATCAAATTCAGCGGAATTTTTTTGACAAGTCATGCCAGAAAATGACCAATAACCTCACCAGGTTTTTGGCCACAGCATTCTCTTCTTGTATTTTTTTTTTTTTTTAATGCAGACAGTTTAGATTATTAGTCTTCTCTGAATCTTAATACATTGTGTATTCTAATATTTCTTTTACCTTATTGTGATTGACATTGATTTTGCTATACATAGCTTGTACTCTGAGATAGCAGAAGGCCTTGCAAAGAAAAGTTGCATTGTTGTCTGTATTTCAAATATAAACTTAGAATGCTTGTTACAAACATTAGATCTCCATGTGATTACAGGTAATGGTTTGATGAACATCTGCTAAGACTTTGAGGAAACAGCATCTAAAGGTCACCAGAAAGAAACCACGTAAAGATTTGGTACTTAAAATTTTGTTTTCCTTTGATGCAATCAAGGATGTCTGCCAATCTATTCTGAAGAGAACAGCTGGAACAGAAAGGGCCTTAGAAATCTGTAATGAGCCACGTTGGCAGGCTGAGAGCTTGTACAGTGCCTGCTTGCATTATGTCTGCTTGTGCTGCACTTTGCACAAAATTTTAAAGCAGAACTTAATCTAACATTTCAACCAAAGTCCAATGTCTGTCCTTGGAAGAGTGAACTAACTGATTCCACAAAGCAGCAGACCACAGGGTTGTTGTAGCTACTGAGTCACAGTTGATCTAGAGGATCAGTTTCTAATCTTTTGCATTCACTGCAAACCAGGGTTCACAGAACATTGTGTAGCAGATCACCTCTTCTCTCAGAAGTGCTTCTGGCCACCATCCTCCTTCCCTGAAGGTGAGAAATCAGAGACTGTAAATGTTTTTCTTGTTCCATTTCTATCTTTTTCTCTCCTTGCTGAACTGTACTGACCTATAAGAATTGTTAACTTAGCTTTCAACCATTTGCTGGATGACCTACAAAAATATTTTGAAAAATGGAAATTAGGTTATAAACTCTGGCTCTTATCACAGTATGTCATGCTGGTAATTTATTACAGGATGTAACAAGCAGTATGCTGGAATTTTTCATTGGAAATAGCTTCAGGGTTTTCAGTCCTGTTTCTAAACTTCTATTTTATTGTTATTGGTCCTCTGGAGAATTTTTCATTTCTAATTGAGAAAACTTTCCTTTCCCTCTAATAACAAAAACAAAACCAGCAACAACAACAACAATAGTAATAATAATAATGCAAAATCCAATTTAATGAAAGAAATCATGTAGGATTTATTGGTGAAAGTACTGAAATAGGATTCAAACTCATGAATTCAAACTAGAAGTCTGTATTGATTTGTTGCACTAATTTGTCTGTGGCATTAAGCAAGTTAATTGCTATTTTTTGTGCCACAGTTTGCTTATTTGTAAAACAGGAATAATAAAACTATTTACTTCATAGGAACTTTTCAGAAGGTTTAATTATGGTTTTTAATGGCCCCTTAGGTGCATTGGATGGTAGATGCTGTGTAAGTTGCAACACGCTATTGTTCCCATTTGTCTTCTCTGTCATGGGAGTTTCTCTGCTTTTGAAGTCTTACAAATGTAAAATATCCTTAACAGTAACCAGGCCCTTATGTTGTATGCAATCTGAGGAAATATACTGTAACAGTTGTTTCCAAAAGGTGTATTTTATGTCACTAGGTAGATATAGATCTAGAAACCTGGAATAAACCCAACAGTTTTCTTCCTAACAGAATAAGAATGGTGAATACTGTATTTTGTTTCTGCAGGTATGAAAAACTATCTGCAATAATTTAACATTCTGTGACATAGCCATATACTCATAGAAATGGAAGAAGGGAATTTATGGCATTTAGCTCAAGATAAAGTATTATCCTTATATGTCATCGAAGTATTTTTACCAAATGGTTTCATGTTAAATATTCTGATGACCAAAACCATTAAATTTGCAGTCTTAATTACCTTGTCCAACACTTGTGTAGATCTCTTCTGAGATCATTAACTAATGTTTATAATGCACTATTGAATATCATAAACAATACTTTTTCTTTTCAAGGGATGAGTCATTTTCCCTCCTTTTTCATGAATGAATCATCTTGCAAATACTGTGTATTTGTTCATCAGGAGACACATCAAATGGGCATATGGGTGCACTCAGTTGCCTGTGTAACATTAGAAAGATCTAGCAATCCTAACAAATCATTTTCATGTGTTGCAGGTGCTGCCTATTAGAAGGAAAGATGTACTTTGATGTTCTTTAATTAAAGTTTCAATTACTTTACTTATTATTCTGAAAAGAACTGAATTAGAAATTCTAGTGTTGAGTGTCCTGTGAGGTCAGAAAGTATTAATGGCCAGTAGGCTAATGCTGCTAATAATATCTGTACATCTACATGTGTGATACATGAGTGGTGTGTGCTGTGTTGCAAATCAAACCTCACAGTTTACTACATTCAGAGCTTTCTCCTCACCACAGAACATCCTCTTTAAGTAATCCTTTTCTTTTCTTTCTGCCTAATCTTCTTTCTTTCCCTTGTTGAGTCTGTTTTGCTTTATGTATTATGAGCTATTTCAATAGACTGAAATGACCTCAGTGAAAATAAGCTTAAACTGGATAAACACTTCCGCAGGCAGCAACAATTTTATGTCCATCTTGCAGAATGCAGGGGCTGTCAGGGCAGGGCCTGGCAGACAGAGCCTGTCCCAGTGCCCCAGGCAGGCATAGTGCAGCCGGGGGCACCAAGGCAGCCCTAGGCCCAGGCATTGGGCACCTCCCTGGAGATGGAGACAGGCTGAAGCCTGGCCGGGATGTGGGCCCGTAGATGGGTCTGTCTCAGTGGAGCCTATGATCAGGAAGGGTGCTGAGGAGCTGCAGTGCTGGCTCTGCTGCAGCCTCACTGGGGCAGGGGCTGAAATAAGGTCTTGTGCTGTGGGCAGGGGCAGTGAGGCCTGTCAGTGCCCTCAAGACCCCAACTCTCATGTTGGGGTAATATCAGGTTAGTCTTATCAGATTGACAAAAAGTGTCTGGAATGATTTTGATCAGTTGACACTGTCCCCTGTATTTTCACCATGATGGAGAATTAGAGTGGGCCAAGGATTACAGGCTGTTCGCATGGGGCCAACCTGTTTAGAAAGCAATACCGCAATAGTATGAATAATAGCTTAAAAAACCAGAGTGGTCCCATGCCATTTGCCTCAGTGCCAGAAAATAGACTCAGAGACATTTAACTTATCAGTGTAGATAAAGCACAGCTGTCTTAGGACACATCTGAACTGGTGATGGCAATGCTCTGTAGAGCCGGTGGTGCTCATTCAGGTGTTGAAACCACTCCAGCCGAAACACCATGGAGCAGACTAACTAACGTGGATTTATCAGTCTAAAAGCCTTCACCTCTCTCCTTCACTTCCCACTAAAACCTTCCAGTGCAGAATAAATACTCCTGATTTTGTGGTGTTTTACACATCACTGCACTTACAACTATGTTGTGTTTTGTTTTGTTTTGTTTTGTTTTTTTCACTACTCCTGCACTGAATTGACCCTGCAGTGGTGCCTACCACTTATAAGTACTGGTAGGACGACAGTTTGGATGAGATTCATCTGGCCCAATGAACATGTCTGCATCCAGAGCTGTCACCTCCAACTTCATTTGTAGTCACTAGAAGGAAATAGAAACTCCTGGATTCAATTCATCTCACAGTAATTGTCTAAAATAGGTCAGGAAAGTAGTTCTCAGTAAATCCACTTTTTACCCTGTTGATATACATAAAAAAAACCAAGTGTGACTAGTTCGGAAGTGGATATTCAATGCAGCTGTATAAACTTTGATTAAAAGGCTTTCACACATATATATATATATTATTTCTGTTGGCTTATTCCCAAATCTTTATTTTTAAATGTAACTCATATTACCTGATGAGTTCCAAAGCAGATCTGCATTGCTGTAATAAATATAATTATTATGATAATTATTTGTTAATTCTCACTAAGGTTAGCATGCTGTAAAATAACACAGGGAGAGAGGAGGTCACCAGCTGCCTGTGCTTCTGGAAACAGGAAAAATTTGCACACTTTGATTCTAAAGGATCTTCTGGAGTGTTATGGAAATACAGCAGTAGCTGAAATATACTCTGGGCTGTTTCTGTGCACCAGGAGACCATTATCATGATAATTTAACACCTGTATCACTGATTTTTGGTAGTGCAACCTGTAATCAGAATCTGAAGCAATCTCTGAAGCAGTTATAATTTAGATTACAGTTTAATATAAAACAGTATTGGTTCTGAGCATTTGGATCACGGAATGCGGAACACCTCACTGAGCCGTGATTGTAGTAACTAGGATTTACCATAAAGGAGGGCAATAACATAATTCTATAGTCTTGAAATGTAGCCAGGCTTCACTGAGTTTATATCTAGAGCAGGATGGCCCATTTTGGCAGTGTGATACCATACAGGATGTTTTCATGAGGCATCTTTCTGGTATAGTTACGTTTAGAATAGGCCCAGTGCACACTTCTAATTTTCCTTCAGGCCGTGATTTTGAAGGGCAGTCAGTGTAACTCAGGAAGTAGAGGAGTCCTGTGAAAAGAAAGTTTTATCAATGCGACATCTCAGGTATTACAAATGAAGAAAAATAACACAGCCAAGCAGAGCTGTCAACACTCGGCTGTGTACCTTCCACCTCCGCTGTCTCACCAATGCTGACAAAGTCTGTGGGATAGTAGGCACAGCATAGATGCCTGTAAAGCTTTCTGTCATGAGAGATAAGGAGGGAGAAGATATCCAAGCTATTCTCCCTGCTTTGAAGCTGGTTAGGAAAGGAAAATTAAGTCATATCTCCCAGAATGATTATTTGTTTCTGTGCTGACAATGTTATCAGCAATGTAGGTTTTGGTGCTGCTATAATGTGGCCTGCGCTCTTATTTTAGACAAAACACTGTTTGGTTCTTTTTTTGCTTTCCTCCTTAGTGAAACCGCTGCCTATGCAAATTTTGCAGCTGCACAAAGCCTTGAGACTGGCCAGGGGGACTGGCATCAGAACTGTGAGTTAGGTTGAAGTGAAAAGCAGTACTGGCCATTGCACTTATTTATTGTGATAGGTTCCAGTCCAGCCATCATGTGGAATCTCTACCACAACATAATACAACAAGAAAGGTAAAGAGACCTCGTTTGTTTGTTTGTTTTCTGGACAGGACTGAATACATGAAATGGAAAAACTATAAAATTTGATTCCTTAGGAGCTTCCTGTATGATTTTTTAATAGTTTAGGAAAAAATAAGGTATGTGGACATATTTATATAGCCCTAGTACTTAGATCCCCTGGGTGAAGGTTTCTGGCATCGTTGTCACTGTTAAAAGGTGGTTCTGCCACACTGCAACTGACTCCTACTGATTTCAATGGTATTCAGATGCCTAAATAATTGCAATGTTCTGGATGATTGTATTGGGTTTGCATGGCAAGGTTTTGATAGTGGGGGGCTTCAGGGGTGGCCCCTGAGAAGAATCCAGAAGCTGCCCCATGTTAGATAAGGGCCAGTTTCAGCCGGCTCCAAAGGGACCCACTGCTGCCCAGAGCCTAGCCGAAAAGTGATGTTGTTTGCGCCTTTCTGAGAGCAGATTTAAGAAAGGGAAGGAAAAAAAAAATGCTTCTCAACAGTAGCTGGGAGTGAGGAGTGAGAAGCAGCCCAGCAGACCTCAAGGTCAGTGCAGAAGGAGGGCAGGAGGTGCTCCAGGCATGCAGCACAAGTTCCCCTGCAGCCTGGTGGAGCAGGCTGTCCCCCTGCAGCCCATGGGTCTCATATGGAGCAGATCTCCACGCTGCAGCCTGTGGAGGAGCCCCTGGTGGAGCAGGTGGATGTGGCCTGGAGGAGGCTGAGGCCCATGGAGAGCCCCCGCAGGAGCAGGCCCCAGGCCGGAGCTGCCACCTGTGGAGAGGAGCCCACGCAGGAGCAGGGGGTCTGGGGGGAGCTGCCACCCGTGGGGGACCTGTGCTGGAGCAGTTTGCTCCTGATGGATGGACCCAAAATGGGAGCAGTTCTTGGAGAGCTGCTGACTGTGGGAAGCCCACACAGGATCAGTTTGGGAAGGACGGCATCCCGTGGGAGGGACCCCACGTGGAGCAGGGGCAGAGAGTGACCGTGAAGGAGCGGCGGAGATGAAGCGTCAGGGACTGACCACAGCCCCCATTCCTTGTTCCCCTGTGCCGCTCAAGGGGAGGAGGTAGAAGAAGGTGGATGGGGGGAAGATGTCTTTATTTTCTTTGTTTCTCACTTCTCTAGCTTGTTAGTAATAGGTAATAAATTTTACTAATCTCCCTATTCTGAGTCTGTTTTGCCTGTCACGATAATTGTTGAGTGATCTTCTTGTCCTTATCTCAACCCTTGAGCCCTTTTCATCATATTTTCTCCCCCTTTTCCTTTGAGGAGGGGGTGTGAGAGAGCAATTGTGGTGGAGCTCGGCTACCCAGCAAGGTAAAACTACCACAATGTTATGACTTGTTCAAGTCCTCTTCCACATACAGTGAATTCAATGGAAATTTGTCACTGAAATTTAAAAATGGTTTGGATACACTTTTGAGGAGGAAGTTCAAACTTTGACTGACTGAAGAAAGACCCAAGATTTAGTATAGACAAGGGCCCTATAGGTATAGCAGATCTTTAGAGAAATGTCATCTTATTGGATTTCTTTAAGGCCATAACGGGTAGTAACATAAAAGTTTTTAAAACTCATATAACATTTTCAGTTATGGCTAAGACATTGCACTGTTTTTTGAATACCTTCAAATCTCATTCCACAATATTCCTGTTTACCTATGACTGTAGGCAAGCCAAAATGTCTTATCATCAATCTTGCTAGTGATAACACTCACTTGTAAGCCCAAGTTTGAGCTAAGGCTGTGGGGGATCACCTAGCTAAGTCCTGACATTACTGAGTCATTCTGATCTGAAGTTCACACTGCAGTTTTAAAGCAATTTTCATGGTAATTATTTTGCTTGTAGCAGCACTCGCTGTCACAGATACACTAAAATGAAAAACAAAAACAACTATCCAATTAGGCTTCACACAAAACCTCCCAAGAAGGAGGGATGTTGAGCATTCATCTGTCATATGGAACTCCCATGATTAAATCTCTCATTTGGCTAAAAAGAGATAAAATTTACTTAAGAACCTGGTATCCTAGTTGACTGAGGGTTTAGGGCACCTGTGTTGAAATCATAACCATACATGATGCAGATGAAGAATAGTCAGAAACTCTGGTTGTGGAACTAGTGCTGTTCTTGGTCCGACAAATTTTCAAATGGTACCCACTCACTACCTAGCTTATCTGACTGTGTCAGTCCCACTGTGGTCTAAGGACACAATATTTTTCAGGACATTAGAAGCCTGGCAATAGAAATTCTAACTGACAAAAAATTAGCTAGACAGCTTAGGAACCTCCAAAATGAGTTGACAGCTGAGAAGAGGTTTGTAAATTTGAATAGTCTGAACTAAGGTCCCTAAATTAAGTCCTACATATTTGTGGATCACATGGCTCGCTCTCATAGATTTTTGTGCTTCCTGTCATGTTGTTGTAAAGAAGAACAAACAGAAACAACAATGGTTTCATAAAGATTTTTTATTTGTACATTATGAGTTATTAGTGTCTAGTCCAATTAGGAAAAAACACTCATTTTGTAAGTTCTACTGATAGGCATCTTGAACTCATCTCTGATGAATGCAGGAAAGAAGCTGGTTTGTGCATCATATTATCAGAAAAGTAGCAGCAAGTAACCCAATTTTATCTTATTTTTCAGACTTTTCAGAATTAGTCTGCAAATAAATATCTTGAAGTTTGAAATGATTTCAGCAAAGCTTGACATGGTAATAATGGCTCACACTTGTGCTAGTTATTCTCTAACCGGGCCCTTAGCCATATTATTTGCATTTTGTCTTTGCTCCCAACTATCCTTCTTATGTTCTTGTCAAAGCTATTACACTTGCTGTTACAAAGAAACGAGGCTATCTGTATTCCCAACATTCTGGGACAGAATAAAGGAGCAAACACTTCTGCACAAAGCTCCTTTGAGCTATTTAATTTACTTTGTGACAAAAGGAAAGATGACATTGAGCACTCTACAAAGAACAAAATTATTTCTTAAAACATGAAATACAAATGATAATTCAATCATTAGGAAAAATTCTATTAAGTTCAGGAAAATTCCATTATGCTTCCTTCATTATAGATTGTGAACTAGCGACTACTGTAGTGGGCTGTAAAAGTTTTGCTGAGTTTTGTTTTTAGGCAGGCCTACTAACAAAAAAATCTACTTTAAAATGCAGATGTAAACTCACCTTCTTCCATTTTATTAATAATAATAAAAACAAAAACAAAACACAACAACAACAAAACACACTACCTTGGCTCAGGAACAAATGGGAAATTTTTGGTGGGAACAAAACAGAACAAAGCTGTTATTGTCACTGTATGAAACACATATCTTCCCTTTATTTTTATATATTTTAATAATCCATGGCTTCCTTCAAATAAAGAGTATGCCATACTGAAGTAAAATAAGTTAAAACAATGAATGACAGCTAACAAAAGCCTGAAGGGTCTGGTTGTTCAATTATATCTTCAAATGCTATTTTTTAAAACTGCGGTCACAATTGGTACCATTTATTGGTGAAAAAAAAAAAAGTGGTTTCAGGTTTTCAACTACTATGAGTTTAGAAAACAGTCTGTGGATGGACTATTTGGATTTTTGAAATAATTCATGCTCTTAGTGACTAATATCATTTTATGTGCAGTAGAACATCTCACCTGGTCTCCACCTGCTGCTTCATAAAAACAGGGACCTCCTCTAGATCCTATATTATATATGCCAGTGCTGGGCAGATGTTTCAGATAAGAAGGAGCATCTCAGTCATGACAGTGTTAAGGTAAATGAAGCCTTAGTATTTTAAATAAGGCAGCCCATACCTGTTAGTGGAAATAATCCTCAAAGCTACCTCATGAAGTATTTTTCTTTGTCTTTGAAATAGAAGTAAATTCTGTTGAGATAAGGAGATATGGGAGACTTTATTGTGTCCCAGATCCAAGTTGGCCAAGCACTGACACCATACCATTGGCCAGAAAAGAGCCATGGTATTCTAAGCAACAAAGAGACCATGCATTTTTCCCCACCCCCAACACCCCTTCTCCCTCTCTCTCTGCATATCCCAACAGGTAAACTTAAATGCAGCTTTAACATTTGCAGTTTGGTGACATTTGAACAATAGAGTTGTTGTAAGATACAAGGTTGAAATATTCTACCAGCATTTTTGTATTGATCACATAAAGGTTAAGATCAAGCCTTTGGAGAGTCTTAGTCATTGATTCATTACCACAATACACCACCTAACAAAATTAATAGGAAGCAAAAACGACATCTGTGCTTAAAAAACAGAAAGAAAGAAAAAAAAAAAAAACAGCTTTCAACATAAGTGCAAGCTTAATGTTTGCAAACTGCACAAATTACATGCGCACACATAGACTGAATTAGCTTAAAGGTTTCTCTCCTGAAAGATGTAACTGCATGAAACAGGTGACTTGGGACCTTCACTTGTGTTAATTTGAACCTGTTCTTTAGTAGAAACAGAAGAAAAGAAAGGCTGTAGAGAATAAGGAACTGTATTGTGTGACGTTATATTTCAGCATCTTATTGAGCGGAAATTTAATTTTCGGGACACATGATGTAGTTTTGAAATACTTTCATCCACATTAATTATTGTTTGGTGGGGAGACAGTGTCACTAAAAACAAAGCAGACCTCACCTGTTGTAGTAAATGGAACAAAAGATTGCTTTTGCTACCATGTCTTTTTTATTAGCCAGAAGTAGAAAGAGACAGACTTCCATGTAATAGAGAACATCTAGACACATTAGAATGTCCCTATATAGAACTGCAGGGAAGGCCACAAGTAAAAGTATTCAGTCCTCACTCATATGACAGGTCAGTCTTCTATGCACTGCTGATTGTGGCACTTATGACGCATTACACTACCCTGTTGTCAAATTTCTGAGAAACGCTCCTAATCTTCCAGATCACCACAGTTTTATCTTGAGTTAATTTTGCAGATACAACACGTCTGACCATTATACACCATTATTATGATGGGTATCCTTAGCTTTGTGGTAGTTGTGCACTACTCACTAGCATAGCATTTATTTAACTAATATATACTGTGAGTTGACAGTAAATGCAGTTATAGTATTTAAGGTGGGTGATCAGGTCAGTAGAATTTTATTTATCAAGAGGCTTTAGAGACAGAAGTGCAGGTGAAGTGCAGGTGAGAGTATGGGACTGGAAGCAGGGAAAGCGTGGATCTGTGAAGTGACTGAAAGATTAGGTAGAAAGGCAGATGATATGTTTTATAGGAATATACCTGTAAGCTTTATCATGTCCTGTTCTGGGATTTCAGAGCCTGCCTATCTTGAGAAATGGGTCCCTACTTCTGCTCTTCCATGCAAATTGACACCCAGGGAGTTTATTTGTTGAATCCTCCTTTTCTCTTACATCTCCAGGGTATCATGAATGTTTTCTGAGGCACTCTGTCTGCTTCCTTACATAAATTGGGCTCTGGGGCCTGAATACTTGTCTCTCAGAAAGCAGGGCATGTAAGATGAGGGAGGTTATCATTTGTCCAAAAAATGGTGATGATCAGATTATCTTCATATACTGGGAAATGATCTATTGGAGAAGCAGGAAGGGTGGGTACCTCTGTGTCTTTAAGTGTCTGAATCATTCCTCTTTTTTTTTTTTTTTCTTTTTTCAGGTGAGACAACATCAAGGTAAGTCTCTAGACTGATAAAACTTAGGTGGGAACATAGATTCAACCCATATGACAAGTTCTCCAGGCCTGGCTATAGGGTGGCAGACATGAATAAAAGAGTTGTCCTATCATCTGTCTATGGTATTGGGGTGCTTTCTGTCAGACTTCATTGCCTGCTTGGATTCCCTTTGTTCCAATATTCTTCACAAAGATTTGGACCCATTCAGTGAAGTCCACATATGGTTTAATATAAAGGCTTTTAGGTTTTCAAAGGTAAATGCAGTCTGCCTATTCTGTCTCTTGATGATATAAAAATACGACAAAAGATTTTTTTTTTTTGAGCATTTCTCTTGTTCAAGGTTAGATTAAGACAGATACACTTACATGCAGAGGTAGATGTCTGAACTAGGTGTCAAACCTAAGTTTGGTACAAACCTAGAATAGGACTTCCTTGTCCAAAAATAGGACAGATGCTACTGAGAGGCATTAGGACATCCTGGATTAGTGGAGATGCCATATGAACTAGGGAAGACACGTTTCCATTCCCTGATGAAGGCAGATGCTCACATTTAGACAACTGAATCTCACACTTGTGAATGTTTAGATGACTCATTCTCTTGTCTTCAGTAATTGTATTGAGCAGGAGCAAGTGTCTTAAACTTAAAATGAATGACACTTTCAAAATTTGATTCACTAGCCCAGATTGGGCAAAAATACCTTCTGAGAAACACATGGAGGCCAGACAGGAGACCTTGTATCTTCTTATGTGGATTTCTTTTATTTATTTATTTATTTTCCTTTTTTTTTTTTTTTTTAAGATATGTACTCTGTAGTGCTCTCACTCACAACTAAGCCTACAGCCACATTTATCTCTCCCAAAACTGTTACTCTTCTCCATAGCAAGATCTACAATTTCCTTCCACACTCTTTCCTTACTGAACTGTGTATCACTCCAAGGATAAAGATTTCAAACAGAAATATGAAAGAAAGACAAAAGATATTTTCTCTGTTCTAGGACTTTGTCAAAACCCTTACAAAGCACTCCAGTGAATCCCTCATTTAATTCCTGAAAACAGTTTGATTATTTACAGTTAATTTCCTATTCCAGGGGAAAAATGCACGGTGGTCTGAGTATATATTGTAAAATTATACTTGCTATTTCAGATGATTGGAAGAATTTAGGCTTGCTGTTTTCTGTTTTCAGAGGTATTACTTTTTCTGAATCCACATGCATAGTACAAATTCATGTCAGTGAAGTTATACCTAATTGACATTGTATTTATTAAAAATAAACACAACCTAACACAACCTAGAAAGTACAGATTCTTTTTTTTTTTTTTTTTCTATCTCATTGTCTTTTTCATCTTTATGGTTAGGATTTTTAAATTGTTAAATTTGTTAAATTGTTATTTTATTGGATGAATTATTGGCATTTCTGAAGGTAAGGTAATATGATCTTAATTCTTGCAGTGCTGAGTCCCACAGCTGAAGCACAATAACTGAGACAGTTCATTCTGCTGTCATGAACCACTCACTTATGGGAGGCTAACATTCCATTTGCCATAAGAATGCATCTATTACTACAGTTCAAATCAAGAAAATTATAGCAATATTTGAAAGTGATCTAAGACTGTCTTCAACAGGACAACTATCTTCACATATTTACTTAAAGACCTAAAAATAGTCATTTTAAGCTTCATTAATGTAAAATTTTATTTAAAAATCTTTTATATATTTCAATTGTTTTAAGAATATGGATCAGAGCATTGATATTAAATATCAGTACCATTGTACTGCAAACTTAGCAGTTACTCTAGTGACAAAATAAGTTACATTTTTAAAATGTTTTCTCCATGCTTATGGTTAATACTGATCCAGAAAGCATAAAATAAGTGTTTAAACAATCTCCCTATTGAAAATCAATAATCTGTTCTCTTATTATGAGCACAGTATGTGACATAAAAATAGAATAAAATTTGCATTGCATTTTCTTCAAGGACTCTTTAAGGAGTCACAAACAGTGCAGAACTATTTTCTCCCCTAGATCTTTTGTGAATGACTTGAAAGCTGTAAGTCTTTCAAAACCATGTCCATATACCAACTGCATACATTTTGTATTTATTTTTACAGTGACAGTGTAGGGAACAGTGGTGCAGTGGGCAATAAATGCAGTATGTGGAAATAACCAAGTAGAAGCTCTATAACTGGGGAGATTAAACTAATTGCTACTTTTATCTTTTTCATTCTTTAGTATAATATTTTGATCCTATTTAATGTTCTACAAAAGGGGTTATATAGGATTATTTTCAGCCATTGACAAGTCCGTTTAGGGCCTATAATTAAGAAGATGGAGGGGAGGCCACCAGTGAAAGAATGACTTTTTATTTTAGTTGTTGGATTATATTTAACCTTTTCAAATGCTGGATGCTATTTTGACTAGCACTATCAACTATATACAGCTCGATTTTCCTCAAAAGAATTAAATTAAAAATTAATTTTGTTTTTGAAGTTTTGTTATCAAAACAGATGCTAAAGACAAAACAATTTTATTTTATTTTTTTATTATTATTTTTTTTTATCAAATGAAAGGAGTAGCCTCTATTAATTTTCTGCTGCTTCTGGAAAAGTGTATTTATAAAAGGACCATAACACACACACACATAAACACACACAAAATGCTGTACCTCCACTGCTTCTTTTCTACACTTCACTATAAAATGAGGTTGAACTTCCACGACTATCCTGGTTATAGGGAGCTGTCAACTTACAATCAGAAAGCCTTTATTCACAAGGCACTGCTTTCTAGCTAATAAACTCCGGCTTTCAGCAAAAGGTTGCCATATAGAGACTTTTCGTTGTATCAACAGGAAATGTCACCTGTTACATCAGTTTGGGGATTCAATTTGTTCCCAAATTAACTTTACTAACATGAATGGAGCAGTGAATTTTGCAAAGTATTTTGTACACACTTCTCTGCTTTGTAGCATTTTCTGGCTTTAAGATATATAATTTATCATTTTAAGAAGTTAGTGATTGTTTATTTTTTAAAATATATTTTGACTGATTTTACCACTGTCTTATATTTTCATTAATCATATATAGGATGCTTACAACCAAGCAAACTATGGAATTACTTTTCACCCACTTTGCAGATAGGTTAATGACCTTAGATAGCAGAAGGCAGAAGGAAAATTAGATCTCACTGTAAAAAAAATATTTCCTTGGGGGGGGGGGAGGGGGGAAAGCACAACAATCCAAAACCAAAACAAACAAAAAAACACAAGAATAATTCTACCTCTTTGTTTCACATGAAGCCTTAAATGATTGGAAGAAAAATGATAATTGGTGTTCACTTGTTGGTGAATTGTGTTGTGTTGTGTTGTGTTTTGGTTGGTTTGGTTGGTTGGTTGGTTTGGTTTGGTTTGGTTTTTCCCCCATTCTTTTCAAGGAATCTTTCACTTTGACAAAATCACTGGTGTTTACTCTAACATGACAAGATTTTCTTACGTGCTGCTCCTGTATACTTGGAGAACCTCAGTCTTTTATGTAAATGATTCATTTTCCTAACTTCTATCTCACTGAGTATAATTTTGATATTGACAGAAAACTCCAAAACTTGTCCTGTATGGCAAAGTCTTCAGTAAGAGTTGTTACAAAAAATAACATCTGCAATGGTGCTTGCTCTGGCTAAGTAAGAACCATATAACCATTTTATGTTTGTTGACTTTTGCCTACAGCAGTGTAGATTTCAGAATGCTTCAGAGGTGACTAGACATTTTGGTACCCCGAGATTTTTAAGATCTCTGTGAAAGGTATCTGTGGAGAAACTGAACTGTTAGAGTTCAACAATTCTTTTAAGACCTGATTGTATTGAATCAGTTTGTGTTGGCAACCTATGGTGAGTCCATGCTGTGTTAAATTGGAATACCTTTGTGATAACTGTCTGCACAATCCTCCACCTCCTCACGAGGGAGGGGATGGGGGGAAGAAGAGGTATAACAGTGTCTTGTCCTGAATCTGCTCAGTGTTTTACTAGCCAATCTGCCTAAAACCAAAGAACATCAAATGCAATCCCCAGACACGTGGATTGTATTAAGAATGGAATAAGAAGCCTTAACTCTGTAGTTCCTGGCTTTTGTTGGATTATTTTTACACAGCTTTTGCATTTAAGGAGGATTATGGCACACATGGTCAATAAGATCACACAGTCTTTTCAGACCCCTATAATACTTCAAGGTACAATGAAATGAGTTAAAGATGGAGAGAAGAGCCAGTCTCAGTCTCATGGCTTCTGGAGGTTTAAATAAGAACTTATTGCACATTTTAACAAGGATATTTCCATAATTTTTAATAGTAATGGAAAAAAATGTAGAATAATTTTGTAGAAGAATCTCTTACTGAAAGGACCTGGTGTAATTACAGTGACAATTATTCTCCATTTCATCCATGGTGATCATAGGAGACCCTTTAAAGCTATTATGATTTTGTTCAACGTGCATGGGACACTGCTATTTAATTTCTATGCAACTTTAATGTGACTGCTATGAATCCTCCGTCAAATGCATAATCATACATTCTACAGTTGTCATGGTGTATTATGCCAATAAATACTACTAAAGAAATTCTTCATGCACAGCCCATTGGCATAATAGTCTATAATGTTTTTTTTAGTGCTGCTGTGGTCTACTGTATCAATGTCTACTGAGGGAGATTTTAAAGCACTCATCCAAGCACACAGGGTAACTATACATAATAAAAATCTCTATGAAATTTTTGGAAATAAGCAATTACTCTGCATTGCACTGTTCATTTTATTTATAAGTGTCAAAATCATTAGCATACACATGGGACAGATGTGGTATTCAAATTTTCCCTTAAAGATTGAATTAACTTTGCTTTGATGGACTTCAAGAACCATCAAGAAGGTATTTTTTGTATTGTATTTCATTTCTGCTAATGTCAAAGTACAAAATAAACAAAGGAAAAACTGAAATCTATCTCATTTAATGTTCTCATGTTTTTCTGTGATTTTGTATGAACAGTTCTATTTGCCTCATCTTCCTTCTGAAAGCCATCCATGTGTCTAATCTGAAGTTCTTGTCTAAATTTTCTGTCCATGAAATGGAGGGAGAGAAGAATCTCCAGAGAACAATATGGAGGAACATTCAGAAGCTAGGTACTTAAAATGAGAGGGACAAATGACTCACTGAAGAATTTAGCTTAGCTGCCTAGGAAATACATCACAAAAAATATATTTCAGTCCTTATGTGCAAAATAAAGACACTGGAATTTCAGAATTTCAACTATTTTAGATTAAATTGGATTAATTATGGACAACTGAACTTGAACTTCTGTACTAAATAGGGTGCAGTGCTGAATGCCTACCACTTTCTGACACAACTAACAAATGATTCAATAGGAAGCTCTAGAAACCATACAGCTGTCAATGACACATTGACTTTGTTATAGCACTGTGAAGGAAGTTTACCTTCTCCCTCCCTTAAGGTACACTATTTATCAGTTAGAGTACACTCCTAAAAGCAAATACTGCTAATTTATCCTTTTTGAATTACCTGTATGTTGCTCATTTGCTCTAGATCATCAGAAAACTCTTTTATATACCTTTTCCTCTTCCTCTTCCTCTTCCTCTTCCTCTTCCTCTTCCTCTTCCTCTTCCTTTTCCTTTTCCTTTTCTGTCTTTTTTTTTTCCTTTCTTTTCCCTTCTTCTCCTTCTCCTTCTGTTTTCCATTTCTAAACAAACTAGCAGTTACCAGTTAATGCTGATACAACATCTCTTCCAAGCATAACAATTAAGTTCTCTTTTCTTTCACTGGTTGGCTGTTCAATTTGCAACCTATGGGAACTTACTCAGGCTGTCTCTAGATTTCAGTAGGGTTAGAGCCTCATGATACAAACTAAAGGTTAGGAACTTGACATCTAATAATCATAAATATTGGTATGGTAGATCTGTGAAACTGTTCTCACTAATAACACTGGAGACTGTGTGCACTCACCGAAAGTAAACAATGCAAATTTTGCCAAAGTAATAGTTCAAGATGGAGGAAGTATGAATACTTGCTTTATTTGTAACATATTGAGAAAAAAATCTCTCCTAGGCTGAAAGCAGATGTCACCATGGTCTTTAATACCAAACGTGTCAAACCTGAGAAAGGACCTGTAAGGAAAATTATGGACAGTTTCTTAACTTTCTTGAAACAGAGACACTGACAGGTACAAACTAATTTCAACACACATTTCTACAGTGCCATCTGGAAAAAAGGTCAAGCATTAAATTGATTTATGATATAACTGAGCTTCATGATCATGCTTTCCTTCAGAATGGTTTTATCTGTACTCAGGTTCTCTAGTCACTCAAGTCATTTTAAGGTGTCTAACACAGGTGAAGCTCAGAAGTGTGGTATTTTAAAACTGGTAGGTGACTCAGCACCACCACGTCACTCTCTCACACCCCCTTCTCAACAGAGCAGGGGGAGAAAATACAATAAAAAGACCCTCGCGTGCTGAGATAAGGACATGGAGATCACTCACCAAATACCATCACAGGCAAAGCAGACTCAGCATAGGGAGATAAATGTAATTTATTGCTTATTGATAACAGACAAGAGTAGTAGGAACTAAAAGCTAAAAACACCTTCCCACCTACCCACTGTCTTCTATCGCCTCCCCCTGAGCTTTGCAGAGGAACTGAGAATTGCAGTCAACCCATAAAACTTTGTCTCTGACACTCTTTCATCCTCACTCTCTTATCCTGCTCCAGAGTGGGGTCCCTCCCACAGGATACAGTCCTTCCCAAAGTGATCCAAACTGGGCTTCCCACTGGCTGCATTTCTTTAAAAACCGTTCCAATACCACAGGGTGCAGTCCTTCAGGAACTGACTGCTCCAGCACGGGTCCCCCACGGGCGGAGGCTCCCCCCAGACCCCCTGCTCCTGCATGGGCTCCTCTCCACGGGCTGCAGCTCCGGCCCGGGGCCTGCTCTTGCAGGGGGTCTCCATGGGCCGCAGCCTCCTCCAGGCCACATTCACCTGCTCCACCGGGAGCTCCTCCACGGGCTGCAGCGTGGAGATCTGCTGGATCCCATGGGCTGCAGGAGGACAGCCTGCTCCACCAGGGGCCGCTCCACAGGCCACAGGGGAACTGCTGCTGCATGCCTGGAGCACCTCCTGCCCTCCTTCTGCACTGACCTTGGGGTCTGCTGGGCTGTTTCTCTCATTTTCTCACATCTCTATCTCCCAGCTGCTGTTGTGCAGCAGTTTTTTTCCCTTTCTTAAATCTGTTCTCACAGAGGTGCAATCAGTGTCTCTCACTGTCTCAGCTCTGGCCAGCAACAGGTCCCTTTTGGAGCTGGCTGGAACTGGCCGGATAACATGGGGCAGCTTCTGGACTCTTCTCACAAAGGCCACCCCTGCTACCCTCCTCTACCAAAACCTTGCCACATAAACTCAATCGGGAAAGTGAGATATAACCCTAGAAAATATGGAGGCTGTAACATAGGTAACTACAATCCCTCTTATTTTTAAATATTTTTCATCTTCTTAATTGAAAACATGGACTGGTCACAGAGTGCTTTGGCATATTTTCCAGTTATAATGATTATTATGTTAGCCCTTTTTTCACGGCAAATCAATGTACCATTCTAGGCTTTATTTCTCTTCAAACAATTCTTGTGATGATATTGACATCTTCTCTATATTGATTTAGACATCTAAATAATGCTTTGAGAGTGGGATTCCTTCCATGTAAGTTTAGGTATAAGCTCATCACCTTCAGTTCCACTTACTGTCAGTGGGAACACATGGGCACTTTTAGAGCAAGATTCCGCTGACCTCATTTAAAAATTGATATTTTCAAATCATACTCTAAAAGCATTCATTTATTTATTTTGATTACAAAGGAAGTCTATGAAATTATTACATTGGATTTTGAACATCTCTGTTACTGAGCTGGTCACATAAATACCTACTGCAAGAAACTCCCTGAGTTTGGTGCTCAATAAACTATTCCCCTGCTGCACATGGACACCTGAACCTCACTCCCTTAACTGCTTGCTGAATGAACCTGTACTGTGAACTTCATTTTTGGATGAGACATGGACCTCTATTGGGCATCCATCACTTCTTGTTCCTTGGTTTCTGTGAGAGGGAGATGACACATGGACTAGGACCTGAGTGCACAGCAATGCCAATGGAGTGCTCACTGTAGACACAACAAAGAATGACACACGAAGAATTCAGACCCTAACGTATTTCTTAGTTTCCTTAGAATGTGTCAGTATTTAGATAACGTTTGCTTTTGCTACAGAATATTTTATGTGACAGTGGAGGAGGAGGAATAAATTAAGTCTGTCTTTCCCAACAGAAAAGGTGTTTTCTACAAATGACTTTCTATTACCAGTATAGCTTCAGTCTCCTATTGAAGTCTTTTTGAATGAAATGGGATTTCCACTGTTGCTGTGTTCTGTCCAGTTAGAAACCAAGGTACAGATCAAGTTTTGAACGAAGTAGGTATAGTGTACATTGGTGTTAAGAGCGTCTGTAGGAAAAATCCATAATGTAGACAAGCCTTTTGACAACATACTTTTCTTGACTTGTTGCCCTCTAAAGACAGAGCTCTAAGGAAGCCCTTTGATTCAATAATCATCCTAGTGGGCAGTAGTGGTAATTGTATACTTGAGTCGATATTCCAGCTTCTGTGCAAGGTTAGATATATGGATTGTCTTCACACAAAATGTATTACTTTAGATCCAGGAAAATGTACACTAATCAGCATATAAATGCATAGAATACAAAAGGCCCAAACTAGTTCAGAGTCTGAGATGCCTGATTGGAAAACAAAATTCTAGCTAGTCAAAGTAAATTGTTAAATAGAAAATATGTTTCAACATTCTTGTCAAATGAATCTAGATGAAAATAACAACAAAGTTTATGATATGTAAAATGTTATATTATATATTATATATGATAAGTTATGTCCTATAATAATCTATAATGTATTAGATATAATGACATGATAATATATTATTATGTTACACAGTACTATTATATCAACTGTATTTATATTTAATTAATAAAGTGTATTAGATAAAATTTATTTGGAAATGTCAGTCGGTTGATAGCATAATTTATTTTATTTATTTATTTGTTTGTTTGACTGTGGTGGTGGTACGGAGGTGTGTCAAAAAGTAGTTGCTATTTGAATATCAACAGTAGTCGCATAATGAATATCAACAGTAACTACCAAAGTTTTAAATTCTTGTATATAGTAGTCTTTCCCTATAAAACAAGCGAATTTTCAGTAATTTCAAACAGAACATCAAACAAAAATATTGACCAGAAATCTAACCAAATAAATGCTCTCTAGAGCATAGTTAAGTGAAACAGAGGTTGATCAATGAAACAGAGGTTGGCCAGCCAAACTCTGGAGGGCAAAATACAGTGGCATCATCTAGAAAGTCCTGTTCTGAGAAACAGGATGCTTTAGCTGAGGTTGAGGTCTGTGCTGATAAGTTTACCTATTACACCTTCCAAATTAGTTAAAAGATAGTTTGAGCATATTAACAATCTGGAGTATTAACAGTAGCCTAAATGATCCAAATAACTTCATTTTTGTCTTGTTCTACCTGAAAGCGTTTTCAGTCACTTTCCAGTCTTTTTGCGTAGGTCTGATATGATTCTAACTTGCTTGAAGCTTTAAAGATAGTCAGGAGGAAGCTGATCTCCACACAGAAGGTGACGTGAAGACAATGCAGAGGTTTATGCACCAGTATTATTTGAACATGTGTGTCCCTTGCACTGAGGAAACCTGTAGCATTCATGTTGAAGTTTTCAGCCTTCAGATGTAGCCTGAGGAGGAGCACCTACAAACATCTTGGTGTCTTATAATGATAAGAAGTGTTATGAACCTTCTATACTATTTGAAAATCCAAGACTGTCAAGAGTAGCAATAAGACTTCTGTAACCAATGAGCTAAAGGTGAAGGTACGCTTCTCAGATATATATGTATGCCAAAAGCTCCAGGCAAAGGGTTTCTTCACCCATCAAGTATTGCTCTGTTTTGTCAGTGATTCTTATCTAGTTTGCTTTAACTCAGATCGTGCTCTGTTTCATATACTGTGAATGTACTGAAACCCTGGAATCTGAATATGATGAAAAGGTAGCCATACACCCTGAATGACCTCAAACAGGCTGATGGCATATGTAATGCCTAATCTTCCATGATTTGCCTCAAAGTTGCACAGCTACTCTTTGGGATAGGCAGTTGTGAATTATTTGACAGAACTTTCTGCTCTTTTCCCAACAATATATAGCAATCTAGATAAGATTTTATTAGGAGAGCTTTTCACATGAAAAAGTGGTGAAACTGGAGAGAAGTTGAGCCCTGACCAATCATTACTTAGAACTGAAAATTAACTGGAAAGTTAGGTTCTGGTCCTTACTTTCTTTCAAAGGCAAGTAAAATATAGAATGATTATGAATCTTTTAGACCGTGAGTGTGTATTTTAGACACTGAACTGGAGAAGCACGTGAAAAAGGAAGTATTGAAAATCCGGGTTTTACAGTCTTGAGGTATGAAAGACACACCGAAGGCACACATCCTTACACTCATGCAGCAGTTCAACTTGGCCCTTCTGCTCTTCATGCTAGGATCTAAACGCAGAGCTATTGGCAAGTCTGTTTTCAATACATAGGTGTCTCTGCCTGAGAAGACATCTCTGGCATATTGTTTAAAGTCTTAGTTTTGTTCCAGTGCTGAATGAAAATTAACTTTTCCATAAAGGAAATTTTTATTTTCTGTCCATATCTTTAAACCTGAAACACTAAGAGACTGAAGTATTCTGCATCGTATGTATCAGCTGTCATTGGTAAAATCATTGATTATGAAACAGTTCTGTGGGAACCCTCTGTTCCACAGAGGTTCCACAAGGAGTAAGTCATGGAGATGTGGTAAATAATGGCCACTCACTATCAGCTTTCTCCTTCCTTTTGTCAGGACTTACCAAACAGGCAAATACAATGTGGAGAAGGAACAGAATTTTTCAGACACAGACACAGACAGACACAGATTTCTAGGTTGGAAGAGACCTCAAGATCATCGAGTCCAACCTCCGACCTAACACTAAGTACTCCACTAAACCATATCGCTAAGCTCTACATCTAAACGTCTTTTAAAGACCTCCAGGGATGGTGACTCCACCACCTCCCTGGGCAGCCCATTCCAATGCTTAATAACCCTTTCGGTAAAGAAGTACTTCCTAACATCCAACCTAAAACTCCCCTGTCGCAACTTTCGCCCATTCCCCCTCGTCCTGTCACCACGCACGTGGGAGAACAGACCAACCCCCACCTCACTACAGCTTCCTTTAAGGTAACTGTAGAGAGCGATAAGGTCGCCCCTGAGCCTCCTCTTCTCCAGGCTGAACAAGCCCAGCTCCCTCAGCCGCTCCTCGTAAGACTTGTTCTCCATACCCCTCACCAGCTTGGTCGCCCTTCTCTGGACTCGCTCGAGCACGTCCATGTCCTTCCTGTAGCGAGGGGCCCAAAACTGAACACAGTACTCGAGGTGCGGCCTCACCAGAGCCGAGTACAGGGGGACAATCACCTCCCTAGACCTGCTGGCCACACTGCTTCTTATACAGGCCAGGATGCTGTTGGCCTTCTTGGCCACCTGAGCACACTGCTGGCTCATATTCAGCCGACTATCAACCAATACTCCCAGGTCCTTCTCGGCCAGGCAGCTTTCCAACCACTCATCTCCCAGCCTGTAGCTCTGCTTGGGGTTGTTGCGCCCCAGGTGCAGGACCCGGCACTTGGCCTTGTTGAACTTCATACAGTTGACCTCAGCCCATCGCTCCAGCCTATCCAGATCCTCCTGCAGAGCCTTCCTGCCCTCGAGCAGATCGACACACGCACTTAGCTTGGTGTCATCTGCAAACTTACTGAGGGTGCACTGAACGCCCTCATCCAGGTCATCGATAAAGATATTAAAGAGGACCGGCCCCAGTACCGAGCCCTGGGGGACACCACTTGTGACCAGCCTCCAACCAGATTTGACTCCATTCACCACAACTCTCTGGGCCCGGCTATCCAGCCAGTTTCTAACCCAGCGAAGCGTACGCCAGTCCAAGCCCCGAGCAGCCAGTTTCTTGAGGAGAATGTTGTGGGGAACGGTGTCAAAAGCCTTACTGAGGTCAAGGTAAACCACATCCACAGCCCTTCCCTCATCCACCAAGCGCGTCACTTTGTCATAGAAGGAGATCAGGTTTGTCAAGCAGGACCTGCCTTTCATAAACCCATGCTGACTGGGCCTGATCGCCTGCTCGCCCTGCAAGTGCCGCGTGATGACCCTCAAGATAATCTGCTCCATGAGCTTTCCTGGCACTGAGGTCAAACTGACAGGCCTATAGTTCCCCGGGTCTGCCCTCCGGCCCTTCTTATAGATGGGCATCACATTGGCTAGCCGCCAGTCAACTGGGACCTCCCCCGATAGCCAGGACTGCCGATAAACGATGGAAAGCGGCTCAAAAGGCAGGAAACCTGGTATTTTCTTAAAATGCTCAAAGTGGACTTTGAAGTAACTGGCAAAGAAAGGGATGAACCAGTATAAACCAGAATAAACACTTCAGTAGCCTCTAGGAAAGAAATGATGTGTCAATGGGCTATGTTATGTGCTCCTGTTATTAACTTACAACATTAATGTTAGCTTTTTTGTTGTTGTTGTTGTTTTCTTTTTTCCCAGGCACAGACTGATGAATACTATTCACTGGGAGTTCTCATTACTGCATTGTTTTTTAATTCCTTAAAATCTCTGTGAAAAATGGTCTGAGGATCTTAACTTCTAAGAAGAAACTGTCAGTCCTGTTTATTTATTTCTACATGAAATTCCTTTCTTACACAAATCTAAATGACATCATTTCAAAGCAATAGGTTCCAAAGCACCAAGAATGTGTCCTGTTCAGTTACACGCATGCATGAACATGCATAAATGTACTTATACAGAATACACTTTTTTCTGTTGCAAGGGCTTGCATAGCAATATGAATGTTTTAGATGCTTAAAAATAAATTATGTCATGATAGGGACATTATAGTTATACGGAAATGTGGATGCCCTCTGCTTGCCTCTACTTGATCTTTCTTAGCTTCATGTGACATCACAACTAAACTGATTGGCATTGATATTTTTAATAGCTATCTCTGTCTGAAAGCAAAGACGGGATTAATCAAAATTTGAATCTTTCAAATCCAAGAACGAAAAGGTAGGCAATAGTCAATTCTATTAGGTTTGATAACATCAAACCTAGAAACAGGAAATCATCAACAGACACTGTAATGACAATATCTGATCCATATATAGTTTACAGACATTAATACAAATGAAATCTGTAGTATCCACGTGTAACTAAGTCTGACTCCTGCACTGCTAAATTTATAAGACTTAAGAGGCTAAGCTCTGCTAGGAGGATTGATTGATAAGATTAGAATTGTCTGTGGTTTTGGGGCCTATCAGGGTAATAAGTATAAAAAGGTCTCTATAGAAGTTTTTAAATTAAAAGAGTGTCAAAAACATATTTATTTGTAACAAGGACATATTAAATAACTCTTGATATTTCCTAAAAGAGATATAAATACTGTAGACTCTAATTCCATGTGAAATGATTCACTCAGCATCTACATATAGATCTCATTGCCTTGAATTCAGCAGTGTGCTCAGGTGGCCAAGAAAGCCAACAGCATCCTGGCCTGTATAAGAAGCAGTGTGGCCAGCAGGTCTAGGGAAGTGATTGTCCCCCTGTACTCGGCTCTGGTGAGGCCGCACCTTGAGTACTGTGTTCAGTTTTGGGCCCCTCGCTACAGGAAGGACATGGACGTGCTCAAGCGAGTCCAGAGAAGGGCGACCAAGCTGGTGAGGGGTCTGGAGAACAAGTCTTACGAGGAGCGGCTGAGGGAGCTGGGATTGTTCAGCCTGGAGAAGAGGAGGCTCAGGGGCGACCTTATCGCTCTCTACAGTTACCTTAAAGGAGGCTGTAGAGAGGTGGGGGTTGGTCTGTTCTCCCACGTGCCTGGTGACAGGACGAGGGGGAATGGGCGAAAGTTGCGACAGGGGAGTTTTAGGTTGGATGTTAGGAAGTACTTCTTTACCGAAAGGGTTATTAAGCATTGGAACGGGCTGCCCAGGGAGGTGGTGGAGTCACCATCCCTGGAGGTCTTTAAAAGACGTTTAGATGTAGAGCTTAGCGATATGGTTTAGTGGAGTACTTAGTGTTAGGTCGGAGGTTGGACTCGATGATCTTGAGGTCTCTTCCAACCTAGAAATCTGTGTCTGTGTCTGTGTCTGAATTTTCATGTTAATTATAGTTATTTGTTCTTAATATTTTATTTTTTGTTTGTGTAAATACCCAGTCAATCATACAGACAGTGAATAAAACAGACTCTATTATCGAAAAATCATCTTAATGACAATGAAAATGTCAATAAAAAACACAGATGAATGAAATGGTAAAATGGCACTTCAGGTGAAAGAATGACTCAATTATGTAACAATGTTCGCTCAATATCTTGAGAATAGAATATAAGAGAACAGAACAGAAGTAGAAATTCCTAGGTATTATAGGTATTATTGAAAACAATAATGATTTAACTGCCACAAAACCACTTGTGAGGTGAAAAAGAGTTATAGCCCATATTTTACAAATGGAGAAAATGATGCCTATTAATTGTATATGCCTCCATCTTGATGTGCCAAAACTGAAATGCTTGTGCTCTGATTTCAGAGCTGATGAAAACCTACAGCTCTAAGATAACTTAATTGTGAAACACATAGTATCTGGAAGCACTGAGAACACATTTTTTTCAATCAAGATTGAAAGGGTGATTCGTATTTTTATTTTCAAATGCTTAAACTATTATTCATCCACTTCTACGTTTCCAAGATTAGATCTTGGCTTTTATACTGAAAGATGCTTTTTGTCGTATTATGTTCACTATTTTATAGTTTCCACTGTACTGCCTGGAAGGAACATTCATCCTGAAAGTATTTAGTCTTTTGTTAGTCTCTCACTAACAATCTGCTTTTTATGTCTTTCTTCCTATTATGATTAATAGTTTACATTTGTATTTGGAACGCTTCAAGCTGCAGTCATGGCAATCCCTTTCACAATTTCCTTCCGTGTCTTCTGACACTACATGAATATTTGTGTTTGATCAGTTTTTCTCATGGGTGTTTAGTAAGTAGAGTCTGTAGGTGCATTTTCTCGGTACATGGTATAGTAAATGTTTTGCTTCTTTCAGGGGCATGGAAGCCTCTGACTACATAGTATGCTATACTGGACCTAACAATCAGAAATGCTTTCAGACTGCAGACCTGGGAAATGACCTGAAAAACATGCTTTGACAACAAAAACAAATACATTTTTTTAAGCAATATTTAATCTTTCATAGCTAAGACTTCTTAAAGTAAAACAGGACTTCTGAGGAAATGATGTACTGGCATGAAGAAGATAAAATATGTTACATCAGCACCACTGACATATAGCTCCTCTTTCAGAGTTTTCTGGTGTACTTCACTAACACTGAAACGTGACCAAACACTAACAGTTAAAAAGAAGCTAATACTTTATCTTAAGTAAAGGCAAAAAGAAAAAAAAAAAGGCAAAACAAAACAAAATATTTTAAAGCAATACTAAGTGTGCAAAATGATTTACATAAGCTGCTAAAAATATAAACAGTACCTCAGAAAAGTCAGTAGTTGTGCCAAACACCGTATGAAAACAGCATCAGTGACCACAGTTTCACAGTGCCTCTGAAACTTAATACATCTGGAGAACATCCTTAACTGGATGAGTGTCTCTCCATGTGGACTTCCAAATAGAAGTGTCAGTGCAGTACAAAATGCCTTTTACCTTGCATGCTGATATTTCTAAGAATATGTCAGTGACCTGGCTTTTTAAAGCATTTAGAGACCAAAGTCACCCTAAATTCTTTTGCCTATTCAAAGAAGAGAGAAATCTCCTTTGAAGAGATTTCTGAAGAGCAATGCAGAGGGCCTATGAAAGAGGCTGACTGAGGATTTCCTTAGAACCAGAAAATGGATTTATGTTAGCACAGGGCTAGGTGCAAGTTAAGCTATATAGAGTGGTCCTTTCCTAAAATTACTGAGGAACACACACACAGTTTTTCCTGTATGAGATTCAGAATTTCTAATAAGTAATGTGAAATAAAAAATCTTCTTCCTCATAGGATTGGAAACTTTGTGCTAAAGCTATTAATATATTTCAGTATCTGGAAAGTTGTATGCAGCCTTTTAACATTGCCCTCATCTGTTGTAAATTATTGTAGTGGGTTAGCCAGATGACCCACCCAGTCACTCCCTTGCTCCCCCTCCTCAGCAGGAGAGGGGCAGATAATAGGAAAAAGAAAGCTCAGGATAAAGGCAGGAAAATCAGTTATTGATTACCATCACAGGAAAAACAGAGTCAACTTATGGAAAGTTAATTTAACTTATCATTAGTTAAAATAGATTTTGGTTAGTGAGAAATAAAGACAAAAAATAAAACAACACTCCATCCTCACCCACTCCATCCTTTGCTTTTTCCAGGCTCAACTTCCCTTTTTCACTCCTGAATCCTTGCCCTGCCCCTCCCTGGGCATCTCAGGGAGATGGGGAATGGGATTATGGTCAGTCCATAACAGCTCCTCTCTGCTGCTCCTTCCTTCTCACATTTTGCCTCCTCTCCAGAGTGGGTTCTTCCCCTGGCTTGTAGTTCTTCTAATGTCATGGTTTTCTTTCCTTGAGCTTTCCTTGGGTGTTGTTAAAAGCTGTATGTTTTTAAGTCGTAAGATACTATTTCTGATTGTAGATTTAAGTTTTTACAATGCTAATACTCTTTTCTTCCTCTGAAAGTATTTTAGTAAAGCTAAGAATATTGAATGTATATTGCATGTATGTAAAAATTTGATATAGTAAATAGTAGATAGTGATAGTAGTGCTGTGTAGTTACATTTTCATAACATTTTACATTATAAAACCTGTCTTCATTTGTTTATAGATTTTCTAAAATGGAGAAATAGGGAACTCATGAAAGTACTTGCAAGACCAAAAGTTTGCTTTTTTTTTCTACCAGTTATATCTGTTGATCTAATAAAAACATTACCTTCCTCTTATAAACACACTAGGTTTCTATGTTTTCCATCTACAGTGTACCACAGTATCAGTACATATAACATACTATTTCACTCTGCTTCGTTTTTATTTTTGTGCAGGATGCAGGATACAGAAATCCTCTTTCTGGACAATTCTCTTGGCATGGCATGATCTATACCTTATGGATGAACTAGCTGTAGCACTGCCCTGACTGCACGGTGCAAACACAACTCACTGATCAGTATCTGGCTCTGGCACAGATATGCTGTCTGAGTTTGTTCCAGCATTCTTACTACCCTCTACATAGTAATTTTCACACAACAATAGAAAACATGTTTTGAATAGATAATGAAATTACAATTCTGAAGTAAATAACTGCAACATTTTTCAGCTTCACTGAAGTGAGGTACTGTGAATGGATTTATCTCACCTAATGTGTACATCTAAAAGTTACAGTAAGATGACTTATTTGCTGGCAATATTACTTTAAAGTATTTCTCACCCCCACAACCATGTACTGTTTCTGCCCCCAAACTATATTGCACTCTTTACCCCTCTGATTTACAGAAATATACAAGCAACTGAGTTGTGAACCTGCTTAAGTCAACAAATTGCCAGCTAAATATTTCTGAAATCATAGTTAAGGTGCCTGAATTTTAGCTCATCATTTAGTTCTAGTTTATAGTCTAGAGACAGAAATAGGCATCCTTCTAAGTAAGTTTGCAGATGATACCAAATTAGGAGGAGCTGTTGACTCCTTTGAGGGTAGACAGCCCTTGCAGAGATTTGACAGACTATAGGGCTAGGCAATCAGCAACCATATGAAGTTTAACAAGAGCAAGTGCTGGGAATTCTGCACCTGGGATCAGGCAGCCCTGGATATATTTACAGACTGGGTGACAAGAAGCTAAAGAGCAGCTCTGCAGAAAGGGATCTGAGGGTTCCAGTTGACAGCATGTTGAACATGAGTCAACAGCGTGCCCTGGCAGCTAAAACAGCCAACTGTATCCTAGGATACATTAAGCAAGCAGTGCTAGCCAGTCGAGGGAAAGGATTATCCCGTTCTACTCTGTGCTGGTGTGGCCTCACCTTGGGCACTGTGTGTAGTTTTGGGCACTGCAACATAAAAAGGACATAAAACTATTAGAGAGTGTCCAAAGGAGGGCAACAAATATGGTGAAAGGTCTGGAGCTGAAGATGTATGAGAAGTGGATGAAGGCACTTGGTTTGTTCATCCCAGAGAAAAGGAGACTGAGGGGCAACCTTATGGTGTACTACAGCTTCCTCATGAATGGGAGCAGAGGGGCAGGTGCTGATGTCTTTTTTTTTATTTCTTTTTTTCTTCTTTTTTTTTTCTTTTTTTTTTTCTGGAGAACAGTGACAGGACCCGAGGGAATGGCATGAAGCTGTGTCAGGGGAGATTCAGACTGGATATTAGGAAAAGGTTCTCCACCAAGAGGGTAGTCGAGCACTGGAACAGACTCCCCAGGGCAGTGGTCATGACACCAAGCCTGCAGGAATTCAGGAAGTGCTTGTACAACGCTCTCAGACATAGGGCTTGATTTTTGTGTGTTTCTGTGTGGAGCCAGGAGCTGGACTCTATGATCCTTGTGGGTCCATTCCAACTTAGGATATTTTATGATTCTATGATACTCTTGCTGTAAGTGCCAAGATCTCCAGGTCAGCTTAGTTTTACGATACTCCATTTCTTAAAAGGACAGTATCATGTAAAGAAAAGAGGATGCAGAAATGTTCTCTCTTCTCGGAAATTTGCTTAGGAATGCTAACTAAAAAGCAAGCAAATGCACATTCACCGTGAACACAGTTCATGAAGTAATGAGGCCACAAAGAGCCTCAGAGGAAATGATTGTTTCCCAACAAGGAGCTCATGCATTTCAAATTGCTCAGCACCTGGACTTGAAATGAGTCCGTGCTCCTGTTGCTTAATACTGTTGCACAGTGGTTTTGGCAACAAGACTGACAGTTTGAAGGGTTATTCACAAAATCATACAGCATGTTAAATTTTGGTAACGTACTTTTTCCCTTCCCTGGCAAGACTACAAAAAAAATTGGCCAGATCTTTACAGATGTGCATCTGGCTGAACGGCAAAGGCCTGGCTATCAAATTTGTTAATATTAACTTAGTATTTCCTGTTTTTTGCACTTCACTTAACCAATACAAAACATTGAATCCATACTTAGTCCTAAGAAAATCACTTTTTTCTCATATAAGGGATGAATGCATCTGCTGATGTTTTTCAGGCATTATTAATATATAATTAACATTTCACTGCTTTGGTGGCATTGAAAATTTAAAATTTATACAAGTATAAAAGTTAATTTCTACCTGCAAAGCCAGATTCTCTCTATAAATGTCTTCAGAAGGTCAGACTGAATGTCTGTTTAGCCCAATACCTCTTCTGAGTAAATGACTTGTGGATACATAGGGAAAGAAAAAGAAACTAGGCAAACAGTATTATTCTGCCCTCATATTCTGCCCTGTCTTTAATTATATGCCTTCTTGAAACTTTTGATCCTGCAGAAGAATGAGGAAAAGTTTTAGGGTGGTAGGGTGTGTCAGGGAGGTCCAGTGCTAACCAAGAGAGAATTCTAGCACAAGGATTTTCTGATCATGAATTCTTGCTTGGAACTGCCATCTTACTACACTCATATTGGAGTCCAATACTCACAATTTTGATGTAACAGAGTGATACAAAATGTACTGAAATCACAATATATATGTAAGTTACAATGTCAACAGAGCTGCAGCTATGAGATTAGACCAGGTTACTCAAGTCTTTATCCTGTTGGGTCTTAAAAACCTCCAAGGATGGAAACCACATGGTCTCTATGAGAAGTGTGTCCCACTGCCTGACTATTCCCACAGTTAAAAGATTTCTCCTTATATCCAGTATAAATATTCAGTTTATGTCTTTCATTCAATTTATGTCTGTTTTCTCTTTTCCTCCCACTGTGCACCACTGTGAAGATCCCATCTTGATATTCTTGATGAAAAATCTGAAATCAAGTTGATTAATGTTTTCCTTGCCAAGAGTGGCAGGAGATGGCCAGGGAAAACTGGTCTCAGTATTCTAGATATAGCCTAATGAGGAGCAAATAGCAGGGAACAATCGCTTCCTTTGATCTACTGGCCACGCTTCTGCTCATGCAGCTTAAGTTCCTGTTGACCATCTTTGCTGCCAGAGCCCACTGCTTACTGTCCACTGGGGGCCCTGGGATCTCTTCAGCAGAGCTGCTCACCAGCTAGCCATTCCCTAGTCAGCCTGTAAGGAGTTCTTCCTTCCCAGGTGCATACGAAAGTGTATAATATTTATTTCACAGGGGGATATATATATATAGCACCAGACATTTTATTTTATTTAATTTTATTTTATTTTATTTAGGAAGCCTAACAACTGTGGTGTTGAAAACAACAGAGAACACGAAAGAAATATTAACAAAATGGATATTGTTCCTTATTTGAAGATCAGTTGTTTCTAAGCACCTGGAATATCTACCATATAATTAGCTGTGCTTTCTTGGGCTAAACATAGAACTGTGAGTAGCACTGTAGTGATAGTTTTGAGTATGTCATATGATGTTTCTTTATTTGGAGTATTACCTTAATGAAACAAATAGCAAAAGTTATGTGTTTATGAAAGATGTTAAGAAGCATACTTTAAAAATCAGAAAAATTAGAATATACTGTTTAACTTTTTATTGTTGGTACTGTTTATTATTTATTTATTATAAACTGCTCACAGGCCAGAAAAGTGCCTCAGCATTTTTTAGTATTTTGTATTAAATTATTAATATATTTTCTTTCAAGAAGCAATAGATTTCAAAAATACTGTACTTTGTGGAATTACAGATTTTTTTAATAGGCAGAAAGATGAAAGATCGAAGTACTTTTATCTCAATTTGTGACTAGAATGGAAACAAAATAATTGTATTGAGGCAGAAGACTTTGATAACTCTCTTTGTTGTTATTTAGGAGGGTAGACTCCTCTTTTTGTGCTTTTTTGTGCTTGTGCTAGATGAACAGTGCTTTGCCAGATTCTTGATAGCTATCTGGGCTTCGGTTTTTCAGTTTTGAGGTCAGCGCATTAACACATTTGCATTATAAAAAGAAATAAAACTTGTTGGGAATCCCAATATATATTTCATCTGGTTTAAAGCCTTAATCCTGGATTCTGAATGCTGTGTGGTTTTAAGAGTATTAGTACAGATTTATACAAAATAGCTTGATACTGCATGTGTAAGCACTTTCCACCAACATCAGAAAGTTAAATAAATAAATAAATAAATAAATGTAGATCAGTGTTAACAGAATCTAACTGCTGGAAACCTGGGAAGACCTGTTTACTGTCTGAAACAACCACGTTGCTTTTTTGCTATTGTTTCAGAGATAGCCTTCAATCAAGTATCTATTAAAATATTCTTTTAACAAACAGAATAAAGGAAGAGTCTGTCTCAAAATCTGTTGTGAAAGTTTTTGTTTGTTTTCCCTTAACTTTCTGTAGCAGTTGATGCACCTGAACACCAGCCACTCTCTTTTGTCCTTAGAACCTGCTTCTGCTACATGCCTGTTTCAGGGCAGATGGGAATAGTTGGCACAGCAACTAGCCAAAATTCAGATACTCTATTTTGTGTAATAAACCCTACATAATGATATTTCTATATTTGGTTTTGAACCAAATCATGCAGAAAACAATTTTACTAAATTTCCCATGAACAGAAATTCTGAAGAAAAAAAAAGGCATTTTTCCCAATAGCTTCCACCAAGTAAAATAAATGCACTGGGGCCTGCAGCTCCTAAACAAAAATCACATTCCTGAGGGGATCAAGTGGCTAGGGAACAAGTTTGCTTAAAAGTCAGGACATCTTAGAATCTTAGGCCAAAGGACAATCTGCCCAGTGGGGCTCCCTATAATCACATACCATTGATCTCCAGCAGCTGCTGGAGTGGAATTAACATTCTTCTCAGGTTGACTGCTGCTAGTAGCCATGCAAAATTGTCACAACTGTCCATTTCAACATTTTCATGCCAAGAAACCTTGAAAACCTAAGAGCCTGGACTTGGTATAGAGCTCTCGATGTTGCTAGGCTCTTCCTGCCTATTTAGAGGTAGAGTTCAGCAATTGAGATCAGCATCTGAAAACCCTGCTACAACAAACTATCAAGGTGCCATGGATAATGAGTTTCACTCACAGGGAAAAGAAACATTATATCTGTGATAGTTTTACTCAGGTGGGCAGCCAAGCTCCATCACAACCGCTGTTTCACTCTCCCCCCTCAAAGGAAAAGGGGGAGAAAATACAATGAAGAGGGATCAAGGGTTGAGGTAAGTACAGGTAGATTCTCAACAATTATTGGCATGGGCAAAACCAACTCAACATAGGGAGATTAATGTAATTTACTGCCTATTGCTAACAAGCTAGAAGAGTGAGAAAGTAAAAGCAAATTCAAAACACCTTACCCACTCCATCCATCCTCTTCTGTGTCCTCCTGCTGCGCAGCACAGAGGAACGGGGAATGGGGGCTGCGGTCAGTCCCTAAGGTTTCATCTCCGCTGCTTCTTCATGGTCACTTTCTGCCCCTGCTCCACGTGGGGCCCCTCCCACGGGATGCCGTCCTTCCCAAACTGATTCTGCGTGGGCTTCTCACAGGCAGCAGCTCTTCAAGAACTGCTCTCACATAGCTCCATACCATGGGGTCCATCCGTCAGGAGCAAACTGCTCCAGCATGGGTCCCCCACGGGTGGAGGCTCCCCCCAGACCCCCTGCTCCTGCATGGGCTCCTCTCCACGGGCTGCAGCTCCGGCCCGGGGCCTGCTCCTGTAGGGGCTCTCCATGGGCCGCAGCCTCCTCCAGGCCACATTCACCTGCTCCACCGGGAGCTCCTCCACAGGCTGCAGCGTGGAGATCTGCTCCATGTGGAACCCAGGGGACAGCCTGCTCCACCAGGGGCCTCTCCACAGGCCACAGGGGAACTTCTGCTCCAGCGCCTGGAGCACCTCCTGCTGTCCTTCTTCACTGATCTTGGACTGCAGGATTGTTTCTCTCATTTTCTCGCACCTCTCTCTCCCAGCTGCTGTTGTGCAGCATTTTTTTTTCTCTTTCTTAAATCTGTTCTCACAGAGGTGCAAACAATGTCACTCACTGGCTTGGCTCTGGCCAATGCCTGGTTGCTTTTGAAGCTGGCTGGAGCTGGCTCTGATCTAACATGGAGTAGCTTCAGGACTCTTCTCACACAGCCCACCCCTGCAGCCCCTCTCTACCAAAACCTTGCCATGTAAACCCAGCACAAACCTGAACCTCCCCTGCCACAGCTTCTTGTCATTCCCTTGGGTGCTGTCTCTGTTCACCACAGAGAAGAGATCAGCACTTCCTCCTTCACTCCTCCTCGTGAGGAAGCTGTAGGACGCCATGAGATCTCTCCTCAGTCTTCTCTGTGCTGAAGAAACCAAGTGACTTCAGTTGCTCCTCATATATCTTCACCTCCAGACCTTTGATGATCTTTGTTGCCCTCCTCTGGATGCTAATAGTTTTATGTCCTTCTTATATTGTGACACCCAAAACTGCTCACAGTACTTGAGTTGAGGCAACATCAGCACTGAGTAGAGTGGGGCAATCCCTTCCCTTCACTGGACAGGATTGCCCTGTCCCAGGTGCAGAATCTAGCACTTGCTCTTGTTAAACTTCGTACAGTTGCTGATTGCTCTCAGTCTGTCAAGATCTCCCTGCAAGGGCCCTCTACTCTCAAGGGAGTCAAAAGCTCCTCCTAATTTGGTGTCATCTGCAAACTTTCTTAATACGCATTTGAGTCTTCCATCCAGATCATTTATAAAACATTGAAGAGAACTGTCCCTAAAATGGAGCCCTGGGGAATCCCACTAGCATCTAGCCACCAGCCTGACGTAACCCCATTTACTATAGCCCTTTAAGCCCAATCCATCATCTAATTGTTTACCCTTCACATTTTGTACTTGTCTAGCTGTATGTTGGCATACAGCTAGCATGTATCCAGTTGAATATTTAAGAATATTCAAGAATAATTAAGAATATCAAGAATATTTATTCATTTCTTCACTCTTTGTTTAGCTTATGAAGCAGGCTAAAATTTAACAGAGGTGTGATCACACAATAAAAACACACGCAAGAGTTTTCACCAGTTCTTCTCCTCAGTACAAAACCTTGTTACCAGAAAGACAATGTAATTTTCAGACCTGAACTTTGATATCATGAAAAGGCTTTCATAGTTTCCTTAGGAACAAACTGTTAAGATCACTGTTATATATGTTACATATGCTACAGTTTCTGAAGCAAGAACTACATGATCTTTTTATTGTTTTTTTCTCTGTGGACTGCATCATGTATAATGTCTTTATTTACAGTTTTTATTATTTTCCTATATGTTTACTTCTTTAAAACATTAATATTTAAACATTATATAAATTATATATATGTATATGTATATATATATATATGTATATGTATATATATTATATAAATGTTATATAAACATTAATATTTTCATTAGCAGGTCCCAGATAATTTGTTTCATGAGTTCAGCTTTATTTTATGCATGGTGAAAAGATCAACATATAGATCATAAACAATGATATTATTCAATCTGAAGAAATATGGGATTTTAACTGCATTGTAGAGAAGAAGCTTAATATTTCCTGTCATCTGTTCTAAATATTTCATTCTATTGTTCTTCTGAAAGGTCTAGTCTGGAATGTCACATCTGCAAGGACACCCGTGACCTCTCTTGGCATACAAGGTCTTGCAAGAGGGAAGCAGGAAGACGGAAAAATGCTTCCATGAGTATCCAAAATAGATTATTAAGAACTTATCCCAACAGCTGAGTTCCCTAAGGCATCAGTGTTAGGTACACATATACACAGAATGTTTAGCATTTAAATATACCAGGAAATATTTCCAAATCAGTCTCCAATGACTCTTATAGTTTCTTTCCTTTGTTTTTGTTAGTTTTTTGGATTTAACAATTTGGAGTTGGTAGCAAGGTTTTTATTTTTTGTTTTGGTTTGTTTTCTTCTGTTTCTTTAATTATTCATATCTTAACTTTTTAGAATTCCTCAGGAACAAACAAACAAACAAAAAAGATGATTTATCTTAATATTGGTAGCTCTGGGAATTTTCTATGATGAAAGAAACTGTATCTATTTTATACGTATCTCATCTTTACAACCCCCTTGTTAATGAGCACTAATTGCATTCTTTAACTCTGAAACTTTTTGGGAAAAAAAAAAAGACGGGGATTGTTTTAGGGAATTCTGATATTTAGCTACTTCTATATTTTTTCTTGAATAAGTTTCAAAACAAATACCCAACAAAATAGGAAAACTCTTCACCAGATGGAAGAAAAAAAAAAAAAAAGTTAAAATCGGAGCTTGGAAGAAACAGCCCATTTTTTTTTCATAGAATCATAGAATGTTCTCAGTTGGAAGGGACCTACAAGGACCATCAAGTCCAACTCCTGGCTCCACAAAGGACCACACAAAAATCAGACCATGTGTCTGAGAGCATTGTCCCAATGCCTCTTGAACTCCAGACTTGGTGCTCTGACCACTACCCTGGGGAGCCTGTTCCAGAGCCCAACCACCCTCTGGGTGAAGAACCTTTCCCTAACACCCAACCTGACCCTCCCCTGTCCCAGCTCCATGCCGTTCCCTCGGGTCCTGTCGCTGTCCCCAGAGAGCAGAGCTCAGCGCCTGCCCCTCCACTCCCCTCGTGAGGGAGCTGCAGGCCGCCATGAGGCCTCCCCTCAGCCTGCTCTGCTGTGGGCTGAACAAACCAAGGGACCTCAGCCGCTCCTCATATGTTTTGATGTTTACTAATGTTTGCTGTACTTTAAGTCCCTCAGCTCCACCTTTTCTCTGCAAGTCCTGTTGCTGGTCAGACTGCATCTCTTCTCACATATCATGGCCATTCAGTTCTCTGCAATGAGATTAAAACCCCATCTCTCTTCAGACTGATTAAATCTTGCAACATCTTTGAGGAAAGGGAGGTAGGTATAAACATTCTATTTTTCTTGACACACATAGGAGGCACAGACTAACAAAATGGAAAATACTCAAGCGGTTGCTAAATGTTAAGTCCTATTCACATTAAAAAAAAAATGCATTTATGTGCTTTGCTGCTTGGAATTCTAAGGGATTTTAAGATAAATGATCAAGCCACTGTGAAGAGCCAGAGAAAAACACGAGTCTTCAGACTTCTGAGGCCAAAGCGAATCACTCTACATACATTTAAAAAGATGCAAGATGACAGTGAGATAAGCTGTATTTAAAGGGCCATATATTTTCTGTTAAAGAGTGGAGGAGTTTCTCACCACCTCAGGAAAAGGGTGTTCACAATCACTTAGGCTGCAAATTAAGAAGGCCAGAATGATGTTTCAGGCAAAACTAAAGATCAGTTATGAAAGACCACAAGGAAATAGAATTTTAAATGTTTTTTCCCCTTCATGCTACTGCGAATCATGGACCTAAAACTGTGTTAATTCCAGCAGTCACAAAAGACACTCAGCATCTGTTTCATAAAAGTCTTAAGTTAAAGAAAAAATCATGCTTTTGATGGCATGCCCTTCTTTGAAAAGGTGAAAGTACGAGCTAAAAGTCACCAACATTTTGCCAGTGAGCTATGCAAGTTTCATATTGTGTGCGCTCCAACTTCCTTGCATGCTATGACTTGCTCTTGTGGGTGACAGATTCTGTTAGGGAGAAAGTATTTTGCTACATTCTTTTTACACTGCAAACTTGCCTGGGAGAACATAATTTTAGAATATTTTTGTTGTTGTTCTTGATTTCTAAAATGACAATGTAAGTTCTGTAATTTTACCCATTCTAAGAAATTAGTACTGGAAGATAACACAAAAAAAGACTCATAGACTTTCTTGAAAGCCTAAACATATTTTGAACTTAAAAATGACTGTGGCAGGACTTCGTGTTTTTCAGTCTATGAACTTCTTTATGCTTATTTTACTAATAAAACCCAAACCACTTGACCCCATGAAACTTACAGAAATTATGTTGAATAAACGTTTATTATTTCTCTTACCCTTAATTGCCTGTGCTTATTCACTGAAACACTGTTAATGTTATTCTTTGGAATAATGAGAGACATTGGACTCTTGTTACATGCCTTTATATCTTGGTAATGAAAACTTTGGTTCCTTTGTGAGATCCATGCTCCTGATGTCATTGGAATATGTAGGAGACAGTTGTTGCTGTCTACAAATATTGAAAGTGCACATATTTCAGTAGCATTCTTTCTTGTTAAAGAAGAGAGAATTATTGTAGTGACACACCTTCATGCATATAGCACAGCTGAGATTATATGATGTGATGTAAGGCTTTGTTTCTGCCTTTATGTGTACTACAACCAGAAGCAGCTGGAGCAATAACTTTGTCACATTAAATCCTTACAGAAGCAAAGTTTGCTCTTGTTTAGCTGTCTTAAATTTCAGCTTAGAAGTAAAACTTTTGCTATAAGCTACTTTTTTTTTCTCAGCATGATACTGATGCAATTCAAATAATATGTATCACATTTTTCTTTGAGATTACACGCTTTTAAATTTTCTTCACGCATAGATCTATGTCCAGAATGAGGCTAAAAAACTCTATGCTTTTTGATGTATATGGTCGTTCATTGCACCAACAAAATGAAACATGTAGAGTTGATTTAAATAACATTATTATAGTTTTCGTTTAACTCTGGACATAACAAAGAGATCCATTATCTGTATCTCTGTCACAGAAAAATAGTCTCCCGCAGAGTATATATGTCTTGCTTGAATGTTTGCTAAGCTTCTGTTTCAAGATATTTTTCCACATAAGTGACTGTTGTGTTTGCCAAAGGGATGTAGAATAAATGAGGAAGGAGGTGGTATGTGGGTATGTGTGTAAATTGAAGTTCCTTACACTCACAGGAAAAACAAGACCTTCCTTTAAAGCAATGGGGGTCAAACTTTTTCTTAATAAGGGTCACTATTAAAGGGAGAAGCTGCTACACGGGCAGTTCCTTTCCATTCAGGATTGCAAGGTCCACTTCTCTTCCTGTTTACTTTGATTAAACAGACCCCTGATAAATGCACCTATAGATAAATAAATATTGCAAGAGACTGTCTTATTTTTAGTGTCTTTTGCTAAAACAAAACAAAACAAAACAAAACAAAAAAAACATTTGAGATCAGACAGTGAGAATCATGCAATAGCCAGCTATTCAAGAGCCCTCACCAAACGGATCGCTTATAATCTTAGAAAACCTAATTTGTTTATTGACTTTTTGTAGTGCCACACGATATTTCAGCTGAAGATTTACTGCTATTTGGAATCAAGAAAGCCATAGCATGAAACTTGAAAACTGTCTTTCCAAATAATCTTAAATAAAATTCTTAATGGACACAATTGCACTAGCAAATAATTCAGTTCCCCTCATCACTATCAGATCTTGCTTCTTTATTAATTGCATAAGTATTTGTTCAAACTTCTGTTTGAAGAGAAACAAATATGGTTCCCTTTGAAACACAACCAGTGGTTCTGGTAATACCTTCTTTTGCAGATAGCTTCCTGTTGTGGTTTAACCCGGACACCACACAGCCGTTCACTCACTGTCCCCCCTCCCTCTCTGGGATGGGGGAGAGAAACGGGAAAGTGAAGCCTGTGAGTTGAGATAAAGACAGCTTATTAAGACAGGCAAACAATAATAATAATTATTATAATATTGATAATAGTACTACTAATAATAATGTGTACGAAATAAGTGATGCACAATTGCAATTGCTCACAACCCGCTGACCGATGCCCAGCCTATCCCCGAGCAGCCGGCCCCACACCCCCGCTAGCCACCCCTATATATTGTTCAGCATGACGTCAGATGGTATGGAATACCCCTTTGGCCAGTTTGGGTCAGCTGTCCTGGGTCTGTCCCCTCCCAGCTCCTGCTGCACCCCTAGCCTGCCCGCTGGCAGGACAGAGCGAGAAGCTGAAAAGTCCTTGGCTTGGTGTAAGCACTGCTCTGCAACAATTAAAACATCAGCATGTTATCAGCACTCTTCTCATCCTAGTCCAAAACGTAGCACCCTGCCAGCTACTAGGAGGAAAATTAACTCTGTCCTAACTGAAACCAGGACACTTCCAAAAATAAAAATAAAAAAAATTAAAAAATGAAGGAATAAGACAGCAGTAGGCTTGGTATTGTGGGCTCTACACAGTTCTGTGACACTTTCTGAATTTGCTCTTGACCCTCAAGTACCTGAACATACCCTGATGCCAAGGCATGCAACACATTTCAAGCTCTAAGAATGTAGCTCTGATAGGCCACAATAATGACCTCACATCACATTTTCAACAAACAACAACAAACAAAAACAATCAAATCACAGATTAACAATTGTGTCTTTCATTCAAATGACCACCACATGGTACTAAAAGCTTAGTCCGTATGCAGGATGTTTGCTCTAGGCTAACCCTGAAGAACCACCCTATAAAATTTAATCTGAAGAACAAAGGTAAATTGATGGTATAAACACATTTAGCAGCACATATTTCTAGGGGTGCGTACGTATTGGTGAAATAGTAGGGCGAGTCCTCTTAGGATGAAAATTCAGTCCGTTGCTGTGTCAATGATAATGATGTAAAAATATTTACTAGCAAGTTTTGTAGATGACAGGCTTTGGTGCAATAATAAATGAAGACAAGGAGAGGTTATTTCTGCGCAATTGGAATAATCTGGGTGAATAGCCACAGTGGGAACCATTCACTAAGACTGACTATAGTCTAGTGAATCCCCCCCTCTCAGATTAATTAGTCTCCTACTCTGAACTGTTCTCTGGAGGATACTATCATACAATCTTCCCCTACTGACTACAGCAGACCCTAGGGAAATTAGCCTTTATAGACTAAAATTAGCCTTTGGAAATAAATTCCCTTTCCCTGATCTGACAAATATCTACATATCTCTAATGTGAATAATGCATATGCTTTTAGAACTTCTTGCAAAATATTGCTTGGAAAAGAAGGACTCGTGACTTCCATAGCACACAAAATATACCTGATTTGGAATCTGTGAGAAGCATGGCTACTCTCTGGTCTAAGACATAATGGTAAGCCCTCTAAAAAGGAAAATCAACAGGATGTATAAGAGACAAGAAAAAATGTATTACAAGAAAATGCTGATCATTGATTATCCCTTAGTACATGTACCTGGAAGAAGCCTAGATTTGCATGTATTAGTGTTGCTTCTGTTTTTCCTAACTATCAGATAAGGAAAACTTGCTGTCTAACGTTACATAGTCACAACATGTATGAACTTTGTCACTATAAAACCTCTTTGTCAGAGAACCTGTCCTCTTAATGGACAAGCCCTCGCGAAGGCTGCCGAGTCCTGGCAGCTGCCTCGAGTGGCCTCGGTGCCGGAGGAAAAAGAAAAAAAAAAAAAAAAAAAAAAAAAGACCTGCCCGCCTCGATCCCGCGCTCCGCTGCAGAACGCATCTGCCCCGGAGCCGATCGCCTCGGCGAGTGTCTACAAAATGGCGGCGAGACGCCACCTCTCGTCAGCCTCCCTCGCGCGGGCTGTCGGGCGCGGGCGGCTCCCTCATTATGTTGATATTCTATGATTCTGTGCAAACACACAAAAATTCCTTGTGATTTAGTTGCTTATAAAAAAAAAAATAAAAATTTCAAGTATCCTTATTTTGTTTTAAGATAAAATGTCTAACTATATTGTGAATAGTAAAACTGAGACATACTTTCTTCTAAAATAGAGATGACATACAGACGAATTTATTAGGAGGGAGAAGTAGTTTGTGCGTAGTTTGTATTCCACATCATAACCCAAACCTAACATATGGATGGTGCCTTTGTGATCTCCAGACGTCTGTTTCTTAATAAACTGTCCTCTGCAGATTACACAGTCATTTCTGAAATATTCATAGAAAGAACAGAATTCATTTACTGAGCTTTCTAAACATAAGTAATAACGCAAATTTATATTATTTAAACGTAATTCCCAAAATAGAAGAAGATCATGTCTGCAGATGGATACCAATACCATTCCAGAGAAAGACTGCCTGTGAGAGCCAATAGGTATGGTTTGGCTTTATAATCATCTTCCTTAGATTCTAAATTATCTCAACAGATTTTCTTTGAGGAACAGCAAGCTTTAAAGTGAAGTACAATTTAGGCATCTAAGCTTAGTATTTTGACTTTTAAAAATGTTGTTCATAGATACTTGAGTAAAACTTTCTGATATGATGTGATATATGGAGTAATAATTCGTGTCAAGAAGATGGTTGATGTTAATAAAGAAGGGGGAGATGTGGGAGCGTGGCCATGGGGGTCGACAAGCCCCATGGTTGGTGACATCAGGCTCTTAACGATGAGGCCATCAGGAATGTAAAGAGTTTAGAGGGAACAAAGAAGGGTGATTCAGGCGACGCCATGCCGTCTCGGGTTGCTTGTTCTCCCGCCGTTAAGGCATGGAAGTTGCTGGGGGGTTGCTGGTTGCCGGGCAAAGTTGTTCGACCAATGAAGAGTTAGTGGAAAAGGACTGCTGTGGGGCGAATGGTATTAGAAGGGAGCCTGTCCTCAGTATGGGATGCAACACGATATGATGAAGTTCTGTCATCGATTAAGTAGTAGCAGTTACTGATCCTAAAAGAACCCTGGTGTCCGTGTGGTCGTTACGCCACAAATAGCACCTGAACAGGGACCTGAAGAAAACGAACAGGGACCTGAAGAAAACAAACAGGGACATGAACAACAGGAACAAGGACAGGCTAACAGAACAGGGACCAGGACAGGAACAGGGACATTGATCGCCTAATGAAGATAGGTTCGGCCAAACTCTGCAAACAGCTCAAAAAAGCTCGTATAGAAAGTCGCTGGAAATAGGCGCACCGGAGCTGGAAGGAAGCTCAAGCTGAGAGCGGACCCGCGCACACAACTGCCCCTTGCTGGCCGAAGGTAAGCAGTTGCGTGCTATGGGGAATCATACGTCCTTAGAAACAAAGACTGTCCTGGTAACCTTACAGCTTATTCCCTTTATTAACAATCAGTTTATGATCCTGAAACATGGGACCAAACTGAGGTCAAGGTGTGGGACTCTGCTACTAAAAACGACAAGGTTGCGGTGGGATTGCTCGGCACCTGGCGAGCAATCTCTGAGGCCTTAAAGAGCCACGTGCGGCCACAAGCAGAAACGTGTGGTTTGCAAGATAGTGAGGCAGCTGCGGGCTCGTCCACCGATCCTTCTACTACACCATCGGCCCCCCCGCCGCTACCGCTTTTGCAGGCCTTTGCTGTTACGCCCCCTGGTGACCTGGATGTTCCTTTTGATCCAGGCCCTATAGGCCCTGAAAAGGAGCCGGATCTGTTTCCCTTCGATCCGGGAGGAACAGGATACATAAGGCCCGAAGGCCGAGTTGCTTGACAGCTTAAAGCGAGACATATTGTTCCCACGACTAGCCCTGGAATTGTCCGGTGTTTGTAATCAAGAAAATGAATGGAAAATGGAGACCTGTTATATGATCTGAGAAAAATTAATGAAGTCATGGAAGATACGGGAGCACTTCAACCAGGATTAGCAACTCCAACTATGCTCCCCCAGTCACGGACATTAATAGTAATAGACTTAAAGGATTGTTTGTTAAACACTTGCCAGAATTCGGAAAACTTTGCCATGTTTATGTTTTAATTGATACCTTTTCTGATTGTACCTATGTATAGGCGTACTCGGGTTTCTTATGAATATATAAAAGCAATGTTCTATATATTTAGAAGGTTCGACGGTTATGTGTGCGTGTTGGTAGAGCGTAGACTCCCTGCACACCCAGCGCTGTTTACTTGCCTTTTATAAATATTACTAAATTCAGATTGAGTTGTATCTTCATTTATAACATGACATCAATAACTAAGTCCTGATTGAAAGTTTCAAATGTCTAATGTTTGTCAAACATGTTAATAATTGCCTTTCCCCTCTATAGATTTTCTCCCATTAAATCAGGATATATAATTTAGAGACTTTGTGTGGAAGTTGCAGATTTTATACCTGTATTGCTCTATTTGGTGTTAAATTGATCTAATTATGCAGCCCTCGATTTCACCAGCAATAAAAATGCGGAGGAAAATGACAGCATCATTGCTGATGTCCACTTTAGAACTGGAGGTTTCATGCAGTTATCAACAAGGTCAGAATGGATTACAGGAAATACCTTATATGGAAGCCTCGTGGTTTTCTCCTGTATATCGATTTTTTTTCTTATAATTCTGACATACGTAAACTGTTGTTATGCTTGATAATCAGATATACTTACAGACATCTCAGTTAAGACTTCCCTTTCTAACATGTTTTCATCCCATGTACCTAATAAAAAGCAGGACAAGAACTGTGCAGCATATGTATTGCTGGTTTGATAATGTTAGGATGGAGATAGCGAGATCAGGAGATGGAAAGAAGTATACGAAAAGACAAATAAATGTAATTTCAGACTCATATTTGTGATATTTTTTTTGTTATATATTCCCATGGAGACCCTTTGCTGTCCATCTTAAAGTCTAATAATGTAAAGTTAAGTTCTTCTCATTAATAAGAACAGTTTGATGGCATTTATGAGCCTACACATTAAGACATCTTTGTTGATTTTTTTTTTTCTCAGCTAGGCTTTGTGTCATTTAAAAAATGAAAAAGTGGATGTTAAAGAGGAAAAACAAAATGTGTGGATCAGAAAAGCAAAATGGCCATCCAGCATCATCTTCAGTGGATAAAACAGGTTCATTTAAGTTGTGATCAGTGCAGTGTCTTAATGTACAATTAAAAAAAATATCAAATCCAACACAAATCACCTCTGTACAATTGTGCATGCAATTTCATAAAACAAACCAGAGACACAGCATGAGGTTAAACATATCTAAATATTAGTCAATTATACACATAATTAAACACAGATTTGACTTCAATTATTCTTATTTTTTAAGACATACAGTACTCAAAAGTGATAATCAAATGTAGGGAAAACAGAAAAAATAAATAAATCAAATGCAAGACCTTAACCTTCAAAAACAACCATTTTGGAAATTTTGATTTAGGCTGTATCATTCAGTCTTTTTGTAACCTTGTCTATTTAAGGAGACTCATGGTCATAAAATAATCTAATCTAAATGAAACGTTTCAGGAAGAATCTTCAATAAATCATGTTTGCTCTCTATAGCCTTTCTATGCTTCAAATGTTTATATAGTCTTCTCATTTTACTATTTCTTTTTAAGAGGATTCTGGGATTCTGGGAATGTCAAGGCAAAAGAAATATTTATTTGACTTTTATGAGCTGATTGACTCACCTTAAGTAATTATTATTATTATTATTATTATTATTAATGTTTTAAGTAAATGCAGAAATAGAAAACGAACAAAATGAGTGCACTGAGAATGTAAAGTATTTTGGAGAATACTGAGCCACTATTAACCAAACTTCACCTTGCTTTCTAGTCACATATCTTAGTGCATTTCTACTTTGCAATGTGTTTTATTTTCAGTGTTTTTGTGCTGAAATACATGGCTGTTTTAAACCAGAAACTCCTATATTGCTTCATACATAGAGAGATTTTTTTTTTTTTCCCAGGTCTGGACTTCTGCTATTCATATCTGCGCACTAATGTCATCCGAATCTTCTTTCTACTTTTCTCTATATATTTTCTGTATATGTCCCTATGTTCATTCATGTTTTGGCTGTCTTTTCAAAATTATGAAACAATAGTATCCCTTTAAAAATATAATAAATGCCTGATTATAACAGCATAATTTAAAATAAAGACTTCATCCCAAGTTTAATGGGTTTGATTTTAATGGGACTACATACTTCTTAAGTTGAGTGGTGCGGTACACCATATATTGTTGGACTGAAACTGATGAAGATATGAAGAAAGTAAAGGGCTACTTCTAAATCAAGGCCATCTCTATTTGACTGTATAAGTGAACCTAGCATCTGGCCATTCTAAGTCAAAGTCCTGAAAAGGTGGCTCAAAAATTTTAATTGTACAATTTCAAAAATTCAAAAGTGCAATGTTGTGCTATAATCTACACATGTATTAGCTTATTTTTGAAATTTATGATTTAGTGTTTATGCAGAAGTAACATTTATCTGCACCATTTAGTAAGACAAAGATGATGCTTGGACTCTAAATTCCAGTATTTGGCACAGTAGCAAACAATTTAACAACATGCAAAAGGAGTACACACAGAACATTGGTACAAGCTTTCCATGCTGTATTTACTTTACTCTTTCTGCAAAAAGTTCCGGAGAATGCTGCCTCTTCCATAAAGATTGCTGACACAGCAAAAAAAAATCTGGGGTTTTCTGTAAATATAAAACTCAGACAATTAACTCATGTACAACACACACGTCATCATATTCATTTGCCATTTTCATGGTGGCTTGTCCTTTCTACATTTTATTATTCATTTATGATAGCTATTATATGCCTTTCAGAGTCTATCTGGCTCTCCTGAGGAATATTTATGACTATTATAGGGCTCTTATGAGAAGACCCAACGATAGTTATTGCGGAAACTCTGTGAAATGCTACATTAGTGCAGAGATATGCTGGTAGTAAAATACCTGAACTTGTTTCAAAGTATCCCTTGATGGATATTAAAAGACAGGATTCTTCTGGTGAGTTTCTGTATCTCCTCTAACCCCATCACCTCACAGAAAAAAAGTATTTCTGATTGGAAGTTTTATATTCAGTGATTGCAGCTGGTGCCTGAAAGCAAGAGACTTTGGAAAAGCTTCCACTGAAAGAAACAAGAAAAAGAAGATTTTTCAAGGTATTTTCTCCAGTAGTAGCATAACAGAAATAATGATAGGTAAAGATAGATGTGCTAAGGTTGCACCTTCTGACACTCGGGTACACCTTTATTATCCTTAACCCTTCTACCTCCTTCTATTTTAAAGGAGGAAGGGTGATGACTTGATGTGAATCTGAATACTGCAGTACTGCACCACCTTCTCTGAGAGAGACACTCTGGAAGGAAGAGAAAGAAATTGGATGGGTGGTGGTGGGAGGGAAGTTCATAGATTTTGCTGGCATTTATCAATGACTAATTTCATCCTTGCATCCATAACCATGAAGAAAAATGCTGAATCATATTTTGCTGATCCATGGCCATTAAAATCCTTTCTATGCTTTCCCTGTTTTGGCCTCTCTATGTAAAGAACAAGTAGACATTTCAATTTAGAACCAGGAGATTTTCCAGCACACAAGTGGTTGTTATAGGAGCAAGTATTCCATGCTGCCAGGAAAGTCTGGGAAACATCTTGGGTGGAAGGTGAAAGAAGAGAATTTAACAGTCCAGAAAATTAAAGAAAAAAATAAAAATAAAAAAATAAAGAAATGTGAAAGCAAAGGCTTGATATGGGTACAAGATAAAGATAAAACAATTTGGTGCAAAATTTGATTTACATTATATGGAACATAAATGTCTGTGATGGGTTCATGTCCTATGAATGCAAGAAATAGATTCCATTATACCCAGAGAAGTTGCGGATGCTCCATCCCTGGGATTGTTGAAGACCAGGTTGAATGAGGCTTTCAGCAACCTGGTCTAGTGGATTGTGTCCCTGCTCATCTCGGGGGGGGGGAGGGCGGGCGGCGGAATTAGATGATCTTTAAGGTCCCTTCCATTCTAACCCAAACCATTCTGTGATATGATTATCACAGTTTATATGATTATCACCTTATATGATTATCACAGCTGCTTAATATAATTGTTCCAATTGTACAGGTTACACAGTATCCTTATTAACTTTTTGGAACACAGTGTTTCAAACAGTTTTTTTCTCAGTCTCAAAAATTTGTTGCAAAAGTTGCTCAAAAAGTTGCTGAAAAAAAATTATGTATTTATATTGTCTGGGCTATTTAAGCAGTTTAAAAGAAAACTTTTATAAGAAAATAGCAGTTAAAAGAAAGCCAATGTCTTGGAATGCAATGTACTGCCATTTTGGACCACTCCAGCATTTATCTTGTGTAGGAAATCTTGTAGCTATTTGAGGGAAAGTACAGAAAGAGATTTGCAGTGACTAATCTGATAACAGTGAAGCTAGTCTCCACAGGTATCTTCCTTAATTAAAGGAGAGGAGCAGATTCCACAAAGAATTTGTTTCAGAACAAGGGGCTCTTAATCATCACTGAAGGTGTCTTCCTCCACTGAAGATGCCTAAGAAGATTCTTCTTCACAGGTAAAAGTCAGTCTTTTTGACTAACCTTTCAAAGGCTTATCACACTTCATTACAAGATGATCCTTTAAAATATTTCCTGGCATGGAGTGTGTATCAGTGTTTAGGGCTCTAGATTTCCATTTCTTTTTTCTTTGTGGCATATTTTCTCCTCCCTCACAGTTACAGGCCAACACTTTTATACAAATTATTAGAAAAAATGTTCTTGTCAGACCAGGATGTGTCACACCACAGGAACAAAATATTATCCCCACTTTTGTGTACCCCGACCATAAGCTGCCTGGAACAGGAATTGTTTTTTACTTCTGATCCTTAGGCAAAACCCAGCATACATATTTAGACAACATCAAAGAAAAAAACAAACAAGCAAAACCAACCAACCAACCAAACTAAAACCCAAACACAAAGTGACTTAGTAAATTAATTGAAGTCAATAATTTCAGTTTACTCTAGCTGAGGATCTGGCCCTGAGTATTTATTAAGTGTGGGATTAAGTGTAAATAAATCATATTGCACTGTTGGAGTGTATGGTAATTGGGTTATTTTGTTTTCTGAATTCCCTGGCTTTTGCTCTTCTGGTTTACTTTAATTAACAAACAGCGTGAAGCTTCTCAAACCTGTCCTTGATGTTCAGTCAGCAAGAGGGAGAGCAAATGCCAAACTTTAACCTATAATTCATCACAAATAGTGAGATACCTTATAGGAGGTAGCAGAAAATATATTCACTCACATTTAAATTAAGTGTTTCAAATAATGATTTAATCGAAAATTAATAAGCCAGTTATTGCAGGTTAATTAAATGCCACTTGATGATTAAAAACATATTATTTATTCAGATTAACAACTATTAGGCAGTAGTGTAGCCCCACACCCTGCTGTGACTTATGACTTTATTATTGCTGTAAAAGACTCTGTCAATGTTGTGTTTTTTTGTTGTTGTTGTTTTGTTTTGTTTTTGCTATGTTCCGTTTTACAACACCTTGAAAATATGAGAAAGTAACCCAAAATTCTTAGCATATGACTGCTTTCCCCTAACATAGACTATCTGTGTACTTTTGGTAGCAGTGTTTCTAAAAGTTCAGCTATAACAACGGTAAGGAAAACACCACTGAAACATTTCAAGTGCTATACATGTCCATACATATATAAAACAATGGGAACATTTACAAAGAGTGTATACAAAATAGCATAAGTGAAAGTAGTCAAATATTGAGTCTGTAAGCTTCCAAACAATTTCTCTGAATTACCTTATGGGCCATACCCAGTTAATATTCAGAAGAGCTGTACACCCATATACGACACCTACATTTGGACGTAATGCGTGAATACTGCCTTGTGGTAGTCAGGAGTGGATGCTGGAAAAATTAGCAGCACCAATTTTTTTTGTCATCTACATTACAATCTTTCTTTATCCATATTTTCTTTTATGAAAGTCTTTTAAATGGTCCTTTAATTCTTATGTTGTGCTATGCTGATACGTTATTTATAATTCCTTGTAGATGAAGGATTACCATAATAGAACAAACTTTTCATCCATACTAATGCACAGTATGAGCAGCGTCTTTTCCTGTCTTAAATCCAAAACTACATTAAATCAAAGCAACTGTACAAATCAGTTTTGCATGCACAGCAGGACAGCAGGGTTTTCCCACTTTCAGTTTGGACAAGAAACTGCAGCCTGGCAAGTAGCCTATTACAATTATGTCAGTCTGGAAATATTGCACAGCTTTCATGACGTGAGGGAAGTGGCAGAGTCGCGTACGCATATACCGTTTTTTTGCTACTTTTGATTAAGTGATTTTCATCTTCCTCAATGAATTGTCACTGCACTGGAAGACTTTACTGTACAAAGCATGGGTACTGAGTTTCCTCCTGCGATTTCACAACACCTCTGAGTGCAGTAATGACACCTCTTTTTGCCTGTAGTAAAACTTTTCCTCCCATCTTTTCTTAGAAATCACTTATCAGAAATTCCAACAACAATTCATTTCAACAACAATTTCAACAACAAAAAATGCTTTCTGGAGCCCAATATGATATTAGGAATTTAGAATTTGGAAAAATAACTTTATTACCTTTACAAAATTATAGGATGTTATAAACTTTTGTGTTTTAAGGGTAGCTTAACCTAGATCTAGAATTTCCATGCATCAGCCCGTAAGTGAGCTTGAAAAATACTGGGCTGCCTCTCCCTGACTACAAACCTAGCTGTCTTAATACAGAATTCACTATATCCTCTTCTGACACGGAACCCACTTGCTTAGGCCAGCTTTGTTTAAAAGATAACAAAGGGAGGAACCAATCAAAAGATGATTTTTTTACTGTGTTTTACATCAAAGACCTTTTCTCAAATTAAGGCAGACAAAAATATTCTATAGTTTACAACTATTGCAGAAAGTCAACTGTCTAAAGCATAAAACACAGTTTATTTTCAGTACTGTGAATTGCATTGCCATTCCCATTCTATAAAATAAACTTATAAATTTGTAAAAACAAAAGCAGTAGAGATGGTGTCACATTGACTGGAAAACACTTTATTCCAGCATACACAGCTGTTATGGCTTCTGAGAGGGCAAGGACACAGAGAACCAGGTCTCCTTCCAATCTTCTTCTCTAAAGTTAAGGATGGTTTAATGACCACCATTCTTCTGGATCCATAAGGTTTATAAACTGTCCTCTAGCAATATAGTAGTTGAGTTAAACGTTATTTTACAGAAACAAAACAAAATCTTCCCAATCTATCTAAGGCTTTAAGAGAAAGACAAACATACAAGCGAAAGGGTCTTGAGAAAAGAATCAGTTACACTAGCTTATATTCTTCAAATTCACTGACTCTTAGGCTTGAAGAGAAGACAGTTAATACCTTTGTTTTCACAGAAGTTGAGTGTATAAGTGCTTTCTCCAGCAGTCAAGAAGGTCAGGCTTTCCTAAATGCAATAAGCAACAGAAAAAATGTGAGCTACCATGCTGAACAAGAAGGAGGACCTTTTCTTGATGAAAAAGTCAGCAAGAAGAGAGGAGAATGTAATGTCATTTATTTTACTTTTCCTTCAGATGGCTCCAGCAGGCAGCTTCAGCAACTTCTCTGATCTCTGCAGTATTCATGAAAGTGATATAAGACTGTGTGAGGATACAAATGGTATTTGTCAATAGGTGTCAGGATCTTCATACTGTTTGGGTTAAGCATCTGAAGATATTTTATAGGAAGGGTATTCAAACATTTAAGGATTTTCATTTGTATATAGAAATAGCTGGATAGTTTATAGAGTCATTTTGTGTAACTCCATGTGCCATATATCTAGTGAGGATCTGAGTGGTCAGTGGTTCTATATCCAGGTGGAGACCATTGACAAGCGGTGTCCCTCAGGTATCTGTCTTGGGACCAGTGCTTTTCAATATCTTCATCAAAGACATAGATGATGAGATTGAGTGCATGCTCAGCAAGTTTGCAGATGACAGCAAACAAAACTTGGGGGTTCTGGTAGACGAAATGCTCGACAAGAGCTAGTAGTGTGCACTTGCAGCCCAGAAGGCCAGCTGCATCCTGGGCTGCGTCAAAAGAGGTGTGACCAGCACGTCAAGGGGGGTGATTGCCCCCCTCTACTCTGCCCTCATGAGGCCCTACCTGGAGTGCTGCGTCCAGGTTTGAAGCCCCCAGCACAAGAAAGATGTCAACCTGTTAGAGCGAGTCCAGAGGAGGACTACAAAGATGATCAAGAGGGCTGGAACATCTCTTCTATGAAGAAAGGCTGAGAGAGCTGGGCATGTTCAGCGTGGAGAAAAGAAGGCTCCAGGGAGACCTCACTGTGACCTTTCCCATACTTAAAGAGGTCTTATAAAATAGATGGCGAGGGTCTCTTTACTTGGGTAGATAATGATAGGACAAAGGGGAATGTTTTTAAACTAAATGAGGGTAGATTTAGACTAGGTATTACGCAGAAAATTTTCACTGTAAGGGCAGTGAGGCACTGGAACAGGTTGCGAAGAGAAGTTGTGGATGCACCATCCCTGGAGGTGTTCAAGGCCAGACTGGATGGGGCCTTGGCCAACATGATTTTGTGGGTGGCATCCCAGCCTATGGCAGGGGGGTTGGAGTTGGATGATCTTTAAGGTTCCTTTCAACCTGAGCCATTCTATGATTCTATGATATGACTTTCAGAATTGTCTTCAACTTTCCAAGACACACTGCAAATTATAAATTGCAATCATGTTTCCAGCAGCTTGGTATACCTCAGAGCATCCTCTGCAAACCTCAGCTTGTCCTAAGACTACCGCAGCAGACATTAAAATGATGGAGCAATTAGTCCACAGATAACTTATAAAATGCATTGTGTCAATTTTATTAAAATTTCAGTGGATAAGGATGGTAGTGGTAGTGGTGGAAGTAGAGGATAGAACTTTTCAAATAACTGAGAATAGATTATCATACATTTCTTTCATACCACTTTGGATTCGTACCATTAATGATTCAAATCAATACTATTTCAAAGATGTGAGATGGTATAAAGATAAAAATAGCTTTCAAACTTAAAGAAGCACACATTAAAATACACTGAGACAGCCATACCTTTTAGTGCTATTTAATTCCGACAAAATAATTGAACTTTACAGATATTATTCACTTTTCTCTATTTATGTTGCCTTACCATTTTGCCTTTCTCTTAGTAGAAAGGAATATAATTAATCAATGTCACTTCTATTTTAATCATTCATATTTTCTTGTTTTCATGTACTTAAAAGAGATTCCAGTATATTAGTTTCCAATACTTAAGCAAAATACTGAAATACAGAGGAAACAACTCATGTGGTTTTAGAATTAGTATTTGTTAGTAGTATGGCTGTGTTACTGACAGCTGATAAACAAAGAAGCAACTTTACAGATGTCTGCAATTTCAAAAGCACCCCATTACACTTGTCCTTTTGCCTTACTTTTGTTCTTTGAAACTTTTTTTACAGCTTTCTCTCAAATTTTGTTAAATCATGCTACCACATAGCAAACCAACATGATTTTTTTTAATTTTAATTTTTATTTTTTAGGAGTCCTGTAACTCTTTTAAATTGATACTGTTTTAAAAATGGTGAAATGAAAAGAAGAAGGGGGAAACTGAGAGAGAACTCTATGAGATACAGAACTAAAGAATTCTGGTCTCTAATAGATATGTGACTCTTAGTTATTAATGAACTTCCTCGGGGTGTTTTGTGACCACACTAGATACTGTAAGTAGTGAAGCATCAGCTCTTGCTTCATATCAGCCAGCTTGCTGCTTCACCCTTTCTTCCTTCGGTGTTTCATTTCTTATTGAAAGAAACACCTTGCACCATGCTACATAACAGGAAGAGCGCTACGTCAGCACATCTCTTGGGGAAGACAAGTCTCACAATATGGAAAAAAACAGAACCATGGTAAAATGTTGCAACTTTTTGCTTATTTGGGTTCCTTCCCAACATGGAACCACTTAAAAACACCTGTCTTCCTTCTGACATCTCATCCTCTCCAGTAAGAAGTATATCATAGGTGATAAATCCACATGCCACGTTAGGCAAATGAAGGAGTCAGGAATTGGAATCATTGCTGCAGGGCTGCACATGTGTGAAATGTAGCCTTCACTGTTTTGCTAAGTGAGCTTGGAGACTTCATTATGCTATAGCTACACCTGAAATACTCTGATTAGTGAACCAGAGAGATCAGAGGCAAATGGTCAGGGGCTGAGCATTGCATCTCATCTCATCACAGAAATACTGAGAAGGACAAAATATCCAAAAATACAAGGAGGTTAATGCACAGGGTATAAACAGGTATAGGGATCTGCAGGAGTCAGGAATGTCAGGGAATCTCTAACCTCAGGGTCAGAAGGAAGTCACGATCCTGGAGGTAGGTCTGGTTTGCTTTCTTAGAAGAGAGAAACATAGAAACAGTGTGGGGATGTAGATGAGGAGGTATGAGAAACATTTAGCTTCAGTTTGGGGAAAATGTAAAGGGTGGATAATGGCTTTAGTCCACGTGGAAATGTGTGCAGGAACGACAGAACTGCCATTAAAATGTATAGTTTCCTTTCATTTCTCTGTAACCCTCATCCTACAGAGACTTTTTGCAGAGACTGCTGAAACTACGCAAGAAGTTAAGAAAATCCTGAGAGGCAAATTCATGAATACTTCAGTCACAGTCTTCCCTTCTTATAGCAGCCATAGCAGCCTATTTTTGTAAAACTTTAGGACAAATAAAGATATTTGTGAAATGCAATTGAAATTCACCAATAGGCTGAAGCACTGGTGTGGCTGGGCTTGGAAGACAGGCATTCCCAGAGCCATATGCTGTGATCTCTTGCCTTGTGTGCTAAGAAACCAAGATAAAAGAGAAAGAATGAACTCCTGCATGACAGATTAAATGCCTTTTTCTTTTTCTTTCTCTCTCTCTTTTTTTTTTTTTGTGTACAACAGTAAGAAATGCTATGAGAGGCAACTACAGAAAAAAAATATTTTTAAAATCTGAAAAAAAATGAAAAAGATTTCAATTTGCAATAAAAAGCAGATTTTCTCTTGCAAATGTCTTCCTCAAAAGAAGTTATTGAAAAAATATTTATTGGAAGACACATTCTTCAGGGGGAATTTCACCATTCAAGACATTTCTGTCAGCTCTAATGAAAGTGTTTCTATTAATTGACAAAATTTTGTGTAATCAATTTTTATTTAGATTTTTGTTTAGTTATTTTTGTTGGGCTATTTGAGTAGCATTTTTTTGAACTGATTAATTAAGGAGGCTTAGAGTTTCCACTATGAATACTAGAACTGCATCAGTGTTAAATTCTATTTTATATATATATATATATATATATATATAAGGTTTTAAAATTGTTCCTGTCCTCCTATAATCATTAAGCTAGATTGATATATAGATAGGTCCAACAGACCTATCTATCGGGAGTACAGTTCACAGGGAGGCTGCACAACCAAACGCAAACATCTACAGGAAGTGTCAATTAAAAAAAATTGTTCAAAATACATTGATACCAAAATAAACAAATATTATTATCAGCAAAATACATTGATCCAGAGGAAATTATATGTTGCATACATAGGCAAGAAAGTATTTTGTGTGTGTGTGTACAGAAAATACTGTGACCAGTCTGATGTCTTCCACTACAAATCCTTTCTTGATTCACTTCTACCATTTTCCTACTGACACACATTTGTTCTTGAGCTTAACTGAATCTCATGTCTGCAGCCTTGGCTGCTGTTCTGCTCCTTCAGACACTTTTTTTTTTTTTTCTCCTGGCTCTAATTTTCTCTTTGCATACATTTTTGCACAACTCTCTGCACTTTCTCCCTCCCTGTGGCTCACCTTTATCTCTCTAAATCTCCTCTTTCTTCTACTTCGGTAGCACATTGTGGTGACCTCCTCTCACCCTAGCAGCACTTGACCATACTCATCTTCCTTGCAGTAACATTTCCACCACAGAAGAGCAGTTACAATAACACCAAACTATTATTGTATATTTCAATGAACTCTCATGAAGAAAAAAAGTCAGTGTACCAAAAATATTATGCTTCAATGCTTTCCAGATGAAACATTTTCATCTTTTAAAGCATTCTTTAAAGATTCCCTTTGATTTCATTTCAGACTTACAAGCTCAAAATAAATTAAAATTCTAAATGAAATATTTTAAGATAACAATAATGTTCAATTTATTACTTTTTAGTATGTTTTTAGATAGCAACAAGTAATAGTTACAGTATAAAAGCAAAAGTCTACTTCCCATTTTTTCATCATAATGGACAGAAACCTGAACACTCCTATGATGGATTTATGAGGAGAAGAAAGGATGAAAAAAAGGGGTCATTAACTTAACTGCTTAACTGCTGTTCCAGCAGTCTGTTTTCCATTCTTTTTATATGGCCCAGAAAAGCATGACTTGTTAGCACAGCTCCTACCATACATTTAGTAATTTCAGCTGCCAGATTCCAGACTGAATTTGATAGAAATTATCTGTGCTGCTGTACTATAAACATCAATAGTTCTAGTGTTATGGCAATGTCTAGGAAAGTAATATAAATAAATAAATAAATAAAAACAAAAACAAAAAACACCTGTCTGCTGGAAGGTTACTTAATCCAGCAGTGCCCTTAACTTACATAGGAAAAGGGATAAGGAGCAGAAAACAAGGATGCTCCCCTGACAGTCAGTCACTGGAAGAATATAACTTGCCTCCATCTATTGTACAAGTATTGAGATCTTCATGTCAAAACTAAGGCTATATTTTCCAGATTCTTTTGATTTGAGGTCTAATTTATGTTTTGTTTTGTTTTGTTTTTCCGTGTATATATATATATGGCCAAGTTTGTTGTTCGGTTTCACAGTATCTGTTAGTCGTCACAAAATCCTTTGCTTTGGCCTTGACAATTGCTCTGCGTACAAGTCTTTCCTTACTTGTACCCAAAATGCTATTTCAAAGATCACTTTTGTGGCCTGTTCCTTTGACCATGAAATCACGTTCTTTAATGGACTTTCTCGTATCAAATTTAAATTGTTTTAAAAGTTAAACTTCATCTTCAAGGTTTTCTACATATTACTTTCATCCTAGATTTTTAGGTACTTTAAAATTTTTCCCATGTTACTCCCATACTTGGAAGATTTTCTTCTTAACATCTATAAAACTTTATCTTCCCCCTTGCAGTTTTTCCTTCTAGTTATTCTTGTTCATGATCCCCTTGGTGAATTTGACAATAGCCAAACAAGTCTGAACGGTGTTCCAGTATGATGACTTACACTGTAATGGTGCGCCTGTATTTCATTTTTATCTGTTTCGTTTTAGTGTCCCTTTGTCTTAGCTTTTGGTTTTAAGCTCCCAGGGAAACAATCTATTCCATCTGAACAGTATCTAGGAACAAAAACTCCTGACAAGGGCTCCCAATTTGACCTATGATGCAAAATAAAACTAAGAATGATAGCAAAACAACAGCTTTAAGTCAGAATGAATGAATCTGAGCAAGAGAGAGAATATACAGGGTATCTACTCCTATTACTTTTTTTTTTTTTAAATAGTATCTCATGTAACATATGACATATATGACATATTGTGTTGGGCTTAAGACATCTTTCTGGGCTCCATAATACAAATACAAAAAGGATGTTAAGAAACTTGAAAACACCCAGAGGAGGGCAACAAAGCTCCTGAAAGTCTGGAAGGCATGTCCTACGTAGAGAGGCTGAGAACACTTGGGTGGTCTAGTCTGGAGAAGAGAAGGATAAGAGGTGACCTCATTGTTCTCTACAACCTCCTGAGGATGGGCGATGAAGAAGGAGGTGTTGGTCTCTTCTTGGTAACCAATGACAGGACAAACAGGAACAGAACAAATGTGCACCAGAGGGGGTTCAGACTGGACATTAGGAAAAATTTCTGTACTGTGAAGATAGTCAAACACTGGAACAGGCTTCCTTGAGAGGTGGTTGATGCCCCTGCCTGTCAGTTTTCAAGAGGCATTTGGATAATGCCCTCATTAATATGCTTAAACTTTTGGTTAGCCCTGAAGAGGTCAGGCAGTTGGACTAGATGATCTTTGTAGGTCCCTTCCAACTGGATTGTCTGGGGGATGAGAGGTTGGAGAGCAACACTGCAGAAAGGGATCTGGGGCTTCTGGTTGACAGCAAGTTGAACATAAGGCAACAGTATGCCCTGGCAGCCAAAAAGGACAACCATAATCTGGGGTGCATCAAACACAGCATAGCTAGACAGTTCACAGAAGTGGTTGTGCTGCTCTACTTTGTTCTGGTGTGGCCTCACCTTGATTACCGTGTGCAGTTTTGAGCAGCACAGTATAAAAGAAGGACATAAACTATTAGAGAGTGTCCAAACAAGGGCTACAAAGATGGTGAAGTATCTAGAAGGCAAGATGTATGAGGAAGGTCTGAAGTCCCTTGTTTTTTTCAGCCCATAGCAGAGGAGACTGAGGGGAGGCCTCATGGCGGCCTGTAGCTTCCTCAAGAGGGGAACGGAGAGGCAGGTGCTGAGCTCTGCTCTCTGGGGACAGTGACAGGACCAGAGGGAAAGGCACTGAACTGTGACAGGGGACATTTAGGCTGGATGTTAGGAAAAGGCTCTTCACTGAGAGGGAGGTTGTGCACTGGAACAGGCTCCCCAGGGCAGTGGTCATGGCACTGAGCCCAATGGAGTTCAAAAAGCATTTGGACAAGGCTCTCAGACATATGGTTTAATTTTTGAGTGGTCCTGTGTGGAGGTAGGAGTTGGACTGCATGATCCTTGTGGGTTCCTTCCATCTTGGGATATTCTGATTCTATTCTATTCTACTCTATTCTATTCTACTCTATTCTATTCTAATCAAACATCTGTAAAACGTCTTTGACCTAAAGCACTGTTGAGCTTTTGTTTAAGTTTCTTTCTATGCAATGATGAAGTTTTCATCACATCCAACCATTCTAACACTGTGGTTCAAATAACTGACCAGCTGTCTTATTCCAAACAACCTTGATGTATTTCTTTGTCTTCTGTTAGATCCTCAGAAACTTTTCCTCAAATTATTCTTGAAGGAACAGGGTATAAGATATTGTAAGGGCTCCATATAAGTACAGCTGAAACATCAGAAAAGTAATAATAGCATTGGGTATTGGTAGCTCCTATCAATGGCAGAGGCAGACAATACCCCTAAGCAATAAAAAAGCAGAAATAAAGAATCCCTTTACTTATACATACCTGCTAAATATTACTAAGGAAAAACAGTTGCAAAAAGACCTTGTTTCTATATATCTATACCAGCCTGCACTAACAGGAAGACACTCCTTTTTATAGATGTCTACCTATTTTTTCCCCCTTCCTTTCAGTATTTATTAGGTCTTGATTACAGAATCACAGAATGGCTGAGGTTGGAAGGGACCACTGAAGATCATCTAGTCCAGCCCCCTGCCAAGCAGGATCACCTAGAGCACATTGCGCAGGATGGCATCCAGGTGGGTTTTGAATATCTCCAAAGAAAGATACTCCACAACCTCTCTGGGCAACTTGTTCCAGTGCTCTCTCACCCTCACAGTAAAGAAGTGCCCCCTCATATTCAGCAGGAACTTCCTGTGCTTCAGTTTGAGCCTGTTGCCTCTCGTCCTCTCACTGAGCACAACTGAAAAGAGACTGGCTCCATCTTCTTGACACCCTCCCATAAAATATTTATACACATTGATGAGGTCTCCCCTCAGTCTTCTCTTTTGCAGGCTAAACAGGCCCAGTTCTCTCAGCTTGTCCTTGTACAGCAGGTGCTCCTGTTCTCTAGTCATCTTCGTAGCCCTCCACTCAACAGTTCTATGTCCCTCTTGTACTGGGGAGTCCAGAACTGGACACAATACTCGAGGTGTGGTCTCACCAGGGCTGAGTAGATGCTGAGTCACTTCCCTTGACCTGCTGGCAACACTCTTCCAAATGCACCCCAGGATACCGTTGGTTTTCTTGGCCATAAGGGCACATTGCTGACTCATGGTTAGCCTGCTGTCAACCAGGGCACCCAGGTCCCTCTCTGCAGAGCTGCACTCCAGAAGGACACCCACCAGCCTGTACTGGTGCTTGGGGTTATTCTTCCCTAGGTACAGGACCCTACACTTGCCCTCGCTGAACTTCATGAGGTTTCTCTCGGCCCAACCCTCCGATTTTTTCCAGTCTCTGAATGGCAGCACAGCCCTCTGGGGTATCACCACTCCTCTGAGCTTGTTTATGAGGGTGTTATAGGAGACAATGTCAAAAGCCTTGCTAAAGTCAAGGTAGATCACATCCACCGCTCTCCCTTCATCTACCCAGCCTGTCATCTCATCACAGAAGGAAATCAGATTGGTTAAGCATGATTTCCCCTCAGTGAATCTATGCTGACTACTCCTGATCACCTTCTTTTCCTCCACATGCTTGGAGATGACCTCCAGGATAAGCTGCTCCATCATCTTTCCAGGGATGGAGGAGAGGCTGACTGGCCTGTAGTTGCCTGGGTCCTCCTTCTTGCCCTGCTTGAAGACTGGCATGATATTGGTTCTCTTCCAGTCCTCAGGCACCTCTCCTGTTCTCCAAGACCTTTCAAAGATGATGGACAGTGGCCTAGCAATGACATCAGCCAACTCCATCGGCACCTGTGGGTGCATTCCTTTGGGGCTTTGGGACATGGATTTGTGGATGTCAAGTTCATTTAGATGATCTCTGACCAGATCCTCTTCAACCAAGGTAAAGTCCTCCTTTCTGTGGACTTCTTCTCTTTCTGAGAAACAAAGTTGTGTTTTTGCAGTAGGATGCTTTTTTGCAGTGGAAAATTCCACTAACCTTGCATATTCAAAAGTGATTGTGCAGGCATAGCAGTGGCATAACAGTGGGGAATAAGTTAAGCAGATAAGGGGAAGGTCCCGCTATCCCAAAATAAGGAGGATAGCTAAGAAAAGCAGGACGAGCAGTGCGAAATTAGTAAAAACAAAAAATCACAGGCCCTCTAGTCACGAGAGAAGAAGGGGAAAAAAAAGGAAAAGGAAAAATTAACGGTTGGTCAAATAAAATTGTACATACATGGTATAGTAATAAGAGTCGAATAGGTTGTGAACCTGTAGTACTCAGCTGATGAGGAAACAGGAGGAATCAAGCGTCGGGTAATAGGGAATATAAGGTCATGATATACTTTTGCTAGGTGCTCTTGCTTGCAGAATGCCCACCATTGCAATCATGAATAAAATAGCTTCACAGAAGACCCTGTCTGAGAAAATTATTGAGGTATTTCTCACATCTTGTCTCCAGTGTCTGAGATTTCTGGGGGCTGACCTTAGCAGTAAAGACTGAAGCAAAAATGGTATTCAGCAACTCTGTCTTCTCCATATCCTTTGTCACTAGGGCACCTGCCCCATTCAGCAGCAGGCCTACATTTTCCCCAGTCATCCTTTTTCTACTGATGTATTTGAAAAAGACCTTCTTATTGTCCTTGACATCCCTTGCCCGGTTTAATTCCAAAATGGGCCTTAGCCTTCCTTGTTGCATCCCTGCATACTCTGACAGTGTCCCTATATTCCTCCCAAGTGGTCTGTCCCTTTTTCCACATCCTGTAAACTTCCTTCTTCTGTTTGAGCTTTGCTAGGAGCTCCCTGCTCATCCATGCGGGTCTCCTGCCCCATTTGCTTGCCTTCTTACTCACAGGGGTGCACCAATCTTGAGTTTGGAGGAAGTGATGCTTGAATACTGATCAGCTGTCTTGGACCCCCCTTCCTTCTAGGGCCCTAACCCATGGGATTCTTCCAAGTAGATCCCTGAAGAAGCCAAAATTTGCTTTCCTGAAGCCCAGGGTTGCAATCCTACTTTTTGCCCTGCTTCCTCTTTGAAAGATCCTGAATCCACATCATGGTCACTGCAGCCAAGGCTGTCCCCGACCCTCACATCTCCAACTAGTCCTTCGACATTTGTTAATATAAAGTCCAGCATCACACCTCTCTTTGTTGGCTTCTCCACCACCTGTGTCAAAAAGTTGTCACCAATGCACTGCAGGAACCTCCTGGTCTGTTTGTGCCTAGCTGTGTAGTTTTCCCAGCAGATATGAGGGTGCTTGAAGTCCCCCATGAGAACCAGGGCTTGTGACTGAGAGGTTACTTTCAGCTATCTGAAGAACACTTTTTCTACCTCCTCTTCCTGATCAGGTGGCCTATAGCAAACACCCAGAACAGTATCAGCCATGGTAGCCTGTCCTTTAATCCTTACTCATAAACTCTCAACTCGCTTTTCAGCCACTCCTAGACAGAGCTCCATGCATTCCAGTTGCTCTGTCACATAAAGAGCAACTCCACCACCCCACCTTCCTGGCTGGTCTTTTCTAAAATGCATGTAGCCTTCCATGTCAGCACTCCAGTCATGTGAGTTATCCCACCATGTCTCCGTGATTGCAATGAGATCATAGCCTTGTGACCACACACAGATCTCTGGTTCTTCCTGTTTGTTTCCCATACTACGTGCATTAGGACACAAGCATTTCAGGGAGCTGAAATGTTTGTTTCTCATGATGTGTGTGTTTGTATAGAAACATGTCAGATGCCTTTCCTTCAATTTAGCCCCTCATGGGGCAGACTGAAGGGCCTCACAAGCATGAAGTTCCTCAAAAATTGGCATTCATTCCCATAGCTTATCACTGGTGGGCCTGGATTTGTCCCTTTCCCCCTTCAAATCTAGTTTAAAGCCCTATCAATCAGTCCTACTAACTCCTGGGAAAAAATCCTTCTCCCCCTCTGAGAAAGGTGCTCCCCATAAGGATCCAGTAAGCATGGTGTCACATAGACCTTCCCATGATCAAGAAACCCAAAACTGTGTCGGTGGCACCAGCCTTGGAGCCATGTATTGATCAGCTGGGTCTGTCTGCTCCTTTCAGTATTGATACCTGCTACTGGAAGGATGGAGGAAAACACCTGTGCACCTGATCCTTCAACCAATCGCCCCAAAGCCCTAAAGTCCCTTTTGGTCACTCTTGGGCTTCTCATTGCCATCTCATCACTGCCAACTTGAAAAACCAATAAAAGATAATAATCAGAGGGACTTACCAGGTGAGTGACTTTCTGAGCAATGTCTCTTACCCAACCTTCATTTCTTGTGCAGTGGCTGTTAGTTTTGTGGTGTCACAGGCTTTTTTAGACCATCTTTTAGCTAAGGAAACTACTAGAGAATTGGTTTCTTTTAGTTTGGACCCATGCAGATCTGGCCTAATTTTACCTTGTTACGGTGATGGAGGGTCTTCACATCTGCTAAAATTCAGCTTCCAAGAGTTCTGTATTAGAAACAGTTTAATGGCTTCCCCTTTATACTTCCTGTACACATAGATATAAGTAAGAATGCTATGTTCTAATCAGTGGAGTCATTCAAAAGTTCTAGTTAATTTTCTATTTAACACTTGTTTAAAAATAAAATGGTCTATTCTATATCTATATGATGAAAAAATTATTCTGGAAAAATAGTCACGAGGCAAGCTTATAGATAGATAGATGAGTCATCAGTTTAGATCTTCCTTTTCTCCCTCCATCTCCCCATCTCCTTCCTCAGAAAAGCATTCATAGCATTCATTAGGTGAGGAGGCCATGTTCTTTTTTTTTTTTTTTTCAAGTACCTGTAATTACTGAATGTTGCCCAATATACTCACTTAATCTTTTCAATGTGTTAAGTGTCGCTTTATCTACCCTAACAGATGGAAGCTGATTTTGCACTACTTGAATTTTGTAAATTGATGCTGCCAGGAACTGCTTTGCAAGTGCTATTGAACTTTCACTGGATAAGATAACTTAGATCTTTGTTAATTCCATAGAATAATTAAGATTCCCTGCAAGTGGAAACCTTGAAAAGGTACATGATGCTTAGAAATACAAAAGGTGTTCAAGAATCATTATCATATCAATGCAGCATATTGATATTACTGTAAAATAGAAATATGCCAGGTAACAGAGCAGTTATAAAACAATATGAACTGTTTTAGCAAGATGCATATTGACCTCAGACTATAGCAAATAGACTTCTGTTACTTATATGACATTTTCTCTTAGTGCACATGTTCCACTCTGTGACCCACTTTTGCTGCTTAATTCAACAAACACAATACAGTATGTGAAAAAGAGCAATCTTTCGATGAATGTCAGAAGCCCATTGCTTAGGTTGCCAGGGAAATTTCCCCTTTGGTGAGTACATGTTCTGAATGTTTCATTTAATGATTGCATCCAATTGCTTGGTTCTAAGTGCTAGATGCACTCCACATAAATCCAGATGTAATTTACCTATTTTTAACTTGCCTTACCCAACTGAAACTCACCTGTCCTAGACATTCATGCAACTTTCTTAATTGCTTTGACAATCTGACATACCATTGCATAGATTTATTAGGTATCTTCTTCCCTAGATTATTATTATTATTTTTTTTAAGTAATGCCCATACATCCACTGAGATCCACTGAGAATCAAGTTAAATATCCAAGACATCTAATTTCTCCCTCTGTCTTTAGAGTTGCCTGAAAAGTCACTGCATGGTCATGTCTAGTTTTGTTGGAGATGGTAGTCAGTTTGTGATGCTATTTGCTTTTTATGTGAAGCTTCAGTTGTTCATGGTATGAGGAGACAGAACTAGAGCTCCAGAAATACCTTCTGATGGATCTTTTAAACTCATAAATCAGACCAGATGATTGCTCATAATTCTCCCCTTTTACTTCTGCTTTCTTTCAATTTGCACCTATGAAAAAGGATTAATATTATTTCATTTATCTCTTCATTGTTTACAAACTTTTGTGTTTAGGAGCTTCTGTTACAGGTATTGTAATCACAAGACATAGAATTTAAAGTAGGGACATCATGTAAATATAAAATAATAATAATAATGTCGTATTACTATTCAATTTTAAGTTGTACATTCGAAGGAAACTGCCATACTACTTATGGAACTTAAATGAGAGCAAAAGATAGATTACTGTGAAAAATATATATAAACACACATAAACACATGCACATATTTAAGTCTTTTTCCCAAAAGTAGGCCATATAGTGGCTTGATTTTGATATGTTTGGTTGTCATAGGCTGCTTTGAAACTAAGTCAGAGAGACTCTATATGTCCTGGTAACCTTAGCACAGGCTGATGTGTAATACATGCAATAAAGCAATGCAAAATACTTTGACGTAGATAGATCTCTCTGTCTTTGTCATAGGAGTTCATGCTGTAATCACAGAATTCTAAAATTTCCATTCAAAAGGGAAAAAGGGACAATATTCTCATTAAAACAGAAAGCCAAAATATTGTATTGGTAGGACAATTTTTTTTTTTGTATATATTGAAATGTAACATATACATACGTATAGGGAACACTAAGAAAAATAGGCGGATATAAATTTAGGTTACAGGATTATAATCATAGAGAGATTTTAGACACCTTAAAATGTTAGAACACTCACACCTGGGATTCAGACCAGATTTTTTTTTTCAACTTTAAAACAAAATTAAAATCTCCCTACAGTTCACTAGTCTTAATATTTGAACTTTTAATTCTTCAGTAACCAAAGAACTGGTAGACAATCAGTTTATTATTAATAACTAAATACCAAAACATAATAACACACCATATTGGATATATAATTCCAAATATAAGAAATGGAATAAAGCAGCATGAATTGTAAGTGAAAAGCAAAATATATTTCTCCTATCCCATAGCAAAGAATTCTATTTAGACAGAAACATACTGAAAAGCTGCTTCCTAAAGCAAGTATCATGAAAGCTTTGTCTGATGATTTCATCTAAAATTCTGAAATGCAAAGGGTCAAATAATACAAGAGATTTCATAGTTTTTCATACATCCATCAGAAAACTTTAGGGCTGATGCAAGCTGATGAACCAAGATTTAATGTTTTATGGTCGATCCATTTTGTACTGATTACAGTCCAAGCAGCTGCATCCTGCCCTATCAGTTATATGTCTCAGAAGACTGCACTGTTTGTAGTGGAAAGTGACATTCTATTTAATGGATTAATATATGCATCAGTACAGGAAAAAAAAAAAAAAAAAAAAAAAGAAAAAAGGACAAACTGCAAATATTAAGTATTAAGAAGATATAAAATGAATTACAATCCTTGTTTAGCTTGTTTACATAAACACCAGGAAATGTTTTCAAAGATTTCTAGAAACTAGATCTACATTGAAGACAACATTGTAGCTCCAAGAGAATTTTTCAAAATTTAGTATGCTTTTAGTTTTGATATGGGACACATAATATCAATAATGAATAATACAGCATACATTTAAAAACATATAGATGTGATCTAATTCTTCTCCAATATTAGTAGTCCAATATTGAAATAATGCATTTTTTTTAAACCTTCTCTTCAGCATTTATACATGAAAATTCTGCCGGTTTTCCTTTCAGAGTAGGCTACTTTACTCCTTTAGGAATGACTTGGATAAAAGCTAGCCATTTTTTGGTATTTTATCCAATCCACCATCTATTCAAAGGAATAGGAAAGCAAGACAAGGATTAGTTCTCAGCAATGAAAATGTAACAAAGTGGAGTGGAACCCTGAGGAACGGATAGGTTAGAATGCTTTTAAATGATTTAAGATGTATCTTATGTGAGTTTCCATGCAAATGTCCTCAACTGGTATCTGTTTTACTTAGATTGATAACAATACACATAACACTTCAGTTATGTGTTCCCTGCAGTGCAGATAAGGCGATACCTTCTATTCAAATAACAAGCAGATTTTGTTAGAACTGTAAATAGTGGGGAAGCTTTGGACTCAAGAATCACTTTCTTGTATGGAAACACAGAATAATAAACACAGACTTGGATTTTACTTTCCTGACACAAGAATAATTTTATGTTTTGTTCACTGAGATTATTCCCTGAAACATAACTTTAAGATCAGGACATCTTCTAGTCTGTTCTTACTTTGTCCAGGACTGCAGTGGTGGTGAATAGGGCCAATCAGATATGGAACGAAAAGAAAATCAGCACATTATAGGGTCCCTTGAGAAACCTCAGCAATTTTATTTCCCTTAGAACAGAATGCTCTGGTCAGGTCTCAGGTAAACCCCGGCTAACTTTTAAACCTGTGGCTGTTCTGAAAACATCTCTTAAAAACTGTCAAGTGCACATTTTTCAAATTCAAATGAGAAAACTCATTTTCTCTGTCACTTGATTGGGCCATGGATGTTCTTTGCTTGCAGAACTCATCAGTGAAGAAAGCATATTATAAATATTTTTCTTTTATTGTATGTGATACCTTCTCTTATTTTGTATTTAAGTAAAACCAGAGGCAATTAATGTCACTTTCAAAGGTATTCATTAAATTTGACAACTTGTTTTATATTAGTATATGTCAACTGCTCACTGGTCAAGTCAACTTATTTCCACATAGGACCATTTGCAATAGTTTTAAATCTTGTTTCAGAGTCCTTTCCCTCCAATATGAATCATAAAGTTCAGCTAATATATATTTGAAAATTAAGATGAAATAATTTATTTTAGTTTATGACAGCTGAAGTTGGACTGAATAAGATTCGCTTTCTTTTCCAGTTGCATCGATCTAACATGGTTGTTGCTCTGCACACACAGGTGAAGTACTAATATAGCATTAAAGTCATCGGGTAGAGAATCATGCAGATTTACACTCTTTGTTTTCCTTCTTCGCTTGTTATTTTTATGAATTCTGTAAGCTTAGTTCACCATTTTAATATATATAGTTTTCAGTTAAAAGTGCTCTTGAAAATGTTTGTGTGTATGTGTGCGTGTATGAAAAGCTTATAAGTTTAGCTCCTAAAAGTTGCCTAATGCACATGAAACTTTAATAATAAATGATATCTTCTGAAGATAGGACATATTTTTGTTCTTCACTGTCTGTGAATACACATACACAATTTTCTGTCTGGTAAATGGTGTAATAATAATTTACTGTATGTTTTCTTGAAACTAGAATGGTAACAAATACATTCTCATTCCTCTATAGACTTCTTTCCATTCTTTCCTACAGCCTTGGTTAACTCTTTAGTGCAAGAGAACATCCTTGAACTCTGTCTTCCTTCCCGTTGTTAAGTATCACTACATAAAATTATTTGTCTACATGTTAATAACAGATTATCACACAAAATAAACATGAATAAGACTGAAAATGAGAAGATTAAGGTTTCTAATTTGGCACAAATTTGTAATAAGGTAGAGATTTATGAATGATTTATATATCTTCCAGCATGTGCTGTTGGAAAACAGTTCTTGTTCTGCATTGTTACTGAGTGCCATAAGTCAAACAACTTAAAATATATGCTTAAATTTCATCATATGAGACTGGAGAAAAACAACCCACAGTATCTAACCATTAATAACATAAGATCGGATCCAATTTTAGTATGGTCATCACAGCTTCACAGTTGTAAGGTTACTGCCCTATCACATCTTTGCATACTGCCCAATGACATGTTGATGGGTTGGCTACAGGCCCAGAATCTCACCTTCACCTCAGCAAATCTGTCCTTAAGTGTCACTGAGAGATATACATCAATATGTCCTGCTTTCCCTAATGACCAATCTTCTGGCCAGATCTTTACTCTGATTTTATTAAGCAATCATGGCTTGTTTTGTAAGCGGTATTGAACTTTCTTTGGCTGAAAGTGGTTCTTTCCTTTGTTAATTCCATAGAAATTATTTATATCACTGCAATACTTGAGCAGGTGCTGTAGATGAAGTTAGCAAATAAAGTTCTTGAGTCATTAGTCAGCTAAATGCAGCATAACAATACAAGTAAATGTAGAAATATACCGTGTAACTAACCAAGCAGAAAATAATTTGGTTTGCATCTAGGAAACTATCCACCTGATAGAGTATTCTGGCAATACCTGCAGTGGACTATTGATGACTTATTTACACAGTGAGCAAGTTTCCCTGAGCCCACTAGGAAAAGCTGTAATGCTCATTGCTATTCCATCCCAGAACAGACAATGGATGAAAAACAGTCAATGATTATTAAAGTGGTGCACTTCAGACTACTACAACAAAAACTGTCTGAAAGCAAGCAAATATGTGTCTATGCATTCAAAAGCTTAAATAGTTGAGTACTCCTATACTCTAGACTAAATTCCATTCTGCGTTCTGCCCCTTAATTCTGACACGTTGGAGACAAAACAAAACAAACAAACAAAAAAAAAAACCAAACTTGTACGTAAAAGAGCAGGGGTAGATAAAAAAAAATAATAATAAAAAAAATGAAAAGAATGAGATACAAACTGCCCAGACAGATTTCAGAGGAAAGAAAAAAAAATCTAAAAGGTGAGACGATGAAGAGAGATAAGCATTCTAAATCACAAGACCAAATTTTTGTGCCAAGAAAAATGGATTTAATCTGGCAACCTGATCATGATTTTCATAGTTATTTCAGAAATAAAAATATACTAAATGACTATGCCTGTACCATAGACTCTACTTTTTTCTCTCTCTTTAGTCTGCCAAAAAAAAAAAAGTAAAAAGAAAAAAAAATAGCCAGACTGGTATAGCCAGCATTTAAAAGTATTCATGCACATTTCACATCCTTACAATTAAGATGCATATCTGGCTCCACTGCTACCACGTCTTTGAGTCAGAGGCCAGTCTTCATTCCTGTTTATTCATCAGCATCTGAACTGGGATGGTCAACAAAGGATTTTAAACTGTGGAAGTTGTGGAAACAATTTTACAATGCTGGCATTCAACACATTCCCCTAACCCACAAACCATTATTGAAAATAACTTACTGAAAAATCAAACGAGCCTTGACTTGACTTCATTTCACTGCTGGATACTTTATGCATGACTATCAAACTGTAAGTTTCCATCACGTAAAATGGTAAAACTTTCTGTACTAATCAGGGTCAATGAAGTTATAGGAATGACATGACAGGAATTAACAATTAACTTAGTTGAAAAATTGTAGAGCAATATAAATCCTCAGTGAAAATGCTGATTCATCAAAACAGAAATCTTAACCGAGTTATATCCAGTAGAAATCTCTCTCGTTTCCTCACAGCTGTTCTTCTCAGCTTTCAGGTGAAAAAGATTCTCTGTAGCTGCAAGGCAATGCCACAGTGTGGACTTTAGAGAGATGCTTAAATCTTTTGCTATTCTGAAAAACCCAGAATGAGTCATTTCTATGTAGCAGAGGAGAAAAATCTCTAGAAAACTCCCCCTACACTCCAACATAATCTGGGATAAAAATAGTAAAGGAGAAAAAATTCATACAGATTTCGTTTTGACATTTCCAAAATGGAATGCTTCAAATCAATAGTTGTTAAAAATCTCAGCATTCGTAAAATAATATTTTTTAACTTTTTGTTTCAAAATGTCATTACACTCCTTAAAAATTGCACCAGATAAAGAGGAAAAAAAAAAAAAAAAGATAAAGTTTCTAAAAAAATTGCAAAATAAAATCTGCTTGTTCCAGTTCAAAGAAAATGTTTCCATTTGACAAGCATGACTTTAGTGGTCATTTTGCCTCTGTGAAATCTTCACAAAATTCTCTTTTTTCACACACATCTTTTCTTATTTTCACCCAGTGATAGTGAGAATAATAAATAGAGTACTTGGTGAGTGTATTTGGGTGTATATGGCAAGATTCGAGGCAGGTGGGGGCAGCACTGCAGAATTCCTTTGTGAGGAGAGGCCGGGGCTGCCCCATACCAGGCACAGCTGGTTCCAGCCGGCTCCAAGGGCCCCACTTCAGGGCAGGGCTGGGCCCAGCAGCCAAGTTGGTGGCACATCGGGGACAATGTAGCTGCAGATAGTCTGCAACATGTGGGAAGGACCCCCACCAGAACAGGGGAAAAGTGTGAAGAGGAAGGAGAGGTGGAGAGGAGCTGTTACGGTCTGACCACAGCCCTCATGCCCCATTCACCTGCACCACTTGAGGTATTGGCATAGAGAGAGGAGGCTGCGAAGAAAGGAGGGCAGTTTAGCCAGGAAAAGCAGGGAGCAACGGTATTTTTAAGTGTTTGTCACTACACAAATCTATTTTACTCGGCAATAAATTAAATTATTTTTCCCCAAGCCAAATCTGTTTCTCTCATGACAGTAACTGGTAAGAAATCTCCCTGTCTTTATCTTGACCCACAAGCTTTCTAATCTCATTTGCTCCAAACCACATATGCACAATCTCTAGACACATATGTGACTAGCTCACCACAGCAGGTTATTTAAAGGGTTCATTACTCTTCAAGAAAAAAAAATATATATATATGAATATGTGTATGCACACACATATGTATGTATATATGTTTACAGTCTGAAAGGAAAATTTACTAAAAGTTTAGTTCACAGTGATGTATTTAACCAACCTGAAGATCAGATATTATGTAGAGTGCATTCCCAAGGTGGAAAGCAGAGTGGAGTGACTTTGCATGCTACAGCATTCAGGCTTTTTGTTGGTCCTCTGGAACAGTCCTGTAAAATACATTTATATTCCGTGTGTCTGTGCTCAGGACCAGCCTGTGGATAGTCCTGTGTGTAAATTCAATGAAGTTAGTCCAGAGAACTATTTATTTATTTTCCCCTTTAGTACATGAAGCTGGCAGGCAGTTTAACAGGGATCCTGTCTTCTTTTTTTTTCCTCCATAGATAAAGTTTTAGAAGTGCTGGAGGATGAGGACAATGAAGAGGACTCAGTGCTAATTTGGTGTAGAATCAGCAACCCTGGCTCTAAGCAAGAGGGATAGAAAGGCAAACATATTCTTCGCCTTTCTTTCACATTCCTTTGATTATGGCCAGAAATTTTCATAATTATTTGATACATAAAATAAATAGATTATGCCTTCTAATGTGAAAATCCAAGGTCTGTTTTTGAAATGTCTCACATCTATTCTTTGTGGTCCAGGTATGGTGTTTGCACACAGTAACAAAGTATAAATTATGCAGGGATAATGATACAAGAACTCAGGAAGGACTTTAAAAACTTGCTGTCTGCAAGGCACACCTGTGCTTCTTTACTTATTAATATGCATTTCTTTGTTTTTGGATTTATATACAGAACACTGGAAAGGGCAGGTTGGGAGAGGATAGGTTTTGAAGATGCTACCAGTAAAAGTTACAAAAAAAAAAAAAAAAAAAAAAAAAGAAAGTGAGGAAATATTTTCAAAATAACCACAAAATCAAATCTTCAAACAAAGCAATGCAAACTCAGAATTGAAAGAGGAAATCTCTACAGTTATACTCTGGCATCTGCTAAACAGCTATTAGTAAATTTCCAAGGGAAGCTGTGTTTGCAAAAGGAAATGATGAAGCTTCTGCATCCAAAATACTTTAAGCCTGACATGCATTTTTATCCATGTAGCAAAGGAATGGTGATTGTTGTAATCTATAAGGAGAGACTCCTGCTCCTGTACTTGAGTAGTCAGCAGCAACAACTTGGCAAATAGTTTATAATTGTTATTGATATAGGAGCTTAAAGCCATCTAGCCTTAGAAGCTTTTGTTAGTTTTTGGTAAGTCAGTTCATGGTGAGGAATTATGGAAATAAGGGGCAGGAAATGTTTAAATAAGGGAACACGTTTCCTTTTGGAGATGTAACCCTTCATCCTGCCTAAAGAACTGCAGAGTGTTGTAAGAGCAAGGTAAAATGTGTTGAATACAAGAGCCTGACTCTGCACTAATGAAACTGCCATGCTGCTGAATTACTCCTGCCTAGGAATACTCTTTTGGGTACAGTAAAAATTATAAATGAGAACAGCAGCAGAAGTGATACATATAAGGGGAACTCTGAGCTCTGCACCATATTTGACATGCTGAAGGTGGTGTATTATCATGGCTTACTGAACACACTGAGTCTCTGCCTAAAGCTCTGCTTACCCACTGCCCACATGAAGAAGTGAGGAAGTAACCTGGGGACTCTAGAGCACAGGGTGCCCAGAACAACACTCAGGGCATCACCTTGTCAACACACATCACACTGAAATGGTACAGACCGATACAGCACTGCTTGTGAAATGAAAGCAATTCCAGGAAAGGGTATAGTTATATAATGTATTTGGATCTCAATACAGCTGGATGCTAGACAGCCACAAATAGTTTCCTCTGATAATGACCCACAAATTTTTGTTTGCTAGAAACTTTAGTTTCCTAAAGTTTCCTCACCTTATTTAATCATAAATTTTCTATTAAAAAAGAGACCATATACAACATAGAAAACTCTAACACATCTTCACATCAGAAAGGAGAACATATATGCTAAAAATTTTAAATACTAATTTAAGTACTATAGACTTCTGATTCAAAACTGTTGCCTAACACTAGAAATATCTATGTTTACATTTTAAAGTTGCTTATGAACCTTAAGTGTCTACTCAAAACTGCCTAGATCTAGAGAACACTGAACAGATAAGACCCCAGTATATATATCAGCTCTGACAGTATAACAGCTAGATATTTTCTTCTCTTTTATCATTTGAGGCTGAATTGACTTTTCAAACCATGCCTGTTGGGTTGAACCTCACAGAAACTACTGGTGGAAGATGTTGTACTCCCTTCTGCCTTTTCCAATTTTTACATAGTAGGTTACTGGTTAGAGCATTCACCTATGCCCCTGGAAGACCCAGTTTGAGTTTTCAGTCTACCGTAGGGAGCTGAACCTATATCACCAGAAACATCTGTTAACCAACAGGCTATTTGGTATTCAAACCAGGTCTTCTCATCTGTTTTTAAAAAATTCTGCTTATATAAAATTTTTGCAATATTTATGGAACAAGGATTTGAATTTTTTCAGTCTCACTCTAGCTTACTAATTACCACCAGCCTATGACTAAACTCATCATTTCGTACTGAGGAGGCAGTTTTGCTGTCTCAGCATATCTTAATACATCAGCTTATAGTCTTTAATAAGCATCCGTATAACAAGAAATCTGATCATAAAACACCTAAGGTGGACTTTATTTCACCAAACTTATGCAGCTAAACTACCTTTATTTTCAGACAGAAATAAGCACTTTTAGTGTAAGACTCTTAACTTTAAGTGGTCATCTATATTTGCTCAAAAAAATTTTGAACCCAAAAGAACCTTTCTCTCTCCATGAACTGTAAAAAGTATCTGAAGTGATCGCCTCAGCTGTGGGTGACATTTGAAGATGTCTAAAGTTCAATGAGGTAAATTCCACCATTTTCTATATCCATATGTTTTTTCTGGATCTAATGTTAACATCTGTATGGAAAGTTGTTTGTTCATTTATGAATTATTTGAACAGCTACAATATATATATATATATTATTCTGGATCAGATTTTTCTTTACCAAGTGGATACAAATTCCTTCATGATTTTTATCTTACAGAAGAAAGAAGGATATCTGTTGCTCCCTTCCTTATCAAGTTTCAAAGATTCATATGTTATTAGTGCCTGAAATGCAAGTTTTCCCTCTGCGTTAGGTTTACAAACCCAAGTTTTGGTAGTAGAGCAAGGCTGCAGGGGTGGCCTTTTTGAAGAGAGGCCAGGGGCTGCCCCATGCAGGACACAGCCACTTGCAGCCAGCCACACTGCAGAGCACAGTTGTGCCCAGCTGCCAATGCCTTGCAGACACCATGGTCAGATAAGAAGGATGTGGAGGAGGCGCTCCAGTCACAGGAGAAGAAATTCCTCTGCAGCCTGTGGAGGAGCCATGCTGAAGGCAGGTGGATGTGCCCTAAAGAAAGCTGCAGCCCATGGAGAGGGGTACATTTTCTGGGAAGAATTGGAGTTCATGGGAAGGACCCCATACTGGAGATAGGGAAAAGTTTGAGGAGGAAGAAGTAGCAGATAGGAAATGTTATGGACTGACATAAACCCCCATTTCCCATCACTGAGTTTTAGGGGAGGAGTAAGAGCTGTTGGGAATGTTGAAGTTGCGTACAGTTTATCCTGGGAGAAAGGTGTGAGCTGTTTGAAGGTGTTTTAGTTTTTCTCTTTATTTCTCACCATCCTACTCTGTTTTTGTTTGGCAATAAATTAAATAATTTTTCCCAAGTTTAGTCTTTTTACTTGTGATGCTAATTGATAAGTGATCTCCCTATCTCAACACCTGAGCCTTTTCGTGTTATTTTGTCCCCAATGCCCTGTTGAAGATGGAGAGTGAGTAGTCGGGTTGGCATCCAATAGCCAGCCAAGGTAAACCAACCACACCACAAAAATATGCAAGGAGAGGGAATATCTGTCTCTGTTCTCCAAAGTAAGTTAATGAAATGTTCCTGTTTAAAAGATGGAGTACTGAGAGGTGCATGGATTTAGATAAATTTTGAACATTATCTTTTGAGCACCATTGTAGTCTACTTGCTGTTGGGACAGAGTTGTCTTTGCTGTTGTAAATTGCTGTTAATCAGGCTTCATTCATGGACCGAGACTGATATGAGGTTACAACAAACTGTGTGACTGAATACTTCTGGCAGCTTAACAGTTTCTAACCCTCTTATTACATTGCCAGAGAGGTGACAGTTTAACTGTGAGCAGTGTAGATTTACCAGAAAGATGTAGACCCACATCATCAAAGTACTTAGTCCAGAAATTTGCCTCACTTTTTTTCAGAGGAACATTAATATTTTTCCATTAACTGCAATAGCACAATAGTACCTTATAGGCATGATTGGATTCTGTGGTAGTAAGCAATCCTCCAAATGTGCATTGACATCAGTGGTGAATATTTATGAAGAATGATAATAAAAATAAGAGTAAAGTAGACACTAGAATTTGATACAATATTTTTATTCTGAATGTGTTTTATGTGCTGTTTTTCCCTTCATTTTGATTTCCAAATTTAAATATATATATATATATATATATATAATTAAAAAGCAATTGTAACTGAATGTGGTTTCCCATCTTTACCTTTCTTCACTGCTTGCTTGAAAGCTGAACTAGGAGGAAAATCATACTTAAATGTGTTTATGTCTTCACAGAACTGAACTCCCAAAGAATTGATAAATTAGCTATTTACATGCAATTGATAGAACTGTACACTCAAGTAAAAAGCTTAATGACTTAACACAATTGTGAAAGAGGCCTGGCTCAGTGCCAAAATACTTAAAGCCAGATCTTTAACTGGGGGAAATCAACGGTGCTATGTTGGGTTCAGTGGAGCAATGCCAATTTTCACCAGCTGAAGCTCCAGTTCTTTATATTTACCTAAAGATTTACTATAATCTGGTTCCTTTGTCATGCTCACTGGCATGTGCAGTCATGCCTAATGTGGACACTGCTGCATAAAGGTTGTGCAGCACCATTCAATAAAACCTTTAAATGAAACACCTGCAGCCCATTACTAGTTAGCAATGCAGGTGGAAGTGCAGGTTCCCACAAGGAAGGCTTTTCCATACCTCAGCAAAATGGGTTCTAATACATGGGATTCTGTGTAACATTGTTGAGCTATTGCTTTCACACCCACTGCACAGTCAGTGCTTTCCATAATTCAAATGTGCAAACTGCTTTGGTGGTACTTGAAGCAGATGAAGGGTGTGATGTAAAACCAAATTCTCTTCATTCAGTTTGTGAAGATTTGAGTTATACTTGGCAGTATGGAAGAAAATATTTTTGTATGTCTTCAGACTAAATCCTGTGAGCAGTTTTTGTGCTGTTTCAAAGTAATTTAGCTCTGAGGAGGGAACAGAAGCAATGATCATCTGTCCAAGATCAGAATTAATAGGGCCAGTATTGATCAGTCACAGCTCTTTACTCAGAGCTCTGGCCAGAGTCAAATGTAACATTTCTTCACATCTGCCTTTGATTTTTCTCTGGAGAATTTCATCTAAAGATGTGCCAGTTGCAGCATGATAGTCATCTAATTCTATCCATCACTAACCGGGGGGAAAAGGGAGGGAAGAATCCCAAATCAGTTAGATAACTGAAACTACTGTGGGCAAAAGGAAAACATCTGTAACATCTGTAACATCTTTTACATGTGAAAGTCAAAATGAGAAGCTCTGGTTCTCTCCACTCATTAAGAAACATATATATTTTCTTTTGCACGCTTTCTAAGAAGGACAAAATTGAGGTGTAAAGTACAAATTCCAAACCCATTCATTTATCATTATTGTTATTAGAAGTGTTTCATAATTACAGCAATGTTACTAAACAAGGAATTTACCTATTTGTTTTATGAATAAGCAGGAAGTAGTTATTACATGGTGATCCAGATATCCTGGAAATAATCTTACATGCAAAAATGAAATTAATAGCCACATAAAAGTGTGATTTCACAAGTCTATTTGAGTTTTGAGAATGGTTTCGCTGGAGGCAGGATCAAGTCCTGAATAAACCATACGGGAACAAAAGAAAATAAGTCGGCTCTATGGGGTTATGCTGGTACTCTGTCTGGCCCAGTATCTTGTTTTCAATGGTGGGAAATAGAAGATGCTGATGGAGGACCCTAATAACAGGGTATTTTTATGCTGAAACCATTCAAAAATCCTCTCCCTGTATCAAGCAGCTGAAAAGTTGGGAACTCCGTATTTGAGCCAGAATTCATCTAATGGATATGTCTAAAAGTGCAAACAAAAATAGAGTAGACTGTACAGAAATCTGAGGCTGTTATTCATGTCAGATTTCAACTGAAGATGCAAATAACTGAAGAGGAAAAAAAAGTGACCTTATTTCAAATTTATTTGAAGTGTCATAGAAGAATTACAGCTCTCCAGGATGATTTCATCCAGAGTTATCAGTAGACAAAGACAGGGTTAGCAGGGCTATTGACTTGTCTTGGAAAGAAGGCATTAGTAGAGTTTGTTTAGAGGAAAACTTCATAGCAGATTCCTGTTTGGTTAGCACAGTATTCAAGTGTGTGGGAAGATAAGGGAAAATGGGCTCAGTTTGTAGCTGAAGCTGAAGAGCTTGGACATAAAATACAGGTGGAAGGATTCAAAGATACCTTGTTCAACTCAAGGAAGCAAGACTGACTGTCAAGAAAAAAATATGGGAGTTGTCACACCTATTTCAATGGGCTAACACATCAGCACTGACTCGGCAGCGCTTGTGCAGTGAAATGGTCCAACAGCATTTTCCCCAAGTCCAAATGTACACTGCCAATGGCAATTCTTCGTGCTGCAGAGTTTAGGGAGTCTACCTGCTGTTAGATATCCATTTTTTTTTTCTTAACCAGAAACCGCTAGCAGTTGAACAAAAACCCCACGTGTATTCTTGAAAATCTGACTTTAGACATTCAGTGTGAACAATGCTGTCTGCCAGCAGTGAGATATCAGTAAACATAGTAAGTTTCTGAATGACCTCACATTGGTAACTAGTTAAAGTGGTGGCAGTAAGAGAAAAATCCAAGAAAAACTAATAGAGATCAGTTAAGAGGAGATCACCAAATAACTGAGAAACAAACAAACAAATGAAAAAGAAAAATCAACCAACCAAACAAAAAACAAAAAACAAAAAACAAAAATTTGGAAAAAAAATTGGAAAAAAAAAAAGTATTATTGGAGTACTATTGGTATAAGGGTAAGTAAAAGCATTGACACAGTAAAAGCATTGATACAGAAATTTGGTATTTTATATAAGGCATTGTTTAATTCTGTATGTTAATATTTCTAGCAAAATAAAGCAATTAAATTCTGTTTACCTACTGTTACCCAGGATTGCACTACTTAAAAGACATTAAGAAGTTTGAGTTAGATACTGAGACAGTGCAATCCAAAACTTCAAAGGATGTTAGTACTTCTTAATTTTATTTAATTTCAGGTGTTCAGCTGAGATCAGAGTCCAGTTGCTCTGGAATTCTTCTCTAATCAAAGGATGGACAAATCTAGAAAATCTTTCCTCTAAAATAAGAATGGGAATATAAGTAACATTAAAATAAAAGCATTCTTACAGAGGTGAGTTTATGTTCGTCAAAGTAGGTAAGAGCTGACTGTTGGCCTTAAAGGTGTAAGCAGTGCCTTCATTAGACTTGAGATATTGGAAGAGGTAGATGGATGATATGGAGAATCTGAGCACTTATGTGAATTGTAGTTCTCATGCATCAGCAGATGCCGAAACATACAGGAAAACTGCGTGCTGCCTGGGGGCACTTTTTTGTTGGGGGGGATTGATCTTTTGGAAATATTGTGGTTATCAAAGTCAAACAATTTGAAGAAGTAGTTACTCTCTCTACTGCTTTATTCTGAGAAGGAGAGTGATTGTAATATTTTTAGTTCCATTATGGCTTAGTTCAGATTGAGAATCTTCTTAGCTGAATTCCAGATGTCTAGTGAAATATACTCAGGCCTACTAATAAAAGTCACCAAGGATACACAGAGATTTAATGCAGTGTTTGCAGATCTGCAAGTAACGACTGTCAGACTGAGCTAGAGGAGTTACAGTACTTCATTAGCTTATTTGGAAGAGCTGTGATTTTAGACCAGACAATATCTAATTTGGATCTTGGCATCTAAACTGTAAACACCTCTCAGATATTTCCCCCAGCCCATTTTTTTTTCCAGGTACAGTGAGATGTATTAAAGAAACAAAAGTAAAATAGCATTTACAATCAAATGAATATTTCTTATGTGTAAAAGCAAAACATTTATCTGAAAATCCCTTTGAAAGAACATAACTGTATATATGAAGAATCTGACTGGTTCTGTATTTTATTGGTGCACTTACTATGGCATTAAGGGAGATCAGCTGAATTCTTTGCATGATAGCAGAAAGGAATAAAGGGAAAGTACTGCAATTTTGTGAAGTATTGAGTATTGTGGCTTTCTTTCAGTGAGATTTACACATTTTGTTTTCTCTTCCGTGCAAAATTCTTTTTTTTTTTTTTTTTGGGGGGGTGGGGTGGGGGGGAGGCAGATTTGTCAGTTTACACTGTAATAGTCAATTAATGAAGCCTGTGTGGCTACAAAGGGTAATTTGTTGGAGTACACAAATACAGCACAGTGTGACTCAGATGGCTCTTTATTACAGAACAACCATTTGCCATGTGAGCCTTTACAGGTAGTAAGTAGAAAAGCCTATAGCAGGTTATTTTACATAGCTTTCCATTTTTGTTTATAGTATTTCGCTTTTTAAAGGAAACAGAAACAGAAAGGTACAGAAGTAAATTAAAATACCAGTCCTGACAATCACAAGGATGGGACTGCATCTTTTTTCCTCCTGTGCTAACAGCAGAAAAGTGGTTTTATTTTCTGTCTGGTGCAGTAGCACAACAGTACCACAGACTCATGACAGGAGTAATTTAAGCTTCTCCACCCTGCCCATAATGGAGCTCTCATTCTAGGTACAGGAAGAAATGATCCTAACACTGGGGATGCTGGGGAATCAGAGCTTGATAGGAGCAGACTGGAGAATAAGCACACAGAAAGAAAAATAGACGGGAGCTTCAGAGTTTCAATATAGGTTTTCCTGCATAGGGAAGATTTATGGGACTCAGCTTGCCTGCTCTTGCACATGTCCCAGTTTAAGTGCTCCCAGCCACATGTAAGGATAGAAGAATGAACAATATATTTTCTGCAGTGAAGGAGACAAAATAGGAATAATAAATTAATAATATATATAAAGTTCATATTATATCCTTTCACTTACATCCACTAATAAGCATTGGGCAACACTCAATTTGGTTAGGTGCTTACCTCAAGGTCATCTGCACCTTCCCCAAATTCTGACCAGTCTGTTAACATTCCTTCATCTGTTCTCAAGTCCTGAACACCTCTTCTCTAAGACAAGAAACTATCAATTTCACTTTTACTTTTACAATGATACAACTCTTAAAGCACAGAATAAGTGGGACTGAGCTCAGAGGAGGAACTTCTGAGTGTAATTTTAAGATAACCAGTCTTTGGTTTATGCACAAATATTTTTGTTGCCCTGTTGTTCTTCCTATCACTGGCTGCTAGCATCACTGTGCTTTATTTCCTGCTTCCTCATCTGTACAGTAAAACTGGGAATCACAAAGATTAAAAATTATTATGTTCAATCCCATTCATTTCCTGTCATCCTGCTGATATAACTGATCCAGAAGGAACATTAAGAACTACAGTAGGAAAATCTCTTAACACTGGATTTGTATTTTCATGGTAAACACTGGATCGGGTAACCTCCATTACATGTCATCCAGAAGGAAAAACATGCAGTGGTTGTGTCCTAGCAGATGTCTGGTGACAAATATCACTCATCTCTGTGGCAATCTTCTTGTGTTAGCCTTCTTGAGACTACAGATGAGATTAGGATTTAGAACAGAACACTTTTTCAATCTACTTTGTAGACAGACTTCCACATAGGTCCTGCTAGACATTCCTTTATTCAGCTGTCGGCTGCTTTTAAGTCATTTTAAAAAGTAATGATGAGGATTTGTCTCTCCCCTCCCCTTCTTATGGTGAATTTCAGCAAAGCTTGAAAAGCCTTGGGTAAACAGATCAGGTTTTAAAATGAATAGCTAGAACAGACATTTTCATTATGATTTTATTTTTTAAGTTATTGGTACAAAGAATATAAAGATCATCAGAGAAACCTCTACCAATGCCTTCTTGAAGACTTTTCAATTCAGGCCCCCATTTCTACTGAAGTTAATTGAAAAGTGATTCCAGGACTTTACTCTTGTCTTTTCATTAGATGCTACTAAATTTGGCATCCCTAGCTTGAGGGCCTTTTTCCATTATTCATAGGTCTGGTAGCTTTGCAGAGATTGGATGGAGGGACTTCCATAAGCATAACTCATTCCCACCATCCCCTTTTCAAACTACATTATAAACTTTTATATTTAAGGAAGGACATTTGAATGTAAAGTTCTCTTTGCAGGGAAAATGAAAGTAATTCTGTATTGTGTTCATGGATCTTATTATCAATGCCATGAATTTTGTGTTTACTCTGTGTTTAGTAACACAAAACCCACATTTCTTTGAGCATTATGAAACTTAAATGGTCACGTAAAACCCAGCTTATAGTGTGAAGCTGTGGAAAATGAGGTTCTTCCAATTTTCAAAGCTTTTTGACTGAATTCTTAACCAGCATAAATTGCTACAGGTCTTTTGGTTTTAGTGCATTTCTTTTACAGGTTCTTATCTTTTGAGTTTATCAGTTACCACTTCCAAGATTTTGGGTAGACAAAAAGAATTTGCTTGATTTCGAAGATACTTGCTGTACACACACATCTGATTGTGCACTGCCTCTCTCCTTTAGGAAAGTGAAGCTTACAACTCGCTAAAATGCATTACAAATGATTAAAATTAAACTACCGAGCCTTAGTAACATATCCATATTTTTTATTAAAGCAAAAACATAAAATAAATAATACTGATGGTGCTTGTATATAATCACAGAATTTCTCTCTCTCTTTTTTTTTTTTTTTTTTTTTCTTTAACATCTAGTAATCCTCTTCTTTATGGGCTTAAAGGAAAAATAATGATATCAAGGTCTTTGGTGGCTCTAGGACATTTGATTGCCAAACCAAACTATTCTTCCAAATATCAGTAAACTAGGAGCAGCAGACTGCTGTGAGCTATTTTTCAGCCAAAAGGATTAGATTTGTCTCTTAGACAGGTCTGACATCTAGTATAGATTTCCAATGTGTTGAGTTTCGCAAGTCATAGTTCTGACTTTGTGAGAAGACTTGCAGCTTTCTTAGGGTGGAGTATGTCCCCTGCTGGGGAGCTAACACATGGACCTTCAAGCCTTGGAACAGAAAATCCTCTTTACTACAAGTTTTTAAGAAACCTTCTGTTGGGCTGTGAGGATGGGGAGATACCCATGTAAGCATGTTTTCTGGGACAATTTCCATTACTGTTACATAGCACATTGACTACTGAGTTCAAGTAATAAGGCAGGTCTTGTTCTTCAAGGCTTGTAAAATTGGGGGGAGGGAGGGGGGGGAGGTTGCGGAGAGAGAGAAAAAGATGAAACAATACATTCTAAGCAGTTTACAAGTTTATATGATTTTAGTCTTTCTTCCAGGGATGAAGTAGGAAGACATATTGTGTCGAAGACTAGCGCTGTGGTTTGTAAGCAGAAGCACAGAAGAAGGACTATAAAATAATTACAGGAAAGTAACAAGCAGTACTTGTTAATGAAATTCAATTTGATTTATTTTCATAAAAGTACCAGCATTATTTATGTAAACAATACAAATTGCATCTGCTATTTAGCTTTGTGTGAGATTTTCCATATCACTGAGGTTTAGGGAATATCACTTAGGGAGAAAAGCAATTTTAAGGTTATCATGTGAGTGACAAAGACATTAATCTGACAAGATATGCTCAAGAGACCCAAGATACAATTGTACACTTCTTTTTGGCTCTCTCACCCATAATTTCATGGAGCTCAGTGTAATTAACACACTTCCTGGGATTTAAGTAACATTTGTTGCTTATTCCATCAGAATGCAAATTTGAGAATGATATGGATCTGTACAGGAGACAGCAACAACTGTTCCCTAGGTAATAACTTGTGCACTGTTTCCAAGCAGAAAAAAAAAAAGTGGGGGGCGGGGGAGGAGGTGACAGATAAAGCATTACTCAGGTTTTATTAGGAAGTTAACATATGTTTTACAGCTGCTGCAAATGCAGAAGGCAGGTATGTCATAAAATTAACAAAAATTAAATGGTTTATTGCCATCTTGAAAATTTTATGCCTCATTTTCATTAAACCTATATGCAATAATGAAATCTTTAGACGGGGTGTGTGTATATAAATGGGTGTGCAATCAGCTAATACCACCACCAACAAAAACAAAACCAGTAGGTCAGCAGCATCTTTTAATTCTTAACCAGGAAAAAAAAAAAAAAAAAAGCATAATACCAAAGAGAATCAGTAATTATAGGTGTGCCTATATGTGCATGTGTGTAAAATGCAGAAATACATTCAAGCATTCAAATCAAGAATCTTTTTTCTTCAGCAGTAGGTCAGTGAATGATAAAAGATGAGAAGACTATTTACTTTGATGTCCTGTGCTCCATCTCAGAAGACAAACGAATAAGTCTGTACGGTATAATGAAAGATCAAATGGTCTTGATTACCTATATTTTTCATTAGGAAATTCACAAAATAAAAATAAATCCCAAGCCAACCACAGCCTATTAGAAAAGAAGGAGCAAATTATGAAAAGAATTAATTAGCCACTTCTTTAGAATAACCCTCTGAGAGAGGAAAAAACATCTGGATATTAGATTTGTTTTACTTCATAATATTTGAGTACAAAGTGAATAAAGGCACAAATACATAATGTATGGAAAACATATGAGTTGAATAAGTGAAATGGGGTGTACAACAAACATTACTTTATTAATGCTTCAGGTTTTCCTTGATGTCCTTCAGGCGCATTTTCAGCTTCTCTAAGGACAATTAGATTTATCCTCATCTGCTCTTATTTTTCCCCCTAAAGATTAAATAAATAAATAAATAAATCTATACAAAAAAAAGTTTTCCTTAATGCGTTTGGCATTGGCAGGACACTAATCTGAGAAAATTCTTAAGGTTTCATCAACACAGAATGGGAAATGCAACTAATTTATCCCATATGTCTCTTATTTTTATTAAACCAGCACTAAAATTTAAGGTATTACTACTCCTTTTTGTTTGTAGTTCAAAACATGATAAAAAAGACTGAATTGCTAAACTGCCTAGAAATGCATGCAAATCAAATCAAAGTCCTATTACCACACATCAGAGAAAAAAGTTGTAGATTGCCATAGATGCGGAGTGCCATAGGTGCTTCTGATTTCTAAGCTTTACCATATATTTTTGCTTACAGAAAACCACATATCACCTGAAAAGAAGAAGAAATGAACTTTAAATGTTTTAAGAAAGTTTTCTTGATCATAGGCAGATTGGAGGCACTCAGATGAGCAGTGAAGCATTGCTACTGACATGAGCACAGAAATAAACAGGAGAGGCAGGCTAAAAGAAACTCAAGATAGGGGTTTATCCCAATGGGAGAGATATGACATATACGTGCAGTAAATAAAAACACCCTGTTCTCAGTCCAGCCCAATTTTCATGCAATCAAACTGGAAGGAACACTTTCCAGTGCCTCTTTACTGATGCTCTATTTATGTCTGGGCAGGTTTTTCCTCACAACCTTTTCCTGGGCCCTGTGACTGTCTGCCTCTAACCTCCCACCCTCCCCCCTCTCCTCCCCTCCCCCACCCTGAATCTTAACTAAAGTGAAATTACAGTGATTAATTCATCACACATACAGTTAGCTTGTTTGCTACAAGCTAGATTCATGCAGTGTGTTTCTAGTGCAACACCAAATGCCTTGCCTCAGTAGATTTTAAAGCTGAAGGCTGAATTGTGCATATATTTTGTGTGTTAGTAGTCTGCTATATCATGTGAAATCACCTATTGCTAGGTACTCAGCACAGATAATTCTGAGAAATGTAATTAATTGTGATACACTTATAAGATGATATCTAGGATTTTAAGCCTCACCATATCTTTATAACCTTCTGAAACCCACTCCTGAAGTGCTGAGCGGCTCAATTTTTATTTGCACATTTATATGGCTTTCTGACACCTGCTGCCCAATAACTGGTGCCATAAGCAATTCATTCTTAATCTATGTAACTAAAACAGTGATTTCTACATCCTTAGTTTAATATGCTGCTTTGTCAAAGCAACACTGCTATCTTTTGAAAAACCTTAGACATGGCAATAAGTATGTTTAGATGAAACAAATATTGTGCAGATAGGTGTTTTGGTAGTTTAGGGAGTAAAATCTTCATGAAATATGCAATTTAAGTGTTTTAAAATGTGTGATGTAGTTTAAAAAATATGAAATTTAAAATTATTTTATTTATAAAAGATCTGTTCTGAGAAGCTCTGATTGCCACTTTTTTTTCTCATATAGGATATATTTTTTTTGTCTCAGATATATATAGGATATTTCAAGCTCTTATTCTGCAGAAATTGTATTCTTCTGGTAGACAAGATATTTTATTCTTCCTAAAAATGTATGCACATTAAGTTTCTGTATTTGTTTGCCCTAGAATTAAATTGGCTCTACAGTTACTTAAAAAAGTTACAAATAAGGAGTTTTAGCAGAAATCCAGATTCCTCACACATATGAATATATTTTGCTTGCTTATATTAGAAAAAGCTACGGCAAAGTACGAGGCCTTACTGTATGCTTTGACTGAGTTAAAATCAGTAGTTCTTGTACAAGTGGAGGACTAAATTCCAGTATCATCAGCCCTTTGTCTCAGGTCAATAGTCAAAAGCCCTAATGCTATTTCCTAGATGTGCAAATATGCTGGCAGGTATGAACTTGCTGATTTCAACTCTTTTAGCTGCGTTCATGAACAGAAATGATGTCTGAGCTATCCAGGATTCAAATTACACAGAACTTTAAAGGTCAGTATCACCATCTCCAAATGCAGCCAGAAATTAATAGGAAGTTCATGGGCTGAAACTGTTTCTTTTATCTGGTCCGGCCAAGCATCTTGGTAAATATTTTAACTACTTAACCCTCTGGGACATCCATCATTATTGAAGTCCAGTCTGTGAGTCACAAAGGCGTGGATAACTATGGCAAGGTTCATACCTAATTTAAATATTTGTCATATTCTCATAATGTTGTAGGAAACTAATCAGTACCTTTCTCTACCTTTCATTTCCTCAGTGATATCCTGAAAATTTAAGTAGAAAACAGGAAACAAAAGGAGTTTGGAAGAATATTCAAAAAAATAACTTGGAAGTATGTGTCATTTTGCACATTCTGCCTCCACATACCTCTTAGTATATGGTAAACATCAGATAGAATCATAGAATTATTTAGGTTGAAAAATACCTTTAAGATTAAGTCCAACCATCTACCTAATACTACAAGTCTGCCGCTAAACCATGTCCGTCAGTGCTATGTCCACACATCTCTTAAATACCTCCATGGGTGGTGACTCCACCACCTCCCTGGGCAGCCTGTTCCAAAGCCTAACCACTCTCTGTGAATAATTTTTTCCTGATACCTAACCTAAACCTTCCCTGGAGCAATTTGAGGCTGTTGTCTTATGTCCTACCACTTGGCAACCTCCTTTCAGGTAGAAACTAAGTCTGTACAAAACACATCCATCTTCATGCCAGTCCTAAAAATCCACTGGTGGAAATGATTCATGTTGTATAATTTGTACAGTAGTTTTTTTAGGTTCATTCACATCTGCTTTAAATCCAAGATTTTTGAATCTGATAGACTTTTTAATACTCTCTAAAATGCTTTGGAAAATTCTTCCTGGCATTTTCTGTGCTGTGGTCTTTTAGATAACATGGAAGGCAGTCAGTTTCACAGATACAAGTGGAAATATGACACTTATAAATCAGTCAGAGATGACTGATGCATAAGGAATGAAGGCAAATTCCTTGTATGGAAAGACATGGATTTTCCCACTCAGGAAAAAAAAATAATAATAAAAATATATATATATATATATCATTGGTACTGATAGAAGCTGAAGTTGTTGCAAGGAAATCTGAGTAACTCAACCTGTTCACCATTTCAGTGTTTGGGAATTGGATGCACTTGGTTTATAGCAAGGTTTGTGTATTGTTAGGTCCCTGAAGTGCTTTTACCTTGCATATGTCCCTTGAAAGGTTGAAATATTCCCCTTGAGTAAACCTTTTTAAAGAATGAAAATATTTCTCCCAACACATGCAAACTACCTTTGAGCCAACAGAGCCTCATGTCAGAACTTCTCAATTCCTTTTTCAGAAGTGTCTTATCTCTGGAGAATGAAAGCTATAATCATCTCATTTCCCACAGCCTACCTTTGTACCATGTTACTGGGGACATTCTTCTCTAGCAGCCTGTTTTAGTAGTAGTAGTAGTATTTTGTCAAATGAGATGGACACTGAAGAGTTCTGGTTTTGCTCTATAGGTTTAATTCTATAAAGTAAAATAAAGAGCCCCATATCTAATACAAATGCATGATAAACTTTATCCAGTTGACTATACTTATTTCTGCCTAGTTGACATTATTCATTGCATTAATCTTGTATTTACCTTCTAATTGTGTTTATGCTGCCTACAGCAATTATAGCCTTAAAATAGGTTTCATCAGACAAGTAAATTAGAGTAAGTTATTTTTTCTAAAATCTGTTCTCTTTAATTCTAGTTAAAACTTCCCCCCCTAGCTCATTGGCCTAAGAAGTAGCAGTAATTGGCTTATTACTATGTAGTATTTGTGAGCATCAACAGTAAGATTGTTTATGCAGTTATTCTATACCTACAGGGCAGAAGCATGGTTTCTCTGAGTTGTATGTAGCTTCATAATGACTTGAGTCATTCCTTAGGTTCTTCATATACTGTGAAACATGAAATAACTGCTTATATATATTTGTATTTATGTTTATATGTGTATTTTTATTTACATTGTTTACATTTACATTAATATTAATATTTATATCAATTTTTATATCTTCGTTTATATATATTTGCACACTGTCTGAAGTACAAATCAAGAGCTTTGCTGTAGAAGTATATGCCTCAAATAAGGAGCTTTGGTCCAATCTGTGCATAGATTAAATCAAGATAACAAACTGAGATCTTCAGTACAATACTGACTTATGCTGCCTGAACAGCTGACCCCACATATTGGAAGAATGACATTTTTTTCATGTTCAGGTGTCACAGGAACAGAAGATCTGAGAAGAGTGGAACTTCTTGATTGGATCAAAGGTTCAATCCCAGTCCTATTTCCCTTTCTCTGTGGTAAATGCTGTCTAATTAAGGAAAAAAAAAAAGTTTAAATATATATATTATTTTTTTTAAACAGCAAACACAGAGTAGCATACTCTCAGGATACTTTTCCAGCTTTGTGTGGCTTAAGGGTATTCCTACACTAGAGTTTTTATCTTAGTGTTTTACAGTCCTTGATGAGCTTTCCATTTATTTGTCTAATGGGGTTTTGAACTCACTTAAACTTTTGACATGAAAACTATCTTGTTACATTGAGTTAAAACATAGTTTCATGTCCTTTTTCTACTGTGGTGCCCAGAACTGCACACAGTACTTGAGGTGAGGCTGCACCAGCACAGAGCAGAGCGGGACAATCACTTCCCTTGACCGACTAGCAATGCTGTGCTTGATGCATCCCAGGACACAGCTGGCCTTCGTGGCTGCCAGGGCACACTGCTGGCTCATATTCATCTTGCTATCAATGAAAACCCCCAGATGCCTCTCTGCAGGGCTCCTTTGCAGCATCTCGTCACTCAGTCTGTACGTATAGCCAGGGTTGCCCCGTCCCAGGTGCAGGACCCAGCACTTGCTCTTGTTAAACTTCATGCAGTTGGTGATTGCCCAGCTCTCCAATTTGTCCAGATCTCTCTGCAAGGCCTTTCTACCCTCAACAGAGTCAATAACTCCTCCCAGTATAGTATCATCAGCAAATTTACTCAAAACACCTTCTAGTCCTACATCCAAATCATTTATGAAAACATCGAAAAGAACTGGCCCTAAAATGGAGCCCTGGGTGACCAGCTGCCAGCCTGATGCAGACCCATTTACCATAACCCTTCGAGCCCTACCTGTCAGCCAATTGTTCACCCATCATATGATGTTTCTATCTAGCTGTATGCTGGACATTTTGTCCAGCAGGATCCTATGCGAAACAGTATTGAAAGCTTTACTGAAATCCAAAAAGATTACATCAGCTGGCTTCCCTTGATCGACTGGATGGGTGATCTTAGCATAAAAGGAATTTAAATTTGTTAAGCGGGACCTACCCCTCATGAACCCATGCTGGCTGGGACCAATGACTGCATTGTCCCCCAGGTGTGCTTCAGTAACTCCCAGGATAATCTTCTCCATAATTTTACCAGGCACTGATGGGAGATAGACAGGCCTGTAGTTTCCAGGGTCTTCTTTCTTGCCCTTCTTGAAAATTGGCACATTTTCCAGCTTCCAGTCTACTGGGACCTCTCCAGATTCCCAAGACCATTGAAAAATAATTTAGAGAGGTCCTGCAATGACGTCAGCCAGCTCTCTAAGCACCCTGGGATGAATCCCATCCGGACCAATGGACTTGTATGGATCCAGGTGGAGCAGCAAATCCCGCACACGTTCAGGGTCGGTTGGGAGTTTATCATTCCCACAGTCACGGTCCCCTAGCTCAGGGCACCCGGGGTCCTGAAGTCCATCATCAACACTGAAGACAGAAGCAAAGAAGGCATTAAATGTCTCTGCTTTGCCTATGTCCTTGTCAGTGAGGTGACCACCCCCATCAAGTAGCAGACTTATGTTTTCTCTGGTCCTCCTTTTTCTATTCATATATTAAAAAAAAAAAAAAAAAAAAAAAAAGCCCTTTTTATTGTCTCCCACAGACATGGCCAGCTTCAACTCTAATTGGGGTTTGGCCACCTGAATTTTCTCCCTGCAAAGGCGAACAGCATCCCTGTAGTCCTTCCACATTGCCTGACCCTGCTTCCAACAGCTGTACGCTTTCTTTTTATGCCTAAGCTCCAAAAGAAGATCCCTGGTCAGCCAAGCCAGCCTTCTGCCCTGCCTGCTTGACTTCCGATATTTTGGAATTGCCTGATCCTGTGCTTTTAAGAGGCAGTGGTTAAAGACTGACCAGCACTGATGGATGCTGATGCCTTCAAAAGCAGTTTCCCAGGGGACCTTGCTAACTAGTTCCCTGAGCAGCCTAAAGTCTGCTCTCTCCATGTCCAGGGTTGATGTTTTGGTGGCAGTTTTCCTCCTGTCACCAAAAATTTTAAACTCAGCTTCTTCAATGTCACTATGAACAAGATGGCCACCAATTGCCTGGCCTCATCAATTGCCTCATCATCCTGGCTGGGTGGTCTGTAATAGACTCCCATGATGATATCCCCTTTATTTGTTCGTCCCTTAATCCTTACCCAGTTAGTACTGGAGAAGCTTTTGCAACCTTTCACAAAGTGTGGGACTTTCACTGTTAAATTTGATCATATGCTCCTGTTATTGTTTCCTATCCCTTAGGTGTATATTAATGCCCTGTCCTTTAGGTATTTAGAAATACTCAAGAGGAGATTCCTTTATATAATCCATGACAGTTTACTTGCTTGAATGAACTTTTATATAGTATCTTGTTAATTTTTTTTTTTTTGAAAATCCAGGCACAATGTATCAAGAAGATTACCCTTATAAATATGTTCTTTCTGTACCCATCTAAGATCTTTTAAAAGCCTGTTAAGGAAGAATTCTCTCTACAAAAATTATTTTGATTCCTCCCCATTTTATTATATTTATCTGTGTGTCTATGAATCCTATTCTACCAACCTACCTGTAAAGAATCAAATATACCACTTCCCAGTTTTCCACATCTCCCCTGCCTGTTTTTTCTACAGGCTCTATAAAAAAATTGCATAAAATTTCCTGACCTCTATTCTTCTCATATGGAAGCTGACTTAACTCCAGTTATTTAAGAACCCCTGGGTGAATACCATATTGTCTTGGCAATATTAATTTACCTCTTGGGTCTAAAATCACTTCTATTGACATTTTAATTTGAGATAGTTCCTCCAGTTCATCCTTTGCAAAGAGAACAGTTGCTGTGGGAACCTCCCAAAACTCTTCATTTGTGAGTATCAGTGTGAAGAACTCATTTAATTTTTCTACTGTGGTCTTATCTCTTTTGAGTTCTCCTGTTACAGCTCCATCATCTATCAGCTCTGCAGACTTTTTGGCAGACTTTCTGCTTCTCATGGGATGGAAAAAAGGCTTATTCTCAGGCCTTTCACATGGCTTTCTTAGCCTTTCTTTGGTCGTAGCTTGATTCTACATTAAAGTTTCCAGAGCTTATGATATTCTGATTGTCCTTAAGTGGATATAACTTCCACTTTCTGACCTTAAGCTTTTAACTCTAAGAATTTATTTGTTGTGCTTTTTATCAGTACCAGATATTTGTTGATTACAATGACCTTTACCAAGTTTTCATGACATATTCAAGATTTTTCTTTTAAGCTTCTCCTTGTAATTTCTTTTCTTGTCTTTCAAATAATGCTTATATTAATAAAATTACCCTGTTTTATATTTATATATATATGTATATATTTTCTTTTTAACTCCTATAGGGAAGAGGAATTTGAGTGTACTGTAGTTGGGATTTCAGAATGGCTCTTCAGTAGTAAAAATTTAACTTCTTGTGCTCTGCTCAGAATTATGTAAAAAATAACTGCTTCAAGGGGCAATCATTACAGTATCTAAAATTAGTTTTTGCAAAATGTCCCCAAATTACTTTTTGCCAGTCTTCATGGAAATAATTGAGTTCTTCATTATTACTGAGTTTTCTGCCATTGTAATCTCTCTCATCTCCCTTAGTATGTCTCAGTCAATACACCTATCTTATTCAGGTGATTAATAACACTACCTTCCTACAATATTCATTCTATTTAGACACAAAATATTCAAATCAGAGGGAATGTTTCTTGTTGATACAATTAACTTTTTGCCTTGCTTGACTTTATCTGCAACTCAAGCAGTAAAGAACCTTGGGATTCAAGTCAGGGTATACAGAGAGGGCTGTGACCACATTGCTTAAATTCAGTTTTCTTTAGAGCAAAATGCATATGTTCACAAGGTTTACTACTTGGTCCAAGATTCATACGGTGCCTGTTTTCTGGTCTCAAGATGTGATTTTTATTTTTGTGCACAGATTTTGAGTTCAAAGTAACTGAAATAGTATTCTGGCTATACTGCAATACATCAGAATGGGCATTGGAAGACAACATAGTTGGGGTGGAGACATCAACATATCCTTGAAGGAAATGTATTCTTATGCACCTGGATTTAATATAAAACCAGATGCTACTGTCTGTTTCACTTGAAAAAACATCTGGGCAGTTGACAGTGTACATAAAGAGCACATAAAATTATCAGTAAACTTGGGATCTGGGCTGTTTGACAAGATATATCTCTGTATTTACATAACTTAAGCTATTCACTAGCCAGTACTGTCTGACCTATCACTCCTATCTAATCTGTAGCCTGTTATTATAGTATTCCATATTATATCTTCACTTCCATGAAGTTTATTGTATGCCTTAATTCTAAACTTGAGAGAACACATACATTTGATTAGGACTTGACTGGTCTTTTTTAAGGTGTTCTGACTACATATATATATATATTTGGGATTCCTCTTCACTATTACCTCTATTTTCTCTATAAAAAAAGAAAACTAACAAAAAAATAAACCCCCTCAAAATCACCACTACCAAGAATTAAGGTATTTTAATTCACTATAGGATAAATGTTCAAGATCTAATATCAAACTTACCAAGTTTTTCCACATAGATCAACTGTCTGATAAAGCCATCATTCAGTTTGTTACAAAAGACTACAACTTGAACCTTGTATTTCCAGGGGTTCTTGCAGCAGGTCTACAAGTGCTCTTTAGTATTTGTGAAATGGCAAATTCAGCATAGCTTGCCATAGTGGTATTAGAATATATATTTTCAGTATAAAGACAGTCTTTGCTATATGACTATTGTTCCAGTGGGAAATGTCAGCTGCTCATTAGCAATGGGAGTTGCTCCCAGAGATATGAATAGCTACTTCACTGACATGCAGAGGCAACTAAAAGACTTTCAGCTAACAGGTAGGTGTTGATTCTGACCTAGAAATCTTTAAATGATTTTGTGCCTTGTTACCTGAGAAACCAACTTTCTGCTGTTGTGTTTTCACCATTAGAGACAGCTAAACAGCTTGGGTTCACACATTCTAAGTTCACAGGGTGATAAGGCATTTGTGCCAAGTTTTCAGTCATACATACTGAAATATACTTTCTCAGTAGTAAACTAAAGTCTAGATTTTCAGTCTTGTTAAACAAAATATACCCAGAAAATTAATGTAATTTTCAGCCTTTTTTGAGGCTTATAGGATTAACTGGGATAGATCTAGGAAGGCTATATGTAAAGATCATGGTTCAATTTAGTCTCAATAATCCTATTCTCTTCTTCAATTACTTTTGTTTGTTTGTTTGTCTGTTTTACGGTATAGTATCTAAGATGGAGGAAGAATAAAACATACATATTCAGGTATAGTTTGAAAATGTATATAAGTCTGATTTCTCATAGTGGCCAGGAAATTTGGGTTAAAAGATATTTGAATTTAATCAGTATGTGGAATTGGATGTAGTTATGGTAGCACAGAAGGAAATAAGATAAAATATTTCTGCTTTTTAAGTAAAAACAAACAAACAAACAAAAAACAATAACAACAAAACACCACAAACAAGCAAAATAATAATATATATATATATATAATAATGTAAAATAATATAAAATTATGTATGTATATATACGTATTTCTCATGTTGTCAGCCAGCACTGTGAAATCAGTTCTTTCGGAGAAGTGGTTTTGCTATGTGGTGTCCAATAAGAGTGGACATAGTATCAAGGATGGGGCAGCAGCTAACACATACATGCATTTCTTTTTTGAATGCTAGAGTATTTATGTGTTCTGTGTATGTCCAAATATACCTTCTTCAGTGGACATTTTCCTTTTCTTTATTTTTCAGAGCTTTGTTCTATGCCAATAACCAATAATAAATATGCATGAGGGATGAGTCTTTAATGAAATAAAACCACTGTTATAGTAGCTTGAGAATAAAATATTATTAATTAATAAATTAATCAATATAACCAATTCTGCAGTGGTGTACACTAAAGAGACAGAAAGAGAAAAGCCCAGAACTGCTTCACTCACACCTGACTTCTGCACATTTCCTCATTTACTGACTCTGTAACAAAGACACACTTCACTTCTAAGACTGTGAAAATGTTTCTAAGTGAGTTATCGTTAGAAGATTATACTGTCATCTTCCTCTTACTAAAACTGTATGATTGAGGACAGAGAGGAATCTTCCTGTGCTCTTTTATATAACTGTAAAAAAATGTGCTCAAGACATATTGCTGTAGAACTAAATAACTTAAAATAAAATTAATGACTAAAGTGAATAAAGCTGGGGAAGTAAACTAAATGCAGACTTACTGAAATGCACACATTCAAAAGTGAAACAATATGTCACACAAAATTACATTACAAGGTGCCCTGCTAGAAGCTTTATAGCTGACTGTTTCATGACATTCTTAAAACAGACAAATACTGTTTTTATAAAAAACTAGAAGCCTTTTATTTATTTATTTATTCATTCATTTTTTGTAAAAAACTAATTCTGGGCTAATTCTTCAGTATTACGCAGCTCTGATTGATCCCTGCTTAGAATTCTTGGATTTGTATAAGGCCAAGAGTTTTCTAATATAACTGCCTGTTATTATACTGCATCTCCTCAAATAGCTAGTGCTTTAATGAAATTTAGTGGAGAGACGCATCAGAAAGAATCTAGCGCAACTTATAGGTTTACTTTAAAAATAGATTTTGGAACATGCTCATGTAAATATTTATCTTTGCAAGCCCCCAGGGCAGTCTGTGGTAAATATGAAGTCTTTTTCTCATCCACCTGACAGAAGGGCTTTATGGTTCATATAAAGATTATCCTGGCCATGCTAGACAGATAGTCAAAAGGAAATACCTCAGCAGAAACCGCAGTGATACAACAGTCATTTGTAATTTAACATATATCTGTAATTTACCCAAATTATATGTACACACATAGTTATTACCTACATTAATAAATTTGTTTCTTTGCAGCATTTCAATTTTTCACTACTTTTCCATTCTTTCCAGTCCCTTTTTCCCTATTTCTAACATATATTTTTTTTCTGTCTTTTTATTCTTTCCTTCCTAACTTCCACGTCTTTTAGATTTTTCCCTTTTTTTTAACTAGTATTTTTTTTATTTATTTTATTTTATTTATTTTTTATTTATTTTATTTCATTTTTTATTGTCAGGCTCGCTACTCTGTCATTCACAGAGTATTAAATCTTCATGCCTCTTTTCTAGCCAGAATAACATTGTCTCTTAATCAGCTGCACACAATACAGTACAAATATGCAAATTTTGCCCTTTCCACCTTATTGACCAACACTAGCCCTGAAAAATATGTTTAAAAGGACTCCATTGAAGTTAAAATACCTGCACCCTCTCACACACCCTTTGCAACACAGAGAAAAAAAAAAAAAAGAAAAAAAAAAGGATTTGTTGCTTTTTCTTTCTCACAAAACATTTGTGAAGATCTATACTGCCTATAAGGAGATCATACAAGCATTAAACACCTACCTTAGATGTTGTCCTATCTTCTGTATCTGAAGATGAGTTTTTTTTTTTTTGCCCCACATATGTTAGCATTTCTGCACTGTGTAGCAGATATGCCCCTAAATCAGCTGTTAATTCCTAAATTATTCTTAACATCAATGGGACTCTACTTCTCCATCCTGTAAGAGAAAGATGATGATATATTTCCTTAACCCAACATGTCTGTTGAGACACCTACTTCTTAGGTGGCAAACCACATCGCCTTCTTTCCGTATTTATTCAGGAAAGAAATTGTCTGAAATCACTGCTGCTTCTCAGGGGGCAATTACTGTCTGGTGTTTAAAATGCCTCTGTATCTGTGTACCCTTTGGAATGTGCATGGAACTGATAAAAGCATATTGCAGTTGACCTTCCACAAACTTGTGGTTACTTGTTTTCATAGAATCATAGACTTGTTTGGATCGGAAGGGACCTTAAAGATCATATAGCTCCAAACCAAGCAGGGACACCTCCCACTAGACCAGGTTGCTCAAAGCCCCATTCAGCCTGGCCTTAAACATTTCCAGAAATGGGGCATCCACAGCTTCTTTGGACAAGCTGTTCCAGTGCCTCACCAACCTCTGAGTGAAGTTTTGTGCATCTTTGCACCATATTCATAGACAAAGACTTGTACTACAGTATCCCTCCATGGAGATTCTGGCACTGGTAAAGACGCATGTATACAACTGAAGGCCAAAAATAATGTGTCTATAATTGAAATAAATTTGTATAATTGAAGAGCTGAAGAATTGAAGGACTAAATTGTATATAGTAGATAAATTTAAATAATTGAAGCTATTGATAAAATTATATAATTGAAGTTTTGTGTATTTTGTTTTGTCTAATATTTATTCTAATCTTTCACTGTTGATTTAGACCATTAGTTTTTTATTTTATTTTTATCAATTAATAATAGTAAATGTCCCCTGTTCTCCTAATATTTCTTTATATATTTCTAGACAACAATGGATTTTCCCCTATTTTTTCCATTTCTTTCTTTTATTTTTTTTTTAAAGTGGAACCAAAACTAAATGCTCTGTCTTAAGCCTGACAACTGTCAAGCAGAGCTGGCTAATAACTCTCTTATTGTACATACAGTATCCACAGTTTTGTGATGTTATCAAACATATTTAGATTTAGTTAATCTAAAAAGATTAACTAGACCGGGCCTTTTTGTGTGTATGTGTGTGTGTGTGCGCGCACATGCTTATACTTATAATCAAATATATCACACAGAATCACACAAAATCACACAGAATTGTCTAGGTTGGAAGAGACCTCCAAGATCACCCAGTCCAGCCACTGACCTAACACCAACAAGTCCTCCACTAAACCATATCACTAAGCTCAACATCTAAACGTCTTTTAAAGACCTCCAGGGATGGTGACTCAATCACTTCCCTGGGCAGCCCATTCCAATGCCTAACAACCCTTTCAGTAAAGAAGTTCTTCCTAATATCCAACCTAAACCTCCCCTGGCACAACTTTAGCCTGTTCCCCCTTGTCCTGTCACCAGGCACGTGGGAGAATAGACCAACCCCCACCTTGCTACAGCCTCCTTTAATGTACCTATAGAGAGCGATAAGGTCGCCCCTGAGCCTCCTCTTCTCCAGGCTGAACAATCCCAGCTCCCTCAGCCGCTCCTTGTAAGACTTGTTCTCCAGACCCCTCACCAGCCTCGTTACCCTCCTCTGGACTCTCTCGAGCACCTTGACGTCCTTCTTGTAGCAAGGGCCCCAAAACTGAACACAATACTCGAGGTGCGGCCTCACCAGAGCTGACTACAGGGGGACAATCACTTCCCTAGACCTGCTGGCAACACTATTTTTGATACAAGCCAGGATGCTGTTGGCCTTCTTGGCCACCTCAGCACACTGCTGGTTCATATTCAGCCGACTATCAACCAGTACTCCCAGGTCCTTCTCTGCCAGGCAGCTTTCTAACCACTCATCTCTCAGCCTGTAGCTCTGCTTGGGGTTGTTACGCCCCAGGTGAAGGACCCAGCACTTGGCCTTGTTGAACTTCATACAGTTGGCCTCAGCCCATCGGTCCAGCCTATCCAGATCCTTCTGCAGAGCCTTCCTACCCTCAAGCAGATCAACACACACACCTAACTTGGTGTCGTCTGCAAACTTACTGAGGGTGCACTCAATCCCCTCATCCAGATCATCCATAAAGATATTGAAGAGGACTGGCCCCAGTACTGAGCCCTGGGGGACTCCACTAGTGACCGGCCTCCAACTGGGTTTGACTCCATTCACCACAACTCTTTGGGCCTGGCAATCCAGCCAGTTTTTAACCCAACGAAACGTACGCCAGTCCAAGCCACGAGCAGCCAGTTTTTTGAGGAGAATGTTGTGAGAAACAGTATCAAAAGCCTTACTGAAGTCAAGGTAGACCACATCCACAGCCTTTCCCTCATCCACTAAGTGTGTCACTTTGTCATAGAAGAAGATCAGGTTCGTCAAGCAGGACCTGCCTTTCATAAACCTATGCTGACTGGGCCTGATCGCCTGGTTGCCCTGTAAGTGCCACGTGATGACACTCAAGATAATCTGCTCCATGAGCTTCCCTGGCACTGACGTCAAACTAACAGGCCTATAGTTCCCCGGGTCTACCCTCCGGCCCTTCTTGTAGATGGGCGTCACATTTGCTAGCCACCAGTCGACTGGGACCTCCCCTGATAGCCAGGACTGCCGATAAATTATGGAAAGTGGCTTGGCCAGATCCTCCGCCAGTTCTCTCAGTACCCTCGGGTGGATCCCATCCGGCCCCATCGACTTGCGTACATCCAAGTGCTGTAGCAGGTCGCCAACCATTTCCTCGTGGATAGTGAGGGCCACATCCTGCTCCCCATCCCCTTCCACCAGCTCAGGGTACTGGGTATCCAGAGAACAACTGGTCTTGTTGCTAAAGACTGAGGCAAAGAAGGCATTAAGCACCTCAGCTTTTTCCTCATCCCTTGTAACTAAGTTTCCCCCCACATCCAGTAAAGGATGGAGATTCTCCTTAGTCCTCCTTTTGGTGTTGATGTATTTGTAAAACCATTTTTTGTTATCTTTAACAGCAGTAGCCAGATTGAGCTCCAGATGAGCTTTGGCCCTTCTAATTTTGTCCCTGCACAGCCTCACAACATCCTCATAGTCCTCATGAGTGGCCCACCCTCTTTTCCAAAGATTATAAACCCTCTTTTTTCTCCTAAGCTTGAACCAGAACTCTCTGTTCAGCCAGGCCGGTCTTCTTCTGCACCGGCTCGTCTTTGGGCATGTGGGGACAGACCGCTCCTGAGCCATTAAGATTTCCTTCTTGAAGACTGCCCAGCCTTCCTGGACTCCTCTGCCCTTCAGAACCACCTCCCAAGGGACTCTGCCAACCAGTGTCCTGAACAGCACAAAGTCAGACCTCTGGAAGTCCAAGACAGCGGTTTTACTGGTCCCCTTCCTGGCTTCGCCAAGAATAGAGAACTGAACCATTTCGTGGTCACTCTGCCCAAGACAGCTCCCGACCACCACATCTCCCACCAGTCCGTCACTGTTTGTGAACAGAAGGTCTAGCCCTGGTAGGCTCTCTAACCGGCTGTGTCAGGAAGCTATCTTCCACGCTCTCCAGAAACCTCCTAGACCGCTTTCTCTGGGCTGTTTTGTGCTTCCAGGATATGTCTGGGAAGTTGAAATCCCCCACGAGAATGAGCGTTGATGATTTTGCAACTTCTGCCAGCTGCCTGTAGAACTCCTCATCCGTCTCCTCATCCTGGTTTGGTGGTCTATAACAGACCCCCACCAGGATGCTTGCCTTGTTGGCCTTCCCGCTCATCCTAACCCACAGAGACTCAACCTTATCATTCCCAGCCTCAAGTTCCACAACATCAAAACACTCTCTAACACAGAGAGCCACACCACCACCCCTTCTGTGCTGCCTGTCCCTTCTGAAGAGCCTATAGCCAGACATTGCAGCACTCCAGTCATGAGAGTGGTCCCACCACGTTTCCGTGATGGCAGCCAAGTCATAGCCTGCCTGCTGCACGATGGCTTCCAGTTCCTCTTGTTTGTTACCCATGCTGCGTGCATTAGTGTAGATGCACTTCAGTCGGGCCATTGCCTTCTCCCTCCGCCTTGCCATTGTTCCCCCTGGCACAGCTCCAACAAGCCTTATTTCAGCCCCGTCCCCCTTCTTACCTAGTTTAAAGCCCTCTCAATGAGCCCTGCCAACTCCTGGGCTAGGATCTGTTTTCCCCTTAGGGACAGGGACCCGTCTGCGGTCACCAGGCCGAGTGCCAAGTAAAGCGCCCCATGGTCAAAAAAACCAAAATTTCTGTGTTGGCACCAGCCTCTGAGCCACGTGTTAATCAGGTGGACTTTCCGTGTCCACTCTGGACCCCTCCCTGCTACTGTAGGGATGGACGAAAACACCACCTGTACTCCCGGTCCATCCACAAACCGTCCCAGTCCCCTAAAGTCCCGTTTGATAGCCTTCAGGCTTCTCTTTTCAATATCATCACTGCCAGCCTGGACTATCAAAAGCGGATAGTAGTCAGACGGGCGGACCAGCTTGGGAACTTTTCTGGCAACATCCCTGACCCTGGCCCCAGGGAGGCAGCAGACTTCCCTATGGGTAGGGTCAGGCCGACAAATAGGGCCCTCTGTCCCCCTGAGAAGGGAGTCGCCTATAACGATTACCCTTCTATCTTTCTTGGTGGAGGCAGTCTTGAGGCGTGGAGTCGACCTCCTCGCCCTAGGTATCCTCCTGGATAGACTTTCTACCTCATCTTCACCCACTGGTCTCTCAAGCTCTAGGGCCTCAAACCTGTTGTGTACGCGCACCTGGGAAGGTGGGGGCGGTAGGTAGTGTATCATTTTTACTTGTTAGGATTTTCCTTACCTAAAATAATTTCAATTTGATGTAACTAAAGATTAAAATCCATCATTTCAGATTTTTGGGAACCCATCTCCAATCCTAGCAGCAGTGATTATATACTGTAAATTCATTAGATCAGAAAAACAAGTGCATCTCTACCACGCATTCTGTACCCCAGAAGCCTCTCAGAAGGGTAAGAATTGGGAGTTGATCCTGATCTGATTGTATCCTAGCATCTACTTCAATGTGAAGCTCATAGCTTCACAAAAAGCCTTTTGAGTTGCTGATCCAAAATAAACTTTGTATGTGAAATGCTCTTGATTCATACAGAAGATTCTTCTATGTGGAAGTAAGCATCCTGACTCATGCAGTCCAGGGAAAATCAGTATACCTTCTTAGGGCATTGCTGATAATTCAAAGAGTGGATAAAACTTTTGCAAGGATTTGTGCTGTTTTCTTTTTTGTTTTAAAATTTTTGTGCCACTACTTAAAAAAAAAAAAAAAAAGTATCCAAGGAAATGTAAATTGTTTATATATATATTTCTTTTTTTTTTTTTTTTATTAGCATACTTTCTACTTCGTTTTCCAAGAACACAGAGAAAATATTAAATAAAATTGGACTCATGACCCAGAACAGACCTCTGTAGACCATACTTGATACTTCTTCCTAACCTGACACTGAACCATTAATAATTGCTCTGTGGGTTGTATTTTTTGTTGTTGTTGTTGTTGCTTTTTTTTTTCTTTTTTTTCTCCTAGCATTGTATTTATTTAGCAGTGACTGCATTTAATCAACATTTCTCTAGTTTCTTTATCAGAATGTCATGTGGAACTGTATCAAATTATTTATTAAAATCAAGACATACTATGTCCACAGCATTTCCTTTACCCACTAAGCTTGTTATCCTATCAGTGGATGAAATGTGTTTAGTTCAGCATGATTTGTTTTTGATGAGTCCATGTTGCCTATTTACAAGTTATTTTCCTTCAGGTGATTACAGATTATCTGCTTTATTAATTGTTCTAGCAATTTATCAAGTATTGAGTTTATCCTTATCAGTCTAAGGATTTATCAAATAGCGTAAAGATAACTGCCCATATTGAACGTAGTGTAAATATATTTAGAAAAATGCTCTGCTGTTTAATTCTTTATCTAGATTAAGAGGGTTTTATATACTTTGAAATTCATGATTTTAGGCAAAAAGTTATGCAGACTTTCAAAGTTATGATTGAAGGCAAAGGGATGACTGTAGACAAAAAAAAAAAAAGGCAAAAAAAAAGGACAAAAGTTTTTACCAATTTAGACAATTTTTTTTACCAATATGTAATAATGTAATAAAGTAACATCTGTCACAGAAAGGAACACTGTTATAACTTTGTGTAATGCCTTGACCCCACTACACAAAGTACACATGAGAACCTGTCTGCACGTCAACTACTATTTCATTGCCCTACTCCTTCACAGATGCTTTCTACAGCACCTGAGCCATGACCCATGGAAATTGCTATCAGACATCAAAGTATTCATCAGGGAAATCACTGATGTTTAAGGCTTATGGTAGATATCAACTTTAGCCTGAGATGAATTGTGCTTAACATTGTTCTACATTGATTGTGAAGGGACCCAGAGTGACCTAGTCAGACATGAACATTTACCTTTGTTCTCTTTCAGAATTTCTGGCCACTCCACTCCAAAGCTGAATGAACTTTCACATGGGAAGATTCCTCTTGTGTAACTGCACATTGCCAAGCAATCAGGCATGAGACGGAGATTTAGCTTTGCAGCTGTGTTCTTTTCCTTCATTTATTCCAGAATATTGGGAATCCAGATGTGTAATGGATGCACTCCTTCTTGACAGTCAGATGTAATGCTGTAGATTCTATCAGTAACCTAAAAGTTATTATTAATGGGAAATGAGATTATTTCCTTCATTCTGTTATCAACTACTTGATGAGAACTCTAGATCCTGATTTAGGTAGTGTTTAATTAGCAATGGTGTAATGGGTTTAAAACTTTTTTAAGGTAAATTAAATTGCATCTGTCCCAGCTACTGGTGATTTTGTCTTTGTCTAGATTTTCTTAGTATAATCAGTCAAAGATGTTCCTAATAGTCAGAATTACAAGAAATACTTTTGTACTACTGATAAGATAGAGGAAAGTGAGTGAAGTTTCCGCTCCTCCCAGTAGATATTTAGCAAGATTTGAGAGTAAAAACCTTTATCCAAAGAATCCCTTGTAACAGCTGCACAAATAAATAATTAAGTGTTAAAAGGAACGATCTTCAACTTGTTGTCCTACAAAGAATTCAGAAAGGCAAAAAAAAAAAAAAACACACACCAAAATAACACACACACCACATATATATATGTAATATGTATATGTAAAGAAGTATGGTACTGGGCCCACTACAAAACAAGGCATTGATTTAGTGTAATAAAAGGAGCCTCAGCCTTTTGAAAGCAAGGCCTGACAAGGTGAAAAACAATCTACTGCTTGAGGATGAAATATTCACAGAAAAACCATCTTTATTTATACTTTTCAGACAGAAACAAGGACTTTTTATTTATTTATTTGTTTATTTTATTTATCCCCTGTAACAAGCAGAAGAGAGCAATGGTAAGAAACACCTCAGTTAGATTCTAAAGCTAACTTCAGTGGCTCTTCAGTCAGGCTCCTATCTTAGTCAGACATTGTTTCTATAATGGAGTACATGTACAGTACATAGACATATTTGGAAAACTATCAAGCAATACTTTGTTGAACAAGTGGGAGACAGTGGATAGCAGAAAGGCATACTTAAAAATATAAATACTTTTGCCCAGAAAATACAAAAAGTGTGTTAATTTTCACCTTCCAAATACCAAATCCCTCTTCCAAAACAAGAGTTGATTATAGCTTCTCAAGTAACTGTTTTCTATATGGACTATAGGCTTTTGTTTATTTGGATAGGTTTTTTTTTTTGTGTGCTATCATACAACTCAGTATAGGTTTTTATGGACAGTGTATTTTACCAATTTATTTCTTGGAAGAATCTGAAGCATTTTTATTAATGGTTCCCCAAATCAGCCTTCATCTCACCAGGGAATGTCAGCCTAAATTTCTGAAAGTTTAGCAGTGTTAGGGAAAAAGATTCTAAAAGGGAAAATGTGGCAAAAGCATTGAAATTCTAGTTTTGCTTCAAACAATACATAGAAAAACCTTGGTTTTGATCCAAGATAAATGCCTGCAGTGGAACTTAGTTGGAATATAGGTCCTTAAATCCAAGAACATGATACTTATAACTTACAAGGGATAGCAATAAGGTTCCCTAGCTGCGTTTATGTTGAGTGTCCTTAACTGCAGCTACAGTGGAAAAGCAGACAGAATTGGTGACTCACTCAAGTCTGAAGAAGTTCAAATCCTCAAGTTAGCCTTTCTTCTGACAAAATGACCCTTTCACTGGCCTGATCAGAAAGACAAGATGAGGCATCTCAGATCACACTTTGCCCAGAGGAATGAATAGTGAACCGAAAACAAAAGAAGGAAAAAAAAAAAGCCACAAGTTTTCTGTATTTTCTCAGGCTAATCAAAATGCATGTTAGATTTCACCGTCACATTTCAGCTTATGATCGCAGCAATATTTCAATCTCTGCCATGTTCAGTCCTGTTCTGTCCTCTATTTCAACTGCTATAATCTTAATTTGTAATAGCTGTAAGTTTTTGGATCACTGGATCTACTGTGTATATATCTGCCGTCAGACACACATACAGAATTTAAGCATGTCCACTACTCATCCAGATTTATAAATAATAATCAGTGAGAAAAGAGGATGTAGAAGAAAGAGGAACTAACCAATAAAACTACTCAAAGGAGAATGGACGCTCTCCTGATGTCATAGAACATGTATCTCAATTCCCACTTCCAATAATAACATAATATTTTGAATTTAAATCGAGTAGTAAACTACGAAGTTTAATTAAAGAATCACATAATCATAGAACTATCTAAGTTAGAAAAGACTTTCAAGATCATCAAGTCCAACCATCAACTGTTCCTACCAAATCTCATCACTAAACCATGTCCCCCAGTGCCACATCCATACATCTCTTAAATACCATAATAACCAGTGATAGGACTCACAGTAAAACTGTTAAGCTGAGGCAGGGGAAGTTTAGGCTGGATATCAGGAAGAGGTTCTTCACCAAGAGGGTGGTTGCACACTGGAACAGACTCTCCAGTGAAGTAGTCACTGCACCAAGCCTGTCTGAATTTAAGAAGAGATTGGACTGTGCACTTAGTCACATGGTCTAAACTTTTGGGTAGACCTGTGCGGTGCTAGGAGTTGGTCTTGATGATCCTTATGCGTCCCTTCCAACTCGGGATATTCTATGATTCTATGATTCTATACCTTCAGGAAAGGGGACTCCACCACTTCTTTAGGCAGCCCGTTCCAATGCTTAACCATCCTCTCCATAAAGAAATTCTTCCTAATGTCCAATCTAAACTTCCCCAATGCAATTTGAGACTTGATAGTGATTCAGACTTTTTTTTTTTTTTTTTTTAATTGCAAAAATCCTATAGATTTTCTCAATATTTTTTCCATTACTATAAAGGGAATTTAGGCAGGAGACCTACCTTCTTTCCTTTTTTGTTGTCAAGACAGTTTCAGCTTGCTCTAATGTTGGCATAACCAAGTTATGTTCCTTGAATTTCTTGTAAGTCTCGGGCAACTGTGTCCATATTTACGTTGACAAATGATTTTTTTTTTCTTTGTAAGTTTGAGTATTTCAGGACCTTTCATGATCATTTAATTATTCAGTATGAAGAGCCAGTAAAATATGAGATAAGAAAAGTGGGGCTTGAATGCAAACCTAGCATGGAAGTTGCACCTCAGAATTTTTCATCAACGGAGGTGAAAGCAAACTCTTCACAGGCTCATCATCTCATTTCATTTTCTCCTTCTTGGCTTGCTACTAAGTGAGGGAAGAAAAGGCTACAGCAGCCCTATCTGCTTCAAAGGACAGAGAAGCATCCAGACACAAAAGTTTTATAAAGCTACCTTTGCTTTCCTTCAGTTCTACTGCCAGGACAAGCTCCATACAAGAGTTGAACTTGGCTTGTGGAATAGTTTCTGTTTTTTTTTTTAATTTTAATTTTCATTTTTATTTTTTTATTTTTCTTCTGTAGCCAGCTAGCACTTGTTACATTGTTACATTTTGTCTCTTTTAGTTAGTAAGCACTGATATTGCCATTTACGTATCAATTTAAAACAAAACAAAATGAAACAAAACAAAACTTTAAATCAGTTTCTCAGGAGACCTGATTGTCCCGTCTTCTGGATCACAGTTGGTAACTATCATTTCCACAGACATTATAAAATGCAACCAACTGAAGATTAAGTTACTGGCACAGTGAGAGTTAGCATTGCAGCTCTCCAACAATGAAATGATTCTTTGGCAAGACTCCTTCCTCAAAACAAAAAACAGAAATAACAACAACAACAACAACAACAAAATAGTATTGCAAGACATAAATAAGGGTAGAAGGTATAGAATATGAAAAAAAAAAAAAGAGGAAAATATTAGGAAATATTATTATTCCTTCAGGAACTATGCAGGAACGAAGTATGATTTAAATTTCATCTAGATTCAGCAAGGTTTCACTCCTCGTCAGCTACTTGGAACCTACCATTAGAGATATGATCTTTTTGTTAGTCTGATAAGTATTCTCATAACCTCAGTGTCCTGGTTTCAGGTAGGACAGAGTTAATTTTCCTCCTAGTAGCTGGCAGGGTGCTATGTTTTGGATTAGGATGAGAAGAGCACTGATAACATGCTGATGTTTTAATTGTTGTAGAGCAGTGCTTACACCAAGCCAAGGACTTTTCAGCTTCTCGCTCTGTCCTGCTAGCGAGCAGGCTAGGGATGCAGCAGGAGCTGGGAGGGGACAGACCCACGACAGCTGACCCAAAGTGGCCAAAGGGGTATTCCATACCATCTGACGTCATGCTGAACAATATATAGGGGTGGCTAGCCGGGGTGGGGGGGGGCCGGCTGCTCGGGGATAGGCTGCGCATCGGTCAACGGGTGGTGAGCAATTGCATTGTGCATCACTTATTTCGTACACATTATTACTATTAATACTATTATTATTATTATTATTGTTATTATTTTCCCTGTCTTAATAAACTGTCTTTATCTCAACTCACAGGCTTCACTTTCCCGTTTCTCTCCCCCATCCCGGAGAGGGAGGGGGGAGGGTGAGCGAACGGCTGTGTGGTGTTTGGCTGCCAGCCGGGCTAAACCACAACACTCAGCCAATTTACAACTTCTCATGTTGATAGAAGTCTATGCATTTAAAGTCAGTAATGCATAAAATTTACCTATAGACACTAATGCATCATAAATCTTTTCATGTGTATTTTTCTGTAACCACTTTGAGGCTATAAAAAAGATATATTGGCATAACTGTTAGCAGATTAAAAATTGCAGGGATGAAGAGCTGTTTGCTGTTGGATACAATAAATAAATAAATAAAGCACAAACTCTTTTCGGCTCTAGAAACCTCAGGATACTCTGGAAGGAGAGAAGGGGATAAACGCTTTACTCAGGCAAAATTTAATTGACTTCCATGTCTTTTGATGATTGTGCAGTAAAACTTGTTTAAACTTGAAATATTGCCATGTCAGTCTCTAAGATGGGTAGATTCATTTGACAAAATAAAAATGTATACAGTGGGATCACCTTATGAGGCCTTTACAATCAATGCAGAGATACAGAATGTTTTTAGATGCAATTTGGTTAATCTTAAAGTAGATAACTAAAATAGGTCAGACAAATCACATCCTAAAAACGCCTCTTGTTTTCCACTGCAGTACTGAATACCAGCACTGATAGTACCTATACCCTCTGAGATCAATATAGTTTTAATAACACCAAGAAAAAGGTTTTAACTACAGAAGCTTACTGTCTATTTATATTACCTTAAATTTACATAATTAATGCCTCTCCCAACTTGCCTGAAAAGGCAATTTGTTATATTTCATTTTTTTAATGTTTAGAAAAGTCTTGTTTAGAGCAACAGCGGGTAGCTGTGCTAAAAGTCCTTCTCAAAACAGGAAGTCCCCATGGCAATTTTTGAAGCATTAAAACTTCATTTTCCCTGTGAAAAGCCTATTTGAGTATTTTTTTTAATGCTATATTAAGTTTTCCCAACAGAAAATGAAGCTTTTAAGCTTTACTAAAACATTAATGGGGGCTTTCTACTCAGAGATCTGGAGTAAAACTTCAGCTGGAAGAGTTTGATTCTCTGTGGCCTTGTATGTTAATCCTCCCTGTTACAGTGGAGTACCTTTACACTTCTCAGGTAGTGCAGTTACATTTCATATATTCTTCAAGGACACTTTTCACAACCAAAAAGAAATAAAGTGGTTTTAATGCATCTCCGACTCAAGCTTTTTGCTGTAATCACTTATTATTGTGTAAGTCAGTACAAAATATTACCAAGGACAAACGTACCATTTCCTAATGTCTTTGAATTTCTTTGAAAAAACTGGAGAAGATGCTGGTTAGAAAACAATGAGGTTCTCAGCCAATAAATTTGAATGTTGCTTCACGTATATCTCTGGTCTCAGAAGAAATATGCTTTCCTTGCATAAATGTAATTGAGAAGAAATTCACACTTTTTAATACCAACTAGGAAAGCATCAGATATGAGAAGATGTTGACTAGTACAGATGCACAGAGAGACTTCTAATTTTGCCGGTTTTGATTAGCTAATGAATTGGGACACGAAGATGAAAAACAAAAACAAAAACAAAAAACAGGAATGTGATGTAATTGGTCATTCTATTCTCATTGCTGCCCTACACTAGAATCCATTCAGGAGAATGTCATGTTTTTAACTGTGTTCATCAGAGTTTTTAGCTTGTGGTCAATTACACAGTGGTCCTGGATATGCTTCTAAGGGATCTAAGATAAATGACTGATCAAGTGATGATCAATTTCAGCTATCTTCCACAGCAAATGAAATACATTCCTAAACATCACCCAGAAATCACTAATGCTTGAAAACTCCTGACATAAAGTCATATTCAGCATGACTATGACCAGTGATATATCTGTTTGCATGCTGACAGTTTATTTGGTATGATCTCTCCTTAATCATAGTCCTAGTCAGTTATGTGACGTGTATGTGATGCATTCTTAGGCTTTATTTTAGTACTTTCATACTGTGTCTATTAATAAAGTGAAATTAAGTCTAGAGGGCATGCTATGTAGCATATGCCATGTCCCTAAGAGGCACACAGCTCCATCTGGAGTGTTCCAAACAGTTCTCATGCTGCAAAATGTAGGTGGCAAAGGGAGTACAGTACCTTGTCTTAGGAACTCAGGCATTCAAATGGGTGCTGATGTATGGCACCAATAACAAGTGTGATTAAATGAACAGAACTAGGACTAACTAAAACAGTGTTGGAGAAAAAAAAAAAAAAAAAAAGCTTGTTGATTGTTGGATGCCTGTTTTGTTTTGAATTATTTATGCAGCTAGTACTACTATACTACTATAACCGGCTCAGTTTTCTGGATAGAAATCAGGAAATATAAGCTTAGCGTCTAGTTAAATCATTGTCTGATGATCTAGGTTTCAAAACACTGATTAACAACAGGCTAACATTGCCTTCAAAATTACTTTTATCGCATTGCATATCCAGAATGACAGACTAACATCATTAAAAGGGAAAAGAAAACCAGCAAGACTGTAGCCTGACATTAGGTCAAGTAGCTCTTTTTTTTGAACACTTGTCATCTAAGTAATTTATCTTTTTGACCCAAAGATATGAAGTTTCTTATGAAGACTGAGAAAAGCCAGTAGGGAGCAAGCAACTGATCAGTGAAATGAAATAAAACCCTTAAAAAAGGACGTTTGTGTTGCTTTTCATATTATGAAACTATGCAAACTACTTTAGAGTCCATTTATCTCTCACTGTAGTAAACAGGAGAATTCACATTGACTTTGGAAAGCATAACTTTGTCTCAGCTTTTTTTTTTTTTTTTTTTTTTAAGTATAAAAGAATTCATTTCTTTGCATATCTGTTGTTTTCCAGTGGGATAAGGCTTTATTATGGAAATTTTTGAAATTATCTTATTTCCATGAGCTGGTGATAAATATGCCTATATATGTGTGCCTAATGGCTACTTCCACAAAGACATATTTGATTCTTCATTCCTTTACACCAAATGATAGAAATAAGGAAATTTGTTGAAATAAACAGATTTGGCAACATAAAACTGACATAATTGAGAACGATAATCTCTGGGACTTTAATGGAAATTACTTTAGTCGGTTTACATGGAAAGGCTTTGGTAGCAGGGCGCTGCAGGGGTGGCCTCTGTGAGAAGAATCCAGAAACTGTACCATGTTAGATAAGGGGCCCACCGCTGGCCAGAGCTTAGCCAATAAGCGATGTTGTTTGCACCTCTCTGAGAGCAGATTTAAGGTAGGAAAAAAGCCTACTGCACAGCAGCTGGGAGAGTGAGGAGTGAGAACCAGCCTTGCAGACCCCCAGGTCAGTGAAGAAGAGCAGGAGGTGCTCCAGGCATGCAGCAGAAGTTCCCCTGCAGCCTGGTGGAGCAGGCTGTCCCCCTGCAGCCCATGGGTCCCACATGGAGCAGATCTCCACGCTGCAGCCCGTGGAGGAGCCCCTGGTGGAGCAGGTGCATGTGGCCTGGAGAAGGTTGCGGCCCATGGAGAGCCCCCGCAGGAGCAGGCCCCGGGCCGGAGCAGCAGCCCGTGGAGAGGAGCCCACGCAGGAGCAGGGGGCCTGTGGGGAGCTGCTGCCCGTGGGGGACCCGTGCTGGAGCAGTTTGCTCCTGGGCGATGGACCCCATGGTACAGAGCCATGCGGGAGCAGTTCTTGAAGAGCTGCTGCCCATGGGCAGCCCCCACAGGATCAGTTTGGGAAAGACGGCATCCTGTGGGAGGGACCCCAACTGGAACAGGGGCAGAGAGTGACCGTGAAGGAGTGGTGGAGACAAAGTGCTATAGACTGACCGCAGCCCCCATTCCCCCATTCCCATGTTCCACTTGGGGGGAGGAGGTAGAAGAGGGTGGATGGGAAGAAGGCGTTTTTTTTGTTTTTTTCCTTTGTTTCTCACTCTTCTAGCTTGTTAGTAATAGGCAATAAATTTTACTAATCTCCCTACACTGAGTCTGATTTGCCCATGATGATAATTGTTGAGTGATCTCCCTGTCCTTATCTCAGCCCTTGAGCCCTTTGCATCGTATTTTCTCCCCCTTTCCCTTTGAGGAAGGGGAGTGAGAGAGTGGCTGTGGTGGAGCTCAGCTGCCCACCTGAGTAAAACCATGATGACTTATTCTTCAAAGGAACAGTAAAATGTTGCTATTATGATTTATGATCCTTTTCCACCTATTTTGTACTGGTGCAAATGGCAACTGAGAGTGAAGGGCAAAGCAGGATGATAACATGGTCTATCAAGTAACTCCCATGTGTTCATCCATTTTTTGCTGTTTACAGCTTCTCACATTTAGCACATAGTGCAGCAGCCAGACTGTTCATCACTGTTCGTCACATGGTAGATAGGTCAGTGATTCTTATCGGTTAATGGACAGTGTACCCCACTTGCTGATTAATATCTACTGAGTACTGCATCTTAAAGTTACTACATAGTAAAACTTAAAGTTTAAGCAGTCTGGAGTACATCATCACTTTTGGAGGTCACCTCACCAGGTCAGTCTCCTGATCTAAGCAAGTCCAACATTAAAGTTAGGTCAGGTTGCTAAGGGTCTTGTTCAGTTAAGTGCTGAAAGGGGGTAATCCCATAGCCTCTGTGGAAGACCTGTTCCAATGCTCAGTCACCTTCACTGTAACAATTGCTTCGATTATATCCAGTCATAATTGACATTGCAGCAGTTTCTGACTATAGCCTTTTTTGCAGTGCATCTCCACAAAAAACTCTCAGTTTCACTTCTCCATAGCCATACTGTAGCTTGTTGAAGACAGCAGTTTAAATTTCCTTCTCTACCCTCCCCCTAAAATGCCAGCTCCTGACTTCCTCAACTTCAAGTCATATCCCATGTGCTCCAGTCCCCTCACCATCTTCGTACCCTCATTTGGGCTCTGTCTGTTTTGTCTCTCTCTCTTTTACTCTGGCAAGCCTAAAATTGGGCACAGTATTCCAGATATGATCTCAGAAAGGTTGGGAAGAGAATAATGATCAATTCCTTCCTGTTGGGTGTACTAATGCAACCAGAGTGTGGTTAGGCTTCATCACCACAAGAACACGTTGAGGGTTGCTGTCCACTGAACATTTTTCAGGTTGTTATCTGTTAGAACCCCAGGCCCTCATCCTTTATGGCAAAGTTCCTTTCTAGCTAATTGAATAGCTTGTTCATTTGCAAGATGTTATTCTGCCACAAAGGCAGGAATTTGTATTTGTCTTTGCTGAACTTTTTTTATGTTCCTTTTTTCCATTTCTCCAGCCTGTAAAGATCCCTCTGATCAGAAATTATTTGGTCCGTAATCCTTCCCGGGAATATTAGGCTGACCAGCCTATAGTCCTCTAAGTCCTTCTAGTGCCTTTTTTGAAGATGATTGTGATGTACACATTTTTGCAGGCAAGAAAGCCTCTCCTCAATTGCTCCAAGTTTTCAAAGATGCATTGCCTACAATATTGGCCAGAGTCCTCAGCACCCTTGAATATATCCTATCCTTTCCCATGGATTTGTGTATGTCAGGTTTTCTTAAGAATACTCTATCTTTTTATATTGATGCCATCACTCTGTTCCCTAATATACAAGGTTGAGAACAGGAAGCTGGGGGGCCTGAGACCAGCCTTTGCAAGCAAAAATTGAGGCAAAGAAAATCTCTCTCTTTTTTTTTTTTTTCCATACACATTGGGATGAACTGTTTTTTCTTAGAGAAGGTTACCTTTCCAATTCCTGGAAGGTTTCCTTGCAGTTCTGGAAATGAGAATTTGAACTTATGGACAAGCTATTCAAAAAGGACAAATCACAGAACTGGAGACAGTTGATGTCACTGCTACTTCTCCAGGTTGAGGACAACAACCTGTTCTCCCTTTAAAGCTAAGCTAGGAAAATAACAGTGTATTCATAAAAGATGGGCAAGATTAAGTATAATTTAATTTGTGACTTAAATAAGGAAAGAACTCTTGGCCAGACTGTTTCAGGGATCTTTCTGGTTTGGAATGTAGGAAAATGTAGGAACACCTAAATCTTGTTCTATTTGTAGCTCTCGAGCCACTTGAAATGTAAGAGCACTGAATTCATCGTGCTGATCTACAAGTCCTTTCTCTAACCAGTCTTTCTATTTGTTGGACCTTATCTCTGATTGTGTCTTACACCTGCCACCACTGATATCAACCTCAATACCTCACATGCCAACTTCAGCAGAAGTTGTCTGTAGACCTCTTTCAGTGAAATATGAGTTAAAGATCTCTTTCAATGCCTTGAAATCTCATTTTCTGCCACACTGTAAGGTATTAGCTAAGTAAGTCATCAGGTTGATTATGTTTTTTTAAAATATATTTGTTAAGATGTTACATCAGAGTTCGAACTCTAGATGAGTAACCAAATTACCTCACGGTAATGACGCACCCATTCTGTCACAGCCTTTCCTGCTTGCCTTGTTTATTTCTCAGTAAGTCACACTTCAAATCTCTGTTCAAATTCCTCAGTTCATGAATCACTTCTATTAATTTTTATGGTGCTTTCCACTAAAAAAATATAGATAGATAGATAAAAAAAGAGAGATACTGTCATAGCTCAAGTATATTGACAGACAATCTATCAATAGAATAGCTGGGAGCCCTCAAATTCCTTATAGGATGATTAAATGAATATTCACTACAGACTGTTTTCTCACACTTCACTTTGACATTTCCTTCCCTGAAAAGGAGGCTTCTGACCCGAGTGGGATGACTCAGGGCATCAGTGTCCTATAGACTATTTGTCTTTTCATAAAAATACTCGAATAAAAATGGACTGGCTGGATAAATTGTTGGGGCTGGAGGAAAAAGACAAACATGCACACACCAGTTCTAGGGCTCTAGGACAGAAGCAGAAAAGATGAGGTATTTCTTTGAAAAAGCTTATCTAGTAGAATTAACATTTTTCAGTTTTAAAATCCCTATCGTGTGAAAGGGATTTCAAGGTGTCCTGGTTTCAGGTAGGACAGAGTTAATTTTCCTCCTAGTAGCTGGCAGGGTGCTATGTTTTGGATTAGGATGAGAAGAGTGCTGATAACATGCTGATGTTTTAATTGTTGTAGAGCAGTGCTTACACCAAGCCAAGGACTTTTCAGCTTCTCGCTCTGTCCTGCTAGCGAGCAGGCTAGGGGTGCAGCAGGAGCTGGGAGGGGACAGACCCAGGACAGCTGACCCAAAGTGGCCAAAGGGGTATTCCATACCATCTGACGTCATGCTGAACAATATATAGGGGTGGCTAGCCGGGGTGGGGGGGGGGGCGGCTGCTCGGGGATAGGCTGCGCATCGGTCAGCAGGTGGTGAGCAATTGCATTGTGCATCACTTATTTCGTACACATTATTATTATTAATACTATTATTATTATTATTATTATTATTGTTATTATTTTTCCTGTCTTAATAAACTGTCTTTATCTCAACTCACAGGCTTCACTTTCCCGTTTCTCTCCCCCATCCCGGAGAGGGAGGCGGGAGGGTGAGCGAACGGCTGTGTGGTGTTTAGTTGCCAGCCGGGCTAAACCACAACACAAGGTAAGGGTTGTGTGAGAAGATTATATGATGCAGGCATCCCACAGAGTGATACTGTGGGTGGAACACTATAGTGTCATTTATATATCTAAAAAATAAAAAAGAAAGAATGCTTTAATACACTCTGTATCTTCTAGGTGAGGTCAATGTACCAGCTTGTATCACCAACCACAGCAAGGCCAATGATAGCGGTATTGTCACTATGAGCATTACTGTGATCCTAGGTATTTAATTCACTTACACAGAAGTGACAGTATATTTATAACTATTTTCCTCTGTACAACTAAATGACAACCTAGTGTATTTGGTCAGAAAATATAAAGAGAAATCCATTTTGAAACTGATATCCAGTTCTCAAAAAAGCATTAGTAAGACAGTTGATTAGTGACTTTCCTATTAGATGTTGTATGCAAGAAAAACAAACACACAAAGATTCCCCTTTGCCAAGACAGGGACTGTAACAGATGTAATATAATGTATGGAAATTTCTACATAATCTCTAACATACATTACCAAAAACTGAAGATTTAAAAATGAGCTACAGTAGAAGCATGGACATAGTTTATGCAAAAGCATAGGTTGTATTCTAGTTTTTTTCAGTACCCTACAACAGAGAGGGAAATAGGGGTACATTTTCCCTTTAGCTAAGACTTTAAAGAATACCACAACTGAGTAATCACCAGTTGCAGAGAATAAGTAAACAGTAGAATCAGTGAAGAGGAAGAGAAATGAAAAACACTGTAATAGTGACCTCTTCATTAGAAAATCCTGCCAAAAGTAATAAGATTTAAAGTGTTTCTCCTGCTAAATATTGTTCAGTGCATTAAAATGACTTAAAAATCTGAACTATTCAAGACATTTCCTATATTTGACAGCTTATTAACAGCTTTGTTGCATTACATCTAATTTATTTATTTTTATTATTATTATTATTATTTATTTTTTCATCTTAACTCAGAATGTCTTGCATAAAATGTCTTTGCAGGTTTCCTTTTTTTTTTTCTTTTTTTTTTTTTCCTAGTGATTTTTAATGTGATGTTTTACGTCTTGTTTATTCCCGAGGCTGATGACATATTATCAATTATTCGTAGATTTGCTTTTTTAAAATAAATATATCAATTTCTCAACCCTTTAGGAAAATTTAAGTCATAATTCAGGATAAAGTATCTATATTCCAAGGGTTTCTAAGACATAATCACTTACGATAAATGAGTTTAGTTGTACATCCTAATAATAGATCTTTTTTTTTTTTAAATTTATTTATTTTTCACAAAGCAATAGAGGACCTGAAGTGCATAAAAAAAGTCCCATTTAAAAATCACAATTCTATGTAAAGTGGGCCAGCAGCTCTATAGCATGATATATATATATATATATATGATATATATAGGCACCTATATATATATGATATATATATATATGACCTATATATATCATATATATATATAGGTGCCTATATATATCATATATATATATATATATAGGTGCCTATAATGCACCTTAGCTTAACAACTCCCTTGTTAGCCTGTAGCCACAGAACCAGATTTTGCTTTCATACAGTCATATACCTTCCTTACTGATTTAAGTAGGAAAATTCATGTACATTTTGAGGGCTGTCTTGGCTCAAACGAATGAATCTTTTATTTTTGACGAAGTGGCTGCATGCGGCAAAAATAGGATATTTTTGAGGGCTATGAATAAACAATATTGGAAGTTTTTTCAGGTTACCTGTTGTTACATTTGGGAAGTCTTCAAAACCATCCCTAAATCTGCTCATCAGAAAAAGGAATACTGATGACCAGACAAAAGATTAGGGAAATGATCTTAAGATTAAACTGTATTGAATAATCATGTATATTTTGCAGTATAATTGAAAACAAAATCCTATATATTTGTGTGGATCACCTCACTTATCTTGCTGTATTCATCCTTTTACTGCACTTAACAAGAAGAGTCTAAGAACTATTTTGAGAGGAGTTTCAACGTAACATAATTTTCTCTGAGACAAAAATTCTTTGAAATATAATGGACAAATGTCAGCTTAAACAAGTGTTGGAATGTACGGAATCTAATTTTTTGATAGAACCAAACTTTTAGCATACCAATATAAGTGAAGCTGTTATATAGAACAAGACATTTACCAAAAGAAAGATGGCAACAGGATTTTAATTAAGTTGACTTAAAAACAAAACAAAACAAAACAAAACACACACTTAACTTTTACTTCTACCTCCACTTAAACTTCTGTATTTTTCAACTGTTTTGATCAATCCTCCTTATTTCAGTTACCTTCATCAATATGAGATTTTCAGCTTGTTTCATTGTTTGTTTCTTTTTCTTTTTCTTTCCTCTGCTGGTTGCTGCTACTCTGTTGGTTTGTATTCCCTACAGACCTCATCACTTCCCTCCATCTTTGCTCCAGGTAAGACAATTTTAAGGCATGACATATTCTGCTGTGCTCTTATTTTCTGTCATGGATTTGTATCCATGTTGATATATATATCCAGTTGATATCTGGATTATTTGGTGGTTTGATATGGTTCTGATCATAACTATATGGGTTAATGACTTTTGCTAATCATTCAAGTTTTCTTGTGTATGGCATGATACTTCTTTATGTTAACTGCTATAAATTTGATGCAATATTCTTTTTTCTTTCTTACATATTGCCTATAGATGCTTATATCGCCCTCACAACTGTTTTACTGTACATCACTAATACCTATTCACACTCCTCCAAGCTAATGTTGTTGCTCAGTAGCACAGATGAGGTTATTATGAAACTGGCTCCACAATTTAGTTACACTATTTCTCTGAAAGTATATAATTAAGTCTGTTTGTTGAATGGCTGGAAGCATTCTGCAAATACTAAGGTGTTCACACATATGCATCTCTGGACCAGAAAGCACACGTTAGCAATTAGAGACATGAGAGGAAGCTAGAGAAACTTATGTTGGAACATTGGGGGAAAACATAGACTGAGGAATGAATATTTGGAGACACAGGGAATATATGAAATCATTTTATTGTTGACTACAGAGATTTAGAGTAGAAAAGCAGAAACAAAACAAAGTATGAGGAATACACAGGAGAAACTTGGGTGGAATTTGGGCTATTACACTGTGTGTGCATGGGACATATAGGACAGAAAACCAGACTTCATCAGTTCAATGCCTTGCTGAATTAATTCCACTGGTCGATGAATTTACCTTTTGTAGTTGTATTATTTAAACATACAATAGCTGTATTTGTCATTGCTGTAAATAAAATAATAATAATAGCCTGCATTTTGTCCACAGAAATACTTTTTTTTTCTCTCTTTTTTTTTTTTTTCTCCTTAATACATAATTCACAGTAAACTCTGGATCAAGTTTTCTGCTTTCTTCTGCTCTCTGACTTGTCCTTCCAGAGTCTCATGTTTCCAGTCCGTGTGTCTGCATTAGAGTGGTACTTTTTCCTGTTTGGTTTACAGGCCCTTGCTATTTGTATGTTTTATGAAATAATAGATTATTGCAAGAAAAGGATCTGTCCTATCACAGTGACATCACATGTTCAACCATCAATTCTTTGTTCAGAATATAGCTGAATTCTAGAGTTTGTAATTTGACTAGCTAATTCTGCCTGGCTTCTTCATTTGAATTAAACAAACAAGCCAACCAACCAACCAAACAAACAAACAAAAAAACAAAACTAAAATGATCTCAGGAAAAGAAACACTTGAAATTACTTTATCAGCTGCTTGAATGTTTCAGAATTTTATTCTCACTCAGATCTCCTCTTCCCTATTCTGTTCCCATTGACAGTTCTATGAAGAGATTCAATTCTTATATTCATTGCTTCCAGACATAGATATGGTTTCTTGTGTGAAAAGCCAACATTGTTATTGGCATGGGTGCCTTGTTCTGGTTTTGTCTGCTGTTTTTTTGCATCTTCTGGGTCAGGGAGGACCTCACCAGTTTGACTGCCATCACCATGTTTCATCTACCCACTGCTGTGCTACAAAATGAAAAGCAACCATGCTTGTAAAAATAAACTGTTTTCCTTATTAAAGTATGTTGTGTGTTGTATTCTGCTATGACAGTCTAGTCAATTCCATGAGCCATTTTAGAGTTCCCATGTGCTGGAGACTTGGATATTTGAGAAGTGTCAATGTATAAACAATTGTGGCCAAGAGCCCTTATGAAATATAATTACCCTAATAAATCAATACAAATAATTCTCGGCCTATGCTCAAGTTCTGATTTTTTGCACCTCTTTCCAAAAACAACCCTCTGTGGTTGCTGAGATATGATTTTATAAATGCTTTTAGAGACAAGCAATTTCTTACCTATTTTTTTTTTTCTTTTTCATAACTACTTGCCTTTGACCATCTGTGTTTGAACATTTTTTGTTTTATTTCTCATATAGGAGTACGGGGGAAGATTTTTTTTTTTTTTTCGAGAGGGGGGAGTGGAGAGGTCTTTCTTTCAGTGTCCTCCATTTCTCTATACCATAAGCTTCAGATCAGAAACTTTTAAGTTTATCTGGCTGGAATTTATACCTCTACTGTGGATAACATTATCTCAGTTCCAGTTCATATTTGGTAAAGTATGAACAGAAAAAAACACATCACCACAGATGGAAAAGTTAAAAAAAAATATTCAGGAAAATGGAAGTGTGATTCTAAAATGAAGTATAATCTTTATTTCTGTGGCGATTTTACCTTGCTGTGCAGCTGAATTCCACTACAACCGCTCTCTCACTCTTCCTCCTCAAAGGGAATGGGGAAGAAAATACGAAAAGGACTCAAGGGTTGAGATAAATAAGGACAGGGAGTCTCAACAATTATTCTTACGGGTAAAAACAGACTCAGAGTAGGGAGATAATAAAACTTGTGACCTATTACTAATGAACTAGAACAGTGAGAAACAACAACAAAAAATAAACTAAAGACACCTTACCCCCATCCACCCTCTTCCACCTCCTCCCCCTGAGTGGCGCAGGGGAATGGGGAATGGGGGCTGTGGTCAGTGCCTAACACTTTGCCTCTGCTGCTCCTTCACAGTCACTCCCTGCCCCTGCTCCATGTGGGGTCCCTCCCACGGGAAGCCATCCTTCCCAAGCTGGAGCCTGCGGGGGCTGCCCACAGGCAGCAGCTCTTCAAGAACCGCTCCAACATGGGTTTGTACCATGGGGTCCATCCGTCAGGAGCAAACTGCTCCAGCACGGGTCCCCCACGGTCGGCAGCTCCCCCCAGACCCCCTGCTCCTGCGTGGGCTCCTCTCCATGGGCTGCAGCTCCGACCCGGGGCCTGCTCCTGCGGGGGCTCTCCGTGGGCCGCAACCTCCTCCAGGCCACATGCACCTGCTCCACCAGGGGCTCCTCCATGGGCTGCAGCATGGAGATCTGCTCCATGTGGGACCCATGGGCTGCACGGGGACAGCTTGCTCCACCAGGGGCCTCTCCACAGCCCACAGGGGAACTTCTGCTGCATGCCTGGAGCACCTCCTGCTCTTCTTCTGCACTGACCTTGGGGTCTGCATGGCTGTTTCTCACTCCTCACTCTCCCAGCTGCTGTTGTGCAGCATTTTTTTTTCTTTCCCTTTCTTAAATCTGCTCTCCCAGAGGCCCAAGCAACATCACTTATTGGCTCGGCTCTGGGCAACGGTGGGTTCCTTTGGAGCCAGATGGAACTGGTCCTTATCTAACATGGGGCACCTTCTGGATTCTTTTCACAGAGGCCACACCTGCAGCCCCCCTCTACGAAAACCTTGCCACATAAGCCCAATAAAATTTCATACAATTAATATATGTGTTGTATACATGAAGTTGAATTCTGTTTGCTCAGCTCTCCTTCATAATACAGAAACTTCCCTGAAAAGAAAGAAAGAAAGAAAAAAAAAGATTTTTTTTTTTTTTCATTTTGTACAAGTCAAAGTTATAAGATTTGTGTTTGGGAAGAAAAACATTATATTTTCCAATCACTGAAGAAGTTTAAGAGATGTGGAATTAAAAAAAAAAAAAAAAGGAAAAAATAGATTTTTATAGGAAGAACAGAAAATCACAAGCTTTCACTATTGAGAGATCTTCTTTATGACTTTTATGCAGCAAACACTGAATGGGCATTTTTCAAAATGATCTATTTTAAAATCTCCATTTTTCTTCTCCAAATTGAAGAATTCTACAAAGAAGGATGTCTTTTAAAATTTCACCTGCAGTGTGAGCAGATTCATCTTTTCTATTTTGAAGTAAGAAAATAAGATTATTATCTTCTTTTAAGTTGTATTTCTTTGCTCTAATTAAGAACCAAAACTATTAACCCATCTTTGGATTGGTTATCATATTGAAAGGTAAGAAAAATGAAATTAACATATGGATATTAGGTATACAATGAATAGAACATATTTTTATCTCCCCTTGCAGCTTCATGGCAAAAGGTTTCTATGGATTAGTAGTGGATTAGCCATACTGAAAGTTAGAACATTTTTCAGCTGAAAAATCCAAATAGCCATGTAAAGAACGGATTATCCTCCCTGTTTAGATGGAGGAATCTGGTTGATAATGGTATTCCTTAGAGGTCTAAGCATGTTCCATGAGGAGAATATACACTGTGATGCAATATATCAAAAAATAAATAACAACATTTAACCATAAAGATGTTTTTACACCTTATATCAGGCACTGGCATTGCAGAATGCACCAGTAATTCAGTTGCAGGGAAGTCAACAGTGTAAAAAATGATATAAAATTTTTCGTAACAAATGAACGTCTTTATTTTCTAACCCTGTGAGATAAAATAGATAAAAACCTGAACATATTGACCTCAGTATTAACATGTTGCCTTGAGTATTAGCAAATAACCAAACGGGAGCACTCATCCTCCATTCTTTAAAAACTAAACCAAGTGGAACCTGGTCCAGGATGTCACTGAAATTATCATGATTCCTACTGATTTCTGGGGGGTACAATTAGACACTTTCTCAGTTCATATATATGCTCCAGAAAGATGCCAAATTCTCCTACAGGATCAACAGCTAGAAGCTCACTGTCATACTCCTACATTGAGTTAAACTGTAGAGTTAAAATTTTTTGTTTTAATATGACTTGCCACATACCTATCACTAGTGAGTAGGAGTATTATACTAGTTGTCTGATTCTCCTCTTTGTAAGGGAAATGTTAATTTGAATTTTACAGCTACAGGTTTAAGCTATATAAATATAAAAGAACTTGCCCAAAGTGACACAGGAATTTGTCTACATCTGAAAAACAGTTCTCTGCATTCTGGATATAGGTCAGTGTTTTCATTGGTATAGCCTTTCATTGCGCTGTATCTGACAGGCCAGGATGCGAGCTCTAGCAGTCAGAGGAGAAACATAAAGATTGGCAAAGGATCTCTTAAATGACATAAGCATAAAAAGCATCTGACCTGTATATCCCTTTAAGCAACAGTGTGTTTATTAGGATACCTAGAAAGGATAAAACTTTGTCTTCCAAATGGGACACAAGATGTAGTCATTGTGCTGTATTTTAGTTTAAATAGACCTCAGTGCTGAGTACAGTCAAAAAAACTATGTAAAAGTAACCCTGATAATTTAATGAGCTTTGAAAAGAAGTGTAGCAAGCAGCAGCTATTTGGTGGACATCTGAAAGACTCTATCCTGAACTTTAGTAAGAGACCTGACATATCCTGAAAGTACTTATCAAACAAAATGCTGGCCCAGGTATCTTCATCAATCTATACTTCAAAAAATCTCTATTATTCCACTTTTCCAGTAATATTCTCAGGGGCTAGGAAGAACCATATTTTAACTGCTCTTTAACTAGGAACCTGTCTTCTATAAGGAAAAAGAAAAGATCTTCAATATGCCTATATTGTAAAGAGATTTTTTTTCCTTTTTCCAGATTTACAATGATTTTGTTGACTACAGTATTTATGTATTCAGAAACAGACTGGTGTATGGAATGATTAAATAAGAAATACTACTTTTGTTCAAGAAACAATGGCAAGTATCCATTGTCTTTCCTTTGAGTAATGAAATTTAGTGAGATAACATATTAAAAAGACAAAATCAGCAGTGATGAATAGTTGTGGTTTAACCCTAGCATGCTGTTCGTTCACTCTCCAGGTGGGCTGGAGGAGAGTATTGGAAAGGTAAAAGCTTGAGAACTCATGGGTTGAGATAAACACAGTTTACTAGGTAAAGCAAAAGCTGCATGGGGAAGCAAAGCAAAACAAGAAATTCATTTGCTACTTCCCATTGGCAGGCAGTTGTTCAGCCACTTCCAGGAAAGCAGAGTTCATCACACATAATGGGTTTCTTGGGAAGAGAAATGCCATCATTCCAAACATCCTCTTCCTTCTTCCTTCTTTCCCCCAGCTTTTATTATTCAGTATGATGCCACATGCTATGGGAGCATATCTCTGTGGTCAGTGTGGGTCACCTGTCCTGGCTGTGTCCCCTCCCAGCTTCTTGTGAACCATCCTTGCTGGCAGGGCAGCACGAGAAGCTGAAACATCCTTGGCTCTATGCAAACACTGTTCTGCAACAACTAAAAACATCATTGTGTTATCACCACTGTTTTCATCAAAAAATCCAAAACACAGCATTGAGTGAGCCACTATGAAGAAAATTAATTCTGTACCAGCCAAAAACATGATACAAGTGATTCTTGCTGTCTCTATCTTAGGAACCCCTTCCACAGGTGATTACTGTTCTGTAAAATAGATGACTAGCTATCTAGTTTGGGTACATGGACAAATTATTGACAAGGATTTAAGGCATAGCCACATCACATTCTGCACCTCTTGTTTCCAAGAAAAGGAAACCATGTGGGCTGAAAGAGAGAAGGTAGCTGCACGCTTCTCTGAACCAGGACTGCAGGATACACAATGCAGTATCTTTATAGTGAAGTCAGAACATAACCCCTCTAGTGCAGTAAGTGAACTTTTGAAGATAAAGATTGTCAGTGTATGCAATTAATAATTTTGACTTATGACTTATACCAAAAATGGGAAAAATCCAACATACTTTTTAGCAGTAAGACAGACAGGGTATAACCCAAACTACCAAAGTTAGTCAGAGGGAATTCTGAAAAATAGGCTCCTAGATTATGAAGAAAAATTGGACGTAATCTTGTTTAGGTACTTATGCATCAGAGATATATGAATATTTATGATGAATTTAGGAAGTCTAATTTCATCCATAGCTTAAGAAAAACCTTCCCTGCAAAATTCATCCTGAACTCAAAAATTTCTTGAACAAAAATTATTTTCCCTAATAAATCTCAAACTCAACAGTATGCTCTGTCGCTGTAGGCTGAAAATATTTCAATTACTATATTCATTATATATTATTATATAATAACCTTTCCTTCTGTAAAGTTTTCCACTGTAACAGTTTCCTTGACTTTGTACATGTTCTGAAGTCTTTGTTTATTTTTCACCCAGACACTGGCAGTCTCAGAAATCAAGGGAAAGAAACAAAATAAACTGAAAAAAAAAAAAAAGGAAAAAGAAATCAAATCAAATAAAGGTGTAAATACAAAGATGCAAAGCCAGCAAACACACAAAATTGTAGCTTTCTAACTTTAAAGATGTGGAAGAGAAGAGGCTGGAAGAATTGTAATAAGGCTGAAAGTTAAAAAGTGCAAAGATATGGGAGTGGAATCTCAAAATGAGACGAAAGAAAGAGAAAGGCCAAACAAGAAATGTAAATTATCATAATGAAAACTAAAAGCCTCCCTTCATCTGTCTTAAAAATAGATACTAATGTTTTGCAGATTAACTTTGGTTTTGTAATTATGGACTTACGGAGAAATGAATGTTGGTGAACTAAACTGCTCACTTAGGGAGTGTAGCTAAATCCATGGCATAGCAGAAACAGCTGCTGCCCATTATGCTTTGCTTTCTGATGATAAGTGGTAAGAAAGGTCAGGAAAAGGTGACCATTCAGCACTTTTTATTATGAGGTAATGGCTCCAATGATGTTAGCAAAATAATTAAAAACACCATCAGTCCCATTCTCTCTGAAGACACTTAACGTTATTTCCATTTCTCCCTGCTGTCCTAAAATGTATTCACATATGGAGTAATATTGGGGGGTAGGGTAAAAATGGAGGAAATCAGAATAAAGGAAGATTTTGTGCATTACATACACAGTCTTAATCCAAACTCGGTAATTCAGTGTTCTTAAACTCCACTTTTAAATTGAAGCCATTATTCTCTTTCTTTTAAAAGGAACAGCAGTTCCTGCTCTCTGTTTAATATTTGACTGGAAAGCTTTTTCCTTACCTTATTTACAAAGCAGATATGAATTTTCACAAAAATATCTTCAACTTCCTTTGTCTTTTAAGTCATCCCATATGCAAGGGGAACCTAATATGTCATCCTCATAACACACTAATATTTTTGTGGTGGGTTATCCTTGACTAGCAGTCAAAATGCCAAGCTCCCACACAGCTGTTCAGTCACTCACCCATCCACCTGCCAGACAAGTAGAGAAAATAAAAAGAACAGGAATGAGAAAGTCTGTGGGTCAAGATAGTGCATGGGAAATCGTTTACCAATAGTGTCATGGGAAAGATAGACTTGACCTGGGGAAAATGAAATTAATTTATTGCTAAGTAAAATAAGTATTTTGGGTAGTGTGGCTGCGTGATGAGCAGACTGGACTGGAGAAAGACTTGGGGGTATGAAAATTTTGACATGATCAGAAATGTGAGTTTACAGCCCAGAAAGCCAATCATATCTTTGGCTGCATCCAAAGAAGCGTAGCTAGCAGGTCAAGGGAGGTGGTTCTCCACTTTGCTCTCATGAGACCCCACTCACAGTACTGCATTCAGCTCTGGGACCCCCTGTGTAAGAAAGACATTAGCCTGTTAAGGCAGGTCCAGAGGAGAGCCATGAAGACGATCAGAGGGCTGGAGCACCCCTCCCATTAAGAAGGGCTGAAAGTGTTGGGGCTATTTAGCCTAGAGAAGAAAAGGCTCTGGGGCAACTTTATAGGAGCCTTCTGGTACCTAAAGGGGACCTACAGGAAAGATAGGGAGAGACTATCTACCAGGAAGTGTAGTGGTAAGACAAGGGGTCATGATTTTAAACTAAACTAAGGTAGGTTTAAACTAGATATAAGGAAGAAATTCTCTACTATGAGTGTGGAGAGGTACTGGACTAGGTTTCCCAGAGAAGTTGTGGGTGCCCCCTCCTTAGAAGTGTTCAAGGCCAGATTGGATGGGTCTTTGGGCAACCTGGTCTAGTGGAAGGTGTCCCTGCCCATGGCAGGGCGGTTGGAGTTAGATGATCTTTACGGTCCCTTCCAATCCAAACCATTCTATGATTCTATAATTCTAATATTCCTCCTGTTTTCCCAAACTGTATCGCACTCTTTTGTGCCAGACATCTCCACCCAGCCCCCAGAAACACAGAGAGATGGAGAATGGGGGGTTGTGGTCTCTCTGCATCAGGTCCTTTCTGCTGCTCCTTCCTCTTCACACTTTCCCCCTGCTCCAGTGTGGGTCCTTCAGCAAAACGTGTTCTTGTTTGGGCTCTCCCCAGGCTACAGGGATCGTCTGCTCCTCCGTGTAGCACCTCCTACTCTTCTTCCCTCAGTGACCTTGCTGTTCCCTCTGCAGTTCCCCCTTTTTTATTCCCCTCCTTTTCCTGTGTGATGTTTTCTGCTCTTTCTTGAATACGTTTTCCACTAAGTGCCACCAACATGACTGATTAGCCCAGCCATGCCCTGCAGTGGGGCTGTTGGATCTGGCTTGAACCAGCTGTGTCTGGCATGGGGCAGCCTCTGCCTCTCCTCACAGAGGATGCCCTGCAACCTCCCCCACTATCAACACCTTGACACTGACATCCAATATAAACTTGTATTAAACCCGATTGGTATACAAAAGTTGGCATATTAGAAACATTAAAATGGAAAGCCTTCAGGTAAAGGGCTGGTTTTTACCAGTTTACTCAGTAGATTACTCAGTACTACAGCCACTGATCATATGACTTGAAGATCAGGTCAGTTGATTACATTACATTAACTGAACTTGTCAGGAAGACTTTTGCTTTTCTGTTTGTTTTCTTGCTTGTTTGTTTCGCATTGCTAACTAAGATGCTGGTGCCTCATTCAGTTCACAAACTAGGTAATAATATTAATTTTTCTCACTTGGAATCAGCCATTTCTAAGGTCCCCAATAATTTCTGCTGGACTCTGAAAAAAGGCCTAGAAAGTTCAAAATCTGTTTACAAGGCTCAGTGTTCAGATACATACCCATGTTTGATATTGTGCCCATAGGCCCACAAGTGCTGAACTCAGGAGAGGAGTAGAACAATCAGACCTGTCCAAACCCACAAAGCATTCTGGAATATAAATGCATGCATGAGACATGTAGTAGAAATGTTTTCCTCCAGTTTCCTTTCTTCGTGTGACACATTAGCAAAAAAAAAAGCATTATGACCACAGAGGAAATTTCCTGGTTCTTAATTTCACTTCTGAGTAAGACAAATAAGCATCTTATGGGCCTCACTCATACTTCAGGAAAGGATACACTACTTTTTGCACCTACAAGCAGACTGATGTTCCCATCTCATCAAGCTTTAACTAGAACACACCAAACAATATACAGTATATGACAGAAGATAGAAGAACTTCCTCTCCTGGTTGAGAAGACTTGATAAATTGTAAGTGCAGAAGATTTTAGAATGGAGCTTTTGGAGACTATAAAATGTTTTTATTTGTTTGTTTGTTTGTTTGCTTTTATTTCAGATTTTGGGCTAGCAAATCATTTCATAGATTTTAATGAATAGTAGAAATGTTACTTGGGCAGAAGGAAGAGAGAAAAACAAGGCATATGCTCATTCAGCCACTGACCCTTGGAAGTCCTTTAAAACTTAAATAGTGTCATATGTTAGTTCCTTTCTTGAATGGGTAGTTAGTATAAAATGGTCTGCCTTTGAAGTTAATAGATCCTACATCTGAGGCTCAAAAATAATAATACTAATACCCCGTGTGAAATACAAAAGTAACATAAATTGCTGTCATAACTATTGAGTGAAAATGCGACTCCGTATATTGGCTAAAATGAAAAATTAAAAATACAGAGCAAATAGTGTCCCAGTTCCCTAAACTGCAATGTAGATGATCCAAACAGAGTAGTAACATCAGTAATAAGAGATAGAATATTTACCTCTTAGAATTGGTCAAGTTTTGGTCACTAGCATATGTGGACTAATGCATCAGTTACAAGGAAACATCTTTAGATGATCAATATGAAGAGGGAGGCAGATAACTAGGGTATTTTGGATCTCCCTCTCCAGGCTTTCAGAGGTTCCTTTGGATACTGACCATACAGGAAATACAGACAGTTATTTTAGACCTGCTGGATTGCATCTCTCCTTATCATGATGGCATAGTCATATGCCGCAGGTATTTTTGAAGTGATTGCTGAAATCAATAGATTATATTCAATCCAGTACTGCAATGCAAACTGAGGATGTTAACTTGCTTGTTGCATGAAAATGTATGCATGATAAATCAATAAATATAATAGTGCTTAGTAAGAAATAGTTGTTCTAGACTCATTTTACAACTTATAACAGTATTAGATTACTTATTCCCCATAAGGAAGGATTTTATTATCTTGCTGCAGCCTGAAAAAAAAGGTAGGGTTTAAAAGTAAACAATTTGGATGTGAAGTAGCTATTTTTCATATATTAAATTTATAATTTAAAAGTGTTTGAAAAAAACGGAGAAACTAGTGTCCAAATAATAATAATAGAAAGTAATAATGAAAAACTAGTCTTTGAGAGTGCAGCTAGAACAAAATTCTTTATACTTGAACAACCAAATAACCTATTTCCAAAGGTCACTATGAAAACATTAACATTTAATCAAAAGTAAGAACATAGTTTTTCAACAAGTTAAAACTAACTAAAGACATCAGAAGTTCTTCCTCAAAATCTTGTTATGGGTAAAAGGGAAAATATCATCTAGCCGTGATTTTACTGTTAGTATATTTATAGCCTTAGCCATGTAACCAGAATACAAATGATTATTATGAGCCCACTTAAAATGGACACTAACAATTGTCGTCCAACTTATCTAATCTCTACCTCATGAATGGTCCAGTTAAGTGTTATGCATTAAATTTCTACTATCTACCTACTTCCTCTGGAACCTTTCCCAGTGTATCCAAGTGGGTCAACAGTGGCATGTTTCCTCAATTTAATGTAAGGAAGCATTATGATGTGCCATCAGCACACTGTCTCTGGGATGCATCAATACTAATCATTATGAATCCTTCTTTTTTAGTCTTGGGGTCTTCTTATGGTTGTTTTCATATGGTTCCATAATGTTGCTATTATTTTCATTGCCTCATAATGAAGTTATGAAGGTAGCCTCAGTTAAAGGACCAGTATAAATACATAATGGGTGGAAAGCCAACCTGATTAACACGTGGCTCAGAGGCTGGTGCCAACACAGAAATTTTGGTTTTTTTGACCATGGGGCGCTTTACTTGGCACCCGGCCTGATGGCCGCAGACGGGTCCCTGTCCCTAAGGGGAAAACAGATCCTAGCCCAGGAGTTGGCAGGGCTCATTGAGAGGGCTTTAAACTAGGTAAGAAGGGGGACGGGGCTGAAATAAGGCTTGTTGGAGCTGTGCCAGGGGGAACAATGGCAAGGCGGAGGGAGAAGGCAATGGCCCGACTGAAGTGCATCTACACTAATGCACGCAGCATGGGTAACAAACAAGAGGAACTGGAAGCCATCGTGCAGCAGGCAGGCTATGACTTGGCTGCCATCACGGAAACGTGGTGGGACCACTCTCATGACTGGAGTGCTGCAATGTCTGGCTATAGGCTCTTCAGAAGGGACAGGCAGCACAGAAGGGGTGGTGGTGTGGCTCTCTGTGTTAGAGAGTGTTTTGATGTTGTGGAACTTGAGGCTGGGAATGATAAGGTTGAGTCTCTGTGGGTTAGGATGAGCGGGAAGGCCAACAAGGCAAGCATCCTGGTGGGGGTCTGTTATAGACCACCAAACCAGGATGAGGAGACGGATGAGGAGTTCTACAGGCAGCTGGCAGAAGTTGCAAAATCATCAACGCTCATTCTCGTGGGGGATTTCAACTTCCCCAGACATATCCTGGAAGCACAAAACAGCCCAGAGAAAGCGGTCTAGGAGGTTTCTGGAGAGCGTGGAAGATAGCTTCCTGACACAGCCGGTTAGAGAGCCTACCAGGGCTAGACCTTCTGTTCACAAACAGTGACGGACTGGTGGGAGATGTGGTGGTCGGGAGCTGTCTTGGGCAGAGTGACCACGAAATGGTTCAGTTCTCTATTCTTGGCGAAGCCAGGAAGGGGACCAGTAAAACCGCTGTCTTGGACTTCCAGAGGTCTGACTTTGTGCTGTTCAGGACACTGGTTGGCAGAGTCCCTTGGGAGGTGGTTCTGAAGGGCAGAGGAGTCCAGGAAGGCTGGGCAGTCTTCAAGAAGGAAATCTTAATGGCTCAGGAGCGGTCTGTCCCCACATGCCCAAAGACGAGCCGGTGCAGAAGAAGACCGGCCTGGCCGAACAGAGAGTTCTGGTTCAAGCTTAGGAGAAAAAAGAGGGTTTATAATCTTTGGAAAAGAGGGTGGGCCACTCACGAGGACTATGAGGATGTTGTGAGGCTGTGCAGGGACAAAATTAGAAGGGCCAAAGCTCATCTGGAGCTCAATCTGGCTACTGCTGTTAAAGATAACAAAAAATGGTTTTGCAAATACATCAACACCAAAAGGAGGACTAAGGAGAATCTCCATCCTTTACTGGATGCGGGGAGAGACTTAGTTACAAGGAATGAGGAAAAGGCAGAGGTGCTTAATGCCTTCTTTGCCTCAGTCTTTAGCGGCAAGACCAGTTGTTCTCTGGATACCCAGTACCCTGAGCTGGTGGAAGGGGATGGGGAGCAGGATGTGGCCCTCACTATCCACGAGGAAATGGTTGGCGACCTGCTACAGCACTTGGATGTACGCAAGTCGATGGGGCCGGATGGGATCCACCCGAGGGTACTGAGAGAACTGGCGGAGGATCTGGCCAAGCCACTTTCCATAATTTATCGGCAGTCCTGGCTATCAGGGGAGGTCCCAGTCGACTGGTGGCTAGCAAATGTGACGCCCATCTACAAGAAGGGCCGGAGGGTAGACCCGGGGAACTATAGGCCTGTTAGTTTGACGTCAGTGCCAGGGAAGCTCATGGAGCAGATTATCTTGAGTGTCATCACGTGGCACTTACAGGGCAACCAGGCGATCAGGCCCAGTCAGCATAGGTTTATGAAAGGCAGGTCCTGCTTGACGAACCTGATCTCCTTCTATGACAAAGTGACACACTTAGTGGATGAGGGAAAGGCTGTGGATGTGGTCTACCTTGACTTCAGTAAGGCTTTTGATACTGTTTCCCACAACACTCTCCTCAAGAAACTGGCTGCTCGTGGCTTGGACTAGTGTATGCTTTGTTGGGTTAAAAACTGGCTGGATTGCCAGGCCCAAAGAGTTGTGGTGAATGGAGTCAAACCCAGTTGGAGGCCGGTCACTAGTGGAGTCCCCCAGGGCTCAGTACTGGGGCCAGTCCTCTTCAATATCTTTATGGATGATCTGGATGAGGGGATTGAGTGCACCCTCAGTAAGTTTGCAGACGACACCAAGTTAGGTGTGTGTGTTGATCTGCTTGAGGGTAGGAAGGCTCTGCAGAAGGATCTGGATAGGCTGGACCGATGGGCTGAGGCCAACTGTATGAAGTTCAACAAGGCCAAGTGCTGGGTCCTTCACCTGGGGCGTAACAACCCCAAGCAGAGCTACAGGCTGGGAGATGAGTGGTTGGAAAGCTGCCTGGCAGAGAAGGACCTGGGAGTACTGGTTGATAGTCGGCTGAATATGAACCAGCAGTGTGCTGAGGTGGCCAAGAAGGCCAACAGCATCCTGGCTTGTATCAAAAACAGTGTTGCCAGCAGGTCTAGGGAAGTGATTGTCCCCCTGTAGTCAGCTCTGGTGAGGCCGCACCTCGAGTACTGTGTTCAGTTTTGGGCCCCTCGCTACAGGAAGGACATGGAGGTGCTCGAGAGAGTCCAGAGAAGGGCAACGAAGCTGGTGAGGGGTCTGGAGAACAAGTCTTACAAGGAGCGGCTGAGGGAGCTGGGATTGTTCAGCCTGGAGAAGAGGAGGCTCAGGGGCGACCTTATCGCTCTCTACAGGTACATTAAAGGAGGCTGTAGCAAGGTGGGGGTTGGTCTATTCTCCCACGTGCCTGGTGACAGGACGAGGGGGAATGGACTAAAGTTGCGCCAGGGGAGGTTTAGGTTGGATATTAGGAAGAACTTCTTTACTGAAAGGGTTGTTAGGCATTGGAATGGGCTGCCCGGGGAAGTGATTGAGTCACCATCCCTGGAGGTCTTTAAAAGACGTTTAGATGTAGAGCTTAGTGATATGGTTTAGTGGAGGACTTGTTAGTGTTAGGTCAGAGGTTGGACTAGGTGATCTTGGAGGTCTCTTCCAACCTAGACGATTCTGTGATTCTGTGATAACATTTCTTATTATGTTATGAGTGACTGAGTTTGTCAGATCCCTAGAATATGTGGAATTTAAAGAGTCAAGTGTGAATAGCTTAACCAATAGTCAGGTAGTCACTTGAACATTAGACAATTGCTGTAATAGCTAAAATCAACTCAGACCAAGACAAGCCCAGATAACTGCAGAGACCCTGCAATGTTAGGTCAATACAGGTCCTTTGTCCTTTTACAAGTAATTGCACGAATCATATTTACTGTACTACAGGTATATCCGCGAGAAGAAGATAAAATGTTATCCTTTTTCTTTTAGCAATTCCTATACAGCCAAGAAAAGTTAATTTCACTTATTAGTCTTGAAAGATTCTGTATTTTCCATCTTTACCTGTACACTTTATATCACCTCCTGTTCATAAAAAGCAAAAATTCAGCTAGCTCTGTGATTCACAGAGTATTGGATTGGACTCCATCTCATTCCAAACTGTTTATCCTCCTCCAGTCTCATTGTTAGCTTCAGAAATGCAAGAGAGAAGTTTTGACTGTTCAGTCAAAATAAGTTAGGAAACCAAAAATGTCCAACATCTCTGTTTGCAATGGTATCCATAAATTCACACCTGCTGTAGCTGGAAATGGAAATTTAGTTGAGTCCTACGTATTGTAGATGCTGAGTAAGCAAAATTCAAAATACTACTGAAGTAAAGCAAACAATACAAAATGATTTATATGTGCAGTGTCAGTATCCCAGGTGGATAGATATGAAAACATCGCAGAACAGACGAAACATTGAAAATATATGGAATATTTCCCCACAGAGATGCAGATGGTTGCTTGTCTTCTCTGCCATGTTTTAAACTGGTTAGAAGTAACTGTGTCTTGGAAAACAGGCAACATTAATTCATCTATATATACCAATATGAGAAATTCAGAGGGCAAAGTCTCCAACTTGTTCAATGGTGACAGGAAATAGGTGGTGCTTTGCATGCACAATAGCAGACATGAAGGCACATGGGAGCTCTGTTGGGGTGGATCTTGGCAACAGTAAAATATTTTTATTTACAATCTGTCTCTTACCTGCATTAGTACCAGATACTTCAATAGGTGATAGGAATATATATGTATATATATGTATGTATACATATGTTACGCTTTATATATGTTTCTGATTCAAACAGTCTATTATTCTGCATTACTGTGTATAAAATATTTTTGTGTACAGCAGTAATACTTTTATTTATAATAAAGTGATGAAGGTCAGGTGGCTGAAGTGCTAGGTAAAGTGAAATCACCTTGAATTTGTTCTAAACATATTATTTTATATACTCTTGTTTTGGTCTGGTACTTTGGGATGAGTGGAATGGGGTTGTTGTTATCTTATACCATTCCAAATAAAACTTACTCCTTGCTTTTGTTGTTGTTGTTGTTCTGCATTGTCTAGAGACTTATATCTCAATATAGTACATCAAACAGTTTAAAACGGAGATGTGATTTTAAATACCAATTGAAATTGTTGTATAAGCATGCTGCTATGTAAACATATGATTTGCAAACTTATGATATGAGGAACATAGACTGCAATCTTACTGGGGTACAGTGCTTCCCAGGAGAAGGATCCCATGCATGTTGATTTGGAAACTATTCAAGAACAACTCTATAAACAACCATTTTAAAAACAAATCTGCTACTAGTGCAATTTCAGCTGGAGTAGAGACATGAAGTACTTTTAACGCTTAGATGAAGCTTGTAAGATAGCAGACAGCCTCATTTCCATAGCAGCCAAATTTTATGAAGCCCTAAGCCAATTATTTAATTAGCTAATTTGCTCAGTCACAAATAATTTGCACGTAGCTCTAAATGTCAGATTTGAAAACACTAGGGAGAGTTAGTCCTAGTGGAAAGTATATTATTGAGACTTGAATTCCCTTACAAGGTTTTTCCAAGAAGTCTCAACAGGTCTGAGAGATAGAGATCAGTTTCCATGGGTGATTGCATTGAGGAGTGGGGAGGAAAGAGGAGAAAACAGTAATATGAATCTTAAAGATGATAAATGATGAGTTTGGTTGCTTAAATAATGCTCACAAATATACTATATCTCTATTATCTCATTTTAACTCATTGAAAAATTTCTGGGCCTGTGCATGTTGATGAGAAAAGCAGACTCGTGCACTTTCCTACCAATATTAGGAAATGTGATTTTAGCCCTCTGGAGAAAGAAGAATATTTATATTTTCCTTTAGCCTGTATCCTTTCTAGCAGTTTATTCTGTTCCAATCTCCAAATCTATTTTGTTTTCCAGAATTCCACATCTACTCTGCTCATTAATCCTTTGTGCCTGCATAGTGCTACTTTTCAAACTGCCCTGCCTCCTCCCAGTCTTGTGTGTGATTTTCCTGTAATTCTTTCCATTTTCCAGAGTGAGAAGAAAGTAAAAGAACTTCAAAACTCCCAGCCTGTCGTTTGCCCCCTTGCCAATGTACTATAACACTAAGAGAACTGGTGAATTTCTTCAGCAGAGCTTTTGCCACTGAGTGAGAACAGCCATTCTAAAAAAATTGTCTTTCTAAGAAAAACACCCCACCCATATCCCTCCTAAAATCAGGTAATTTAAGAGACATTCCTGAGTGCTGGCAATAGCAGGGTCATGGGGAGGTAAGCACAGTGAGAGAAGCTTTGGAAGAATTCCTTGTGGGTTAGCATTAACAATTTCTCCCCATCAACTGACATTCCCCAAAACATTTTCAAAATATCCTTGCAGAAGCTCCCGTTCCCCACATAGCACAGTCTTTCCTTTACATGTCTTCTAATTAGATCTCATTTTCCTTAGCACATTTTTCCCCTTAGCAGATACTTCTCTCTCTGCACAGATGTATTTGGTCTCCTCTATTAAGATTATAGTTATTGAGTTTTCAGGAGAAAAGATAAATACTGCTCACAAGTGGGATGATAAAGGCAAATCAAAGTTGTCAGCCACCAACATGGCTCTTGTAAGGTCTGAAATCCTGATTTCTGAATATTGAGTGATTGCACAGAGATATCTGAATGTTTGTTCTTGATTTTTTTTTTGATTGTTTGTTTGTTTTTCCTTTCCTTTCCTTAATGAGCTTCTCTGTGCAACCTGTCAATTTAGCAGGTACAGTCAGGTACAGTCAAGGAAATATGATTTGGACTCTTCAGCCATGAAGGGCTTCATGTGCTAGGGGATGTGTTAAAGGTTACATATAAGCAAACTGTGTTCCCTTCAATTTTGCATTTGAAAATGGTCAATAGAAACACAGCACTGTGGAGAAAGCAAGCAAAGTTTTCCTGCTGTTTTTTCTGTAGGTTCAAAACAACGTCAATAATCCAGCTACATGGAGACATACACATATACCAGACTACTTCAGCTAGCATGTGTAACATAATGACTTACCTTGTAATTTCCTCTCACACAAGCACTCACACATACACACGTACATAACTCCATTCTTTTTCATCTGTCACAGAAATATATGGGTTTTGCTTCACAAATACAGAAAACAGGCTGCTAAGATACTGTTATTATCTCTATTCTCTTTTTTACTGTGTTTATTGCTTCTAGAGACAAAAGGATAATTAAAATACTTCTGTTATATTGTCAAAAAGCTAATTAAAAAGTTAAAAATAATATCAACAAATAAAAGTTTATCATAAACAACAACAACAAAAGAACAGCACTCAAGGCCAAACAAGCAGATGCCCAGCAATTCCTAATCTCTCTAGTTTTACACATAATTCATCCCTTATATAAATGCTAAAGGTAAAATTGGCACAAAGAACATAGATGTTTATCCCCAAGCCACAGCAATAAAGCTGACTTCATGTAGCATGATAAGTAAATGCAGATACATATTAAAGGTATTATTGGCGTACTACCTTATTTCTTTCACATTGTAGTCAAAACCTTCCATCTGTTGTACAATATTAAGCTCCCCTGTTAAATCTCCTTATTGTTTAATTTTCTTTTTTTTTTTTTCCAAAAACCAGTTTCCATGTTTTAATCTCTTACTGTAACAATTGTCAACCTTGTCTATGCCATTTTCTTGCAGTTTCTTTATCATCTACATATATCTGCTGTGTACAGTATATGTATCATCTACATATATCTACATATTATCCAGCTGAAATATAGGAGGAAAACAAAGAGTCATAATATTTTCTCTAAATATTGCATAAGTATACAATACAATGTGCGTACATCAGAAATGTATATACTAATGTTTCATAACAAATAATTTTGTTGGTGTATGACTTTATACAATGACTTTATGTGTGCATGACTTTATGGTGTATGACTTTATACTTTGATATGATGAAAATGCTCTATATTTGATTTAAGCTGAAATGATGATGATGATTATTTTTTTTAGATATATAAGAGTTTGGCCAAGAGAAATTATTCATGTTGGCTGCTGTTTTATAGATACAAATTAAGTGGTTATCTGCTGGTTTGGTTCTGTTTGGTTTGCTTTGGTGTTTTTTCTTTTTTTTTTTTTTTTTTTTTGTCTTATGAGTGTCCTCATAAGACTTGTGTTCCAGACCCCTCACCAGCTTCCTAGCCCTTCTCTGGACATATTCCAGGACCTCGATGTCCTTCTTGTACTGAGGGGCCCAAAACTGAACACAGTACTCGAGGTGTGGCCTCACCAGAGCAGAGTACAGGGGGATGATCACCTCCTGGGTCCTGCTGGCTACACTATTCCTGAGACAAACCAGAATGTCATCGGCCTTCTTGGCCACCTGGGCACACTGCCGGCTCATGTTCAGGCAAGCATCAACCAGCATTCCCAGATCCTTTTCTTCTGCACAGCTTTCGAACCACTCTGCCCCAAGCCTGTAGCGTTGCATGGGGTTGTTGTGACCAAAGTGCAGCACCTGGCACTTGGTTTTGTTGAACTTCATCCCATTAGCCTCAGCCCATTGATCTATCATGTCCAGGTCCCTCTGCAGGGCCTTCCTACTCTCTGACATATCAACACTTCCCCCCAACTTGGTGTCATCTGCAAACTTACTGAGGGTGCACTCAATTCCCTCATTGAAATCATCAACAAAGATGACACTGGTAGCAATACAGCCTTATATATTTTTGTTGTTGTTGTTGTTGTTGCTGATGTTTTCTTATAACTGTGATATAGAACTGTTCATATAGCTTTAATTAGTGCTGGTGGCAAGCTGTATTGTGATATTTTGGAATTTCTCTCTGTATTTCACTTTTGCAGGAATCTATGACTTTGTTTCTCTTTCCTCGATTTAACTTAAAATTTACTTTTAATGAAAAAAAAAAAGGACTACGGACATTTTAAAAAGTTGTATATTCTTAATTAGGGAGAATCATATAATCTTAATTAGGGTGAATCTATTAATTTATAAAATTAAATCATTGAAAGAAACTAGCTTGACTAGCAGAGCAGTAATACATGTATGCAGCTAAAGGCCAAAGGACAGATCCTCAGCCAGTCACGACAGCTGACATGCCAAAGAGAGAGCTCTCTGCACTACCAAAAGCCAGTCGCTCCCAACAAAGGTATTTTCCTGAAATCATGTAAATATTCACAGGAAAGATATGGGTGAATCGCCTAGGGAAAATGTTTGAATCTCATGTTCATACAGACATTTTGAAAGGTGTAATTAAAAGGAAAAGATACTAATACAGGGGATAGTGCATATCAAAATGAATGTGGTAATAATCAAGAGTCTCACAAGCATAGGAAGCTGCCAGCCCCCTCTAAGATAGATGGGAAGTTTAAGGACTTGTAAGTACATTAAGATCAGGCTTTTACTGTACTTGAAACTGATTTGTACTTTGAAACTGTTTACTTCAAAATAAAGGTAGAATGCCATCTTAAGGCTATTCTCATCTTACTCATGATTTCTGGAGGCTGTAGCAAACACAACTTTTTCATTTGCTTGTTTTCTTCTCAAGGGTGAAGACAAATCATTAGAAGACAAGATGATGAAGAAATGTGTATGAAAACAGTAGTTTGACAGTCTCACGTTTTGTAAGGTGTTTTAATTAACTTCATAAAATGGGATTCATCTCACATACCTTCAGACAACTAAAAAGTAATTATCTTTGTCTGTACCAGTCATCTCATTTCCCTTTCTTGGCTGAGAAATAGGTGGCTGAACTCCCTTCTAAAACAAGCCTCTAAAATCACCCTCTGGAGATGTCAGTATCCCTCCACTCACTGTATATAGGGAACCTCTGATTACCAGCTTAGATTTAGATGACTTAGTGATACCTAAAATTAAATAAAATGAATATCATCCATTCTCCCTGTGCAGCTATTTATATTCCCTCCCAAAAAGGCAACCCTAATATGTCAATACAGAATCACATAATCACAGACTCATTTAGGTTGGAAGAGACCTCCAAGATCACCTAGTCCAACCTCTGACCTAACACTAACAAGTCCTCCACTAAACCATATCACTAAGCTCAACATCTAAACGTCTCTTAAAGACCTCCAGGGATGGTGACTCAATCACTTCCCCGGGCAGCCCATTCCAATGCCTAACAACCCTTTCAGTAAAGAAGTTCTTCCTAATATCCAACCTAAACCTCCCCTGGCACAACTTTAGCCTGTTCCCCCTCGTCCTGCCACCAGGCACGTGGGAGAATAGACCAATTCCTACCTCACTACAGCCTCCTTTAATGTACCTATAGAGAGCGATAAGGTCGCCCCTGAGCCTCCTCTTCTCCAGGCTGAACAATCCCAGCTCCCTCAGCCGCTCCTCGTAAGACTTGTTCTCCAGACCCCTCACCAGCTTCGTTGCCCTTCTCTGGACTCTCTCGAGCACCTCCATGTCCTTCCTGTAGCGAGGGGCCCAAAACTGAACACAGTACTCGAGGTGCGGCCTCACCAGAGCTGACTACAGGGGGACAATCACTTCCCTAGACCTGCTGGCAACACTGTTTTTGATACAAGCCAGGATGCTGTTGGCCTTCTTGGCCACCTGAGCACACTGCTGGTTCATATTCAGCCGACTATCAACCAGTACTCCCAGGTCCTTCTCTGCCAGGCAGCTTTCCAACCACTCATCTCCCAGCCGGCAGCTCTGCTTGGGGTTGCTGTAGCGCTGCTTGGGGTTGTTGTGCAGGACCCGGCACTTGGTCTTGTTGAACTTCATACCGATGGGCCTCAGCCTATCCAGATCCTCCTGCAGAGCCTTCCTACTGTTGAGCAGATCAACTATTTGACAGTTTTTTTCTTCTGTTAAATAGTACTAGTTTGTCATACACGCTGTATAATAATAGATAAGAATCATAAAACCCTAGTATTACCAGTCTGTAGAAAATGATGCCATGAACTCTCTGAATTGTGTTTTTTATTTATTTGTTTGTTTTTCAGTGAAAACACAGCTGTTCATGATAAGAGTTTTTTCCAAATACTAAAAAAATAGTAAAATAAGCTTTCTTATTTCTGATACCAGTTCTTCTGGATAGATTTGTGCCATTCACTATGCAGTAACAGCCAGAGAAAAATATTAAAATTAAGCATCACTATGATGACATAATGAACACAAGACCTTGTCTCTGACAAATCATGGTTGAACTGGTGTCAATGGGATTATTGCCATAGACTTTCACAAGACTAAAATTTGGAATCTTGTTCTATCAGACTATGTCAGATCAGAGAAGGACATTCTGAATTAAACTGCACACCTATAGACACCTTATATGGAAAATCAAGGCTTATCTTGGCTGCATAAACAGTAAAATAATAGAATAATGGAATGGTTTGGTTTGGAAGGGACCTTTAAAGATCATCTAGTCTAACCCCCCTGCCATGGACTTGGACATGGATGCCATGGACATCTTTCACTAGATCTAACCCAACTTTGAACACTTCCAGTGATGGGGCATCCACATCCCGTGTCTCACCACTCTCATCATGAAAAAGTTGTTAATTATATCCAGTCTAAATCTACTCTCTTTCAGTTTAAAACCATTGTCCCTTGTTCTGACGCTACAGACCTTGGTAAAAAGTCTTTTTCTGACTTTTTTATAAGACTCCTTTAAATACTGAAAGGCTGCAATAAGCTCTCTCTGGAGCGTCTCAACAACCCCAACTCTCTCCAACTTCTTTCATATGAGAGGGGTTCCAGCTCTCTGATCATTTTCGTGGTTCTCCTCTGCACTCACTTTAACAGGTCCATGTCTTTCTTGTACTCAGGCCCCCAGAGCTGAATGCAGTACTCCAAGTGAGGTTTCATGAGGGCAGAATAGAGGAGGAGAATCACCTCCCTTGATCTGCTGGCCACACTTTCCATTATTTTGTTTTCTGTTATTTTCTACAGAGGTGTCCCTGCAGTGGTGATAGACAGTAGTTTAACCTGTCACCTGTAGTGCAACTTCTTTTGTTATTGGCTTCTATATTAGGAAAGGTGCAGAAACAGAAGGCCAACATTTCCATTCAGGATATTGTATTACCCCATTTCGTCTATATAGAGTGGATAAAGGTAAAACTGATATCAGAAAATGAGCAGCCATTTTTACTTGCTCTTTGCACTTTCTGTTAGGTCCCTACTTTACGGTACATTTGCTTTTTTCATTAGCAGTGAACTTCCACTTCACAAGTGTAATTTGAACCAAAGTCTTAGTTGTTGCTGTTGTCAAAGTACAATGACCTGTAGAGCAGCCCAAGGAGAGCTCTACCCTATTTTGGGCAGAGTTCTGTATTTACCATGGTAACTATATCTGGAATACCTAATTTCATCCTGCTAGGTTTTAAATCTTACTGTGTTTAAAATAGGCATAAAAGTTTGCAGTGAATGACTGTAATGCTTGTGTCATGACTTCCTAATATCAACAAAGTTTTGCTTGCCAAAAATAAGCCAAAGCAGTCTTAAAACTGCTCTAACTTACAAGTCAGACAGAATCAAGTTAGAGCATAGAAATTGCTGTTTACACCACTGAGCAGGTCCTAAATAAATACCACTCAACAACAACAGCAAACACACATGTGTACATACACACACAAACACATGCATACCCACACACACACACAAAGTCAACAACAGGACTGCCATGTCCAGTTCACAAAACAAGTTTAACTCATCAAAGTACACAAGTCAGTAAGTAAATATATAAAGTGCAACATGTAAATAAATCCTACATTGAAGCTTCAGAAATAAATAGAATGCAGGAAGCCACAAATAATTTTTACTTGAAAAAAAGTACACAGTGACCTGTCTGGGTATCAAACAAAATATGTTTGGCTTGTTTGGACTTACATGACAAAATTTGTCTGTGTGGTTATAGAATGTCTGCCTCTAGCTACACTGTTTCCTAACATTTTATTTATTAACCTTCGAAATGAGTTTGACTTTGAAGATGCTACCATAGAAAGCATAAAACGTATATTATTCAGAAACAGAAAGAAAGATTGTATGGTATGCCTGCATGTTTTTAGCAAAGTTAAAGAACTGAAGTCTATTAAAAGGTAATGAACTGTGTTTCTACCTAGTGTGATTCCTTTGCTTCTTTGCCTTCATTGGCTGTGTTCTTTGAATAATTCTGGCCCAAGAGTTTCACATCTATTTTAGAATTATAGTTTTCTGAAGACACTTCATATTTATAAAGTAACTGACATTTCAACAGCTGCCTCAGCAAAGGAAAAAACACTGCAAGAGCAGAGATTCTGCTTTCAAGAAGTAGCTACCTGGTCAAGAAGTCAAGACTAAGGAATATTGGCAAGCAGTCTGCAAATGTTCTGAACTTATTCTGTAGATAACATAACTACTCTTTCCAGAATTCTCACTGGGGTAGATATAGGATGTTGTGGCAAAAATCTCAACAGGATGTTATATTATTAACTGACAGTGAATCGATTAAAGAATTAAAGTTTTCTGAGTAACCGTTGCTAACAGAACCATATTTACATCATCATGTCCTCTCCACTGGCCTACTGAAAATCATTCTGAAAACAAAAACAAAAACAACAACAAAAAACAGGTCGTTAAAGTGGTTAATTGTAAGTAACATTTTTTTTCTTATTTTTTTCATCTCCCCTCCTCTCTAAAACTCTGCATTAGTTTATCCCAAGACAAAGTATGTGAGGCTTAAGGGAGCCATAATACTTAAAAAAAAAAATAAAATCTGGAACTTAATTTCAAAACTATTGTCAAAAGCAAAAAGACTCTGAATACTACCTGAAAGGTGGAGATCCCTATATCTCACTGTTGTGAAGATCCTTTTAAAGCCTTAATGGAGAACATGAAACCCTCAATTCATTGTTCATCTCCAGTATAGATTGAAATTGTATAAAGTCAGTAAAAAGCAGTATTCTGTATTCAGAGAAACAACTGAAATATTTTGGGGAGGGTGTTTAAAGATGCAACAAATAACATCAGATTTTGGAAAATCCTGAGACATTGGAATATCATAGCAAACCCTAAGGAAGACACTGTAGAAGACATGAGGCAGAAAGATTGCATACTGTGCCTGAAATCTGTGGAAGCATTCAGTAAACATTATCAACTGCATGGTTCAGCTGTATTATGTACTCATGATACCCTGATATGATATATACATCTACTTATCATGCAGAGAGGGACCAGCTGTAGCTCTTAAGAGCCTAGGGCCCCTTCAAGAGACAGAAGGAGGAAGTACAGGCCTTGAGCAAAGTGCCTAAGAGGCATTATACCTTTGAAAGCAATTTCTTTATCATTCAGCAGAATTATTACTATGGAGTTTCAGGTCAACATATTACCATAAGATGCCAGATCTCAGATGGGAGAGAGGGAGTCTTCCTGAAAAGTGAATAATGTAAAACACACACACACACAAAATGAATTGGAATAAAATGAAAACAAATTTATGTGTTGCATTCAAAAATGAACCACTGGACATAAAATACTGTCTTCACTCATACTTTCAAGCTTCAGTGCAATTAATTTGGGGCTTATATTAACAACTATTGTCATTCATAATGTTAACATAACTAAGAGAATCCTATTTGTCATTCTCTATGCCCTTGGCAAACATTTAAACAAACACAAATTTGTTTTTGTGACAGTCGCAGCAAAACTAATGGAAAAGTCACTATTGCAACCCCTCCAAAATCCAATCAAATAAATGACTCATATTTCAGCTGTTTATTTTTTTTTACTTCAATTTCTTACATCTTTCATTCAGTTTATTGACTTCAGTCAACCCACTGTTATTTACTATTCTACAATGTATACCCCACTTTACATACAATACAACACAATTCAAAATACAATATAACACAAATTTCTGATATTTATATGAAGCAAGTTTTCATTTTCATGAAAACATTTATACGAATATATATGGTGACAAATATATGTATCAAATATATCAAATATATGATGATCAAAACAAACATATCAAATATATGATGATGACAGTGATGAAGATATCAGGTCCTATTATCCTAACACTTCCCACATTTTTCTACTCAAGATTCTAAGAGTTCATTGCATGGAAGGTATCAGGTTGCACCTGTAATTCTTTTGTATGCTGCTATAGCAGGATTGTTATGGAAACCTGTGGGGTATGTGAGATTTTATTTTAATTTTTGTTTCTTTTCAAGACTAGAATGAGTTAAAGAAAGGGATGTTTCCTTGCATCTGCATTATTACCTGAATTTAATCTACAAATTAAATAGTATGCTTTAAAATATACTGATATAACTAAAAATTGGAAAAACTTGGTATATGATTATGTTCTAAAAGTCATCACAACAGAAAACAACAGCAACAACAAAACAAAACTATTTTAGCCCCCAAAATACAGACCAAAACAGAAAAACATTGGAACATTTGGACAGTATTAAGTATGTCACTGTAAATGACCCACTATTAATATTTGATGACACTAGCTGTGACAATAAGTAGTGTCTTTCTAACTTACACAATACTGTGATATCGCTGTTATAATGACAACTGGAAAACATGAAAGGAACTCATACATTTCAGCAGTACAGTTTGTATTTAGTTCACTTGGAGATGTGAACATCCTTCTAAATATACAGGGCTGAGACCATTGGTCTCTTAGGAATCCCAGATACTTTGTCTAGATATAAAAAATCTTAGAACATTTTAGTATTTTATAGATTGATGACTGACCCCTAACCATGGTATTTATGATACTTATATTACTGAAAGATTATAGTTTTACCTGCATTTAATCTAACATAGGTTAGTTTCAAATGTTTGGTTTTGAAATTCATTTTCACTGTTTTCAAGAGAAGTGGACAAGGCTGGTTTTATTTATGTATTTTATTTTGGTATATGAAGTCCTATGGAACAGCCATTAAGTTTTTCCACTGGTCTTTACACAAATAGAGTGAAAATGTAACGTCTGTTCATATGAAAGAAAGAATCTGTTGTATATAATTTCCTTTATAGATATAATTATTGTGATGGTCAAAGGATTAGAAAGAATTGCAATGAAAAGTAAGTTGGGGTAATCTCAGTCAAAAGTATGCTAAAATATTGCAAATATAAGTTTTCAAAATTTGAAATCTATCTCTGTATTTATTTTGACTGTAAAGTGTAGCCTGATATTTATCTACCCTTTTCAGTTAATCTTCTTTCTACTGGTTATCTTTGAGACTAGTAACTTTATGATTCCTTTTAAACTCATCATTAATAAGCATGTACAGCTGACTAGATGTGGTTTTTAATTTGTTTATTAAGTTTCAGACTTCACTGGGGTTTAAAGTCTTTCTAACCTTCTTTCCTCATATGCTATAAAAGGATGAAGCAGCAAATAAGAGACTTTGTGATCACAAGATTTCTTTTTTCCTTTAATTTTGCGCATGAGTCATTTTACATGTATGGATGACAAATGCTATTTTTAATTTGACTTGCACATCATTTAGACATTAGTTAAAGCAACACATTGCTTATTAAGAATTTCATGACGTCTTCTAAATGATCCACACTAAACCATATACTTTATCTTGGGTGAAATGTCAAATCTTGCCAAATGTAGCCAAAAATTTGGTGTTTTATTTTAGTGCCCACTAGATACTTCAAGCAAATGCAAATAAAATCAATTCTCCTTTTCATTATCATAATGCAAAAGGAGAAAGTATTATATAGCCTTCAAATTAAAATCTATTTAACCTTGATTAATAGCAAAAAGGGCTTTTCTTTCCTGCTCTCATCTCTTTCCTGTCTACCAATACAAGAGTTAAAATGGCTTTAACTGAAAGTTCAGTTGTTGAAAAAAAAAATTCATTTTCTTCTTAGTTAATTTCTTTTTCATGTATGCACACAGAGAAATTAAAAGTAAAGGTTTTACAATAATTTCATGTTCAACATGCTGTATATCTTAAACTACGGAGTTTTTTCCTAACCTGTTTATTCACATAATTTGTATGTGGCTAATACCAAATACTCCAAATGATTGTACAGTCCCAGTATGATGACACTGCAAAAATATTTACTTATTCTTTTCATAGCTTAATAAAATGTTTTTTGTTTGTTTTGTTTTGTTTTTTAAAGGTAGTTTTTACTTTATATGTCTGTCTTCATTCTCCTGTGTTTCTTTCATGACGCTGTTCTAGACTGATAATGCTACATAGTAAAACAGTAACAAAATATGTATGAATAATAATAGGTGAAGGAGCATTTTAATAGCTGCTGCTTCTTCTTCTTTCCATTAAGATATAGAAACACTATAATGAAACCACCTCTCCATCTTCTTTTTAATAAACTAGGCAGATTGAATACATTCACAGTAAACCATTTTTTTTGTTGTTGTTCCTCACGAATTCTTTTTTATAGCCTCACGAGGCTTTAATAGACACTAACCTTTCAAGACTAACGTCAGCAAAACTTTTCTCATTAAGATTACACCTGCCAAACAACACTGAGAAAGACACATTATTGTCTTAGTCCTACTCACTGTAGTATTACTCCTACAATTTATACATCCATATTGCTCTTTTTATGTTTGAGAGCTAGAGTTACCTTTTTGTTGACAGTTCTTATTCCTTTCCAAAGTAACAGCTTTCCATTTTCAGTGGGAATGCATTCCTATTTCCTAAATAAACATGTTTACTGCATTGAGATTATTATTGAAAGTGTTGTCAGATGTATACACACATAGTGGCCCCATCTTAATTTTTTTGTATGACTGCTTATGCCTAACATAGTTTACCACTCCACTACTTTGTGTCATTCACATATTCTGAAATTAATTATACATTTACTTCATTTGTAAACAGCAACAACAATACAAAACCATGAGCTTGCCAACTGCAACCACCCCTTTTAATGATGATTTCCACTGACATCCACTTTTAGCTCAGTTCTTATTCTGTTGACCTTGAACTTTGCAAAGTGTCTGCTGGCCATTTCTGGCTCTAAAATCTGTGACTTCCTGAACATTGTGGTTCACTTACTTTTCTTGAAGGGCTTTGGAGATCTCAAAGCACTATCCTCAACACGATCCTAACATATACCATAATGAATAACAAAAAAAAAAATGTAGTCAAATCCCACACACCGCTACCTCAGCCATACATATGCCAGGGTCTGAAAGAATTCTTCATTCCTCTGTGCTGAAGTGGTCATATCTGTTCCTGATGTTTTTCACATTCATCTGAAATGGAGACCTTTGTCCCTGGGGGGTGTTTAAGGAAAAGCTTGGACCTGGTGCTTAGGGACATGGTTTACTGGGTGACATTGGTAGTAGGGTGATGGTTGGACCAGTTGATCTTCAAGGTCTTTTCCAACCTTAATGATTCTATGATTCTATATCAATTGTTCTGAGGTGCTGAAAGGGATGCTTAATCTTAAGCAAGGCCATTGAGCTAAATTTAAGAGCATTGGATCAGATATAAGAGCCTAGGTGGAAGATGAACTTAAATGATCAAATCATCCCTTCTGAACTCAAACTCTATGATATTTTTCATGCACTTAGTTTTGACTAGCATGTGCAAAAAAGAAGTCAGTTCATCTTTCTGGCTAAAAACAGGAAGCACAAAACACCTTTTTATTTTTTATTTGTAGTCACCTAAATTTTCAATTTCTTCCCTCATCTTGCTACCTTCTTATGTCTGCACCTTTTCCTGCTTGGTTTTTGTCAACTAATTTGGGGCTGCATTTTCAAGACTATATACAACTAACATTGTTATGCAGTTTTTCTGACAGATGAAGCCCTCATACAAAGCAAGATGAATGGGATGTCAGTTTTCCCTATCATGGGATCCCCATTTAGTGATCCAAATGAGAACTGAAAGAACTTGTCACAGAGGCAAGACAGACTAGATATGGCTTTAAATAGGAATCCAAATCTCATATAGTTTTGAAGCTACCGCTAGAACACCAAATTTGTCATAAAAAGACTTGTCCGTTTGGAGTTCATTATGGTAAAAGCTGAGAATTTTATCTGGACACTCTTGAGCCTTCCTATAGTAGGTATGTGTACTAGTTACAGACCTTGAAAAAAAAAATAAATAAAGTGCTTTTGCAGTGTTTTCTTCTTGCTTTCCTTTGGATTGAATCTCTGTGGAATATCTCCTCCTGGCATATAAGTATTTCTTTTCCTTGTTTATCTTTTTCGGCTTCTTTGTTAAACTTGGAGGTGTGTTTGCAATGTCAATTCAAAGTCCCTTGAGACTTGGCTGAGACTTGAGGTGAGGTGTTAAACTTCACAAGGCTGAATTGGAACACTTAAGGTGAGAGACAGGGTTTTAATCACTTGCACTGTGGCTGCCACACTAGAAACTTTGTGACCTCAACTGAGTTTTCTTTCACTCTGAGTCCAAAATCAATAGAAGTATTTATGACTGGAGAAATGACTTGTGTTTAACTTTGGCCCCAAAGTTGGGAGGCATCAAAAAGCATATTTCTCTAATATCCAGTTTACAAACCGTGACTCTGAAACCCTGAATTTGTGTTTTGAATTCCATGTTTTGTAAATAATTCAGAACTGCAGCACCATCATTGACAGAACATTTAATCCTCCTGCTTCACATTCTTATTTTCCTCACATCATGAAGATTTGATCTTTTACTAAGTATATTGATGCACCTTGACATTTTTGTAAGAAATGTCATTATTTTTATTATCTTAAATATACAGTCTTGGGATTTGGGGATGGATCACCTGTAGTCTTCCAAATATTTAATTTTAGCATATTTATTACTTATTGCAATGATAAAACTCTATTTATATAGATATAAAATATAAATATAAAATATATAAAGTATAGAGTTGTATAGATGTTAGAAAATAAAATGGTTCAAATTTAATAGTTAACAATGTCCTTTTTTTTTTTCTTTTTTTTTTCTTTTTTTTTTCTTTTTTTTTTTCTTTTTTTAATGTAGTCCTGGTTAACAACTGCTGTTGAATTGTTCACAGTTTAACGTAGAACACATTGACATCAAAGCTATATTGAGAACAAGCTGTCTAGGCTAAAACATCAATTGGTCATATATGCACTGTAATAATTTATTTTTATTTATAGCAAATGTATATCTCACTGCAACCCAGTAAAATATTCAATATGGTGTACAAATAAACTCCTTGGATTGTGCTGCACACAATTCTGTTGCAATTATCCCAGGGGTATGGGACAGTGACATTTTGATTATTTCACTCAGCATCTGTGTACTTGGATATTAATAGTTTTGAGGCAGAAAGAAATGAAGCTGTGACTAAAAACACCACATGCTTCCTGATGAGGATCCTAGTCCTGCAATTGTATCTCTTCTTGTGACTTTAAAAAAGCTTGTAAATGGTAGGATGATTGTCAAGCCTGTTCATGTCTTTTTGTTAACCAGCAAAGTATGCTGTAAATATATGGCAGTAGAGAAAAATGAAAAAGACCTTCTTAGGCATTTTTGTGGCATAATAGTGGGAATTAGAAAGATATTCATCACTCATTATAAAGTGAATCTGAAGCCAGGCCCTATTTGGTGAAAGAAAAGGAAGAAGTTGATACAATGTTGTGTAATTCTGATGTTAGAAAATAACTTCCCACAGAAACTTAATCTATACTCAGCAATATTTCTTCAAGTACCTATCACTAAGAAACACTAAATGAAACTTCTGACGATTTGAGTTTGATGCAATATAACAAGATTAAAGGACAAGTGAAAAGTACTCCACATATGTACAAACCATCAGCTGCACAAATATAAGATGGGAAACAACTGGCCAAATGGGAATGATCTGGGAATTATAAAGGATTTCTAACAGAGCACCAGTCAACTGTGTCATGTTGTTACAAAGAAAGCAAATATCAGACTGCTATGTACAGGCAGAGCATGCTCTGCAAAACATATCCAGTAATCCTTCTGCTTACTCAGCACTGTTCAAATCTTAGTTGAAATGCTGTGGCCAGCAATATGCCCAGCAAGTCAGAGGGAGAGGCAAATGTAAGAACTGAACTGTAGTTCAGATATGTGGAAAATGCTTTACAATAGTAAGGACAATAAGTATCAGAACAAATGTCCTAGGGACCTTGTAAACACCCTACCTTTTGGAAGCATTTGAGGTTAGACTGAGGAATCATCATTCAGGAATGACATGCTGATAATGATTACACAATGACAGCCAATCCTGCTTTGGACTGAGGAATGGGCCAGATCCTTTCTAGCAACATTTTCTAGGACTAATCACTCTCTATTGTCCCATTTTCTTAGATAGGTGAGGAAAATGGGTATATAATATCTCATTAGGTTTGTAGTTAGAGACAAAAACAAATAAACAATAAAGATTCTTTTTTCAAAAAAAAGCTTTAGTAGGACTTTTGAATATAAAAGGTTTTATTTCATTCTGAATGAAAGCAAGCTTTGTTGTTCCTTTGATCTGAAAAGAAGTATGCTTTCCAAAATAAGGTTCATCATGAGGCAAACTGATTTTTTTTCAAGTTAATTGAGTTTATTTTAGTTTTTGTTTGTATGTTTTTCTTTAATGTAAATTATTTTATCTCTAAAGAACAGAAATCTACTCATAAATCCCTGCAGTTGCCTTTAGTGAACACTGAAAAGTTCACTTTCACAAAGTTTGCAGATGTTTCCTTTGATTATTCACAAAAACTATGTAAATACAATCTTGTAGGAAGATTAGTGCAACTGATGGAAGTGTTTATCTACTTCACACAATTTAGCAATACATGGAAGCAGGACAAAGATCAGGGTGTGCTGTCTGACCAGCTTTCCCTTATAATTCATCAGCCGGGCTTTGTCTCTCTAGCAGCTGAAATGATAACATAAAGGCTTTTAGTTGTTGTTTTTGTTGTTAATTTCAGAAAGTCCAATGGGAATTGGTTATTATATGATATATATTATTTTTTTTTGTGCAGACATAGTCACTTTCTTATTTTTTTTTTCTTTTGTTAAAGTTCCTGAAAGTGATCTTATTTTCCAGATCATGTCCTTTATTGAATCTTTACTGAAGTTATATCTACAGAGAGACATATATGATTAAATGTTATAAGATTTATTTACTTTGTTTGAGTAGTGGGAAAAAATACTGCAATAGTCAATTTTAAATTATCAATTCTGACATGAAAGAAGAATGTCAGGATGCTATTTCCCTATAGCCCCTTTTCAGGCCTGCTAGATGGCTTAGAAAGGTGTTAACATTAGTCAGAGAGAATCAAGACTTTAAATCAAACCTGAATGTCTATCTAAAAGATATATTGTCCCTCAAGCGGAAGATATGAACTTGATGTGTGAAGTATTGGTTCAGATTTTATGGCCTGTTACACAGTTGGTTGGAATAGATAATCATAATGGTCTTTCCATCCTTACAGTATATGAATTTGAATTCAGCATGAGCAGATTGGGAAGCAAAGGAAAACTCAATGAAAGTAAACAATCTTAAAACCAATAAAAACTACGGTAATGGGGAAAAAAAAAGAAAAAAAAAAAAAGAAAAAAAAAGGAACAAACCACGCACACAAAGAAATGCTCCTTACTGTTTGACTCTCTTTAACAGAGTAAAAATAAATAAATAAATAAATTTCCCCATTCCTCAATTTAACCCCTAATCAAGCAACACAAAAATAATACAAAAGTAAGAATCTATGAGTTTGAAAGGTGGCCTGCTTTCTTGCCCATTGCTGTGGCAGTTGACATGTTGGCCAGCTCATTAGGATTTCTGAGAGAAACTAAAAGCAGACTGGAAACCAGAAATTATGCTTTCTGGCTGAATGATATGGATTCATAAGACTAATAGAAAACAAGTAACAAATTTTGTGGTGATACATGAATCAACAAAGAACTCGGTAGTGTTTCTTCCACTGCATCTCTTCTGCTGTGCTAATGGTCATGGTAAAAATTTGCTGTAGTCATTAAGCAGCAGATATAAGAGGAGAGGACACAGGGAGCAGAAACACAGAGTAAGAAGTGGCCATTAAAATCACAATTAAAAATATAACCTTATCTTTTAACAACAGAGGTGTTAACAACACAGCAGACTGCCCTCTCAGCTCACCACATTGGTGCTTAAAGAGTTCATTTAAAGTAGTCCTCGGCTGGCATGATTGAAAATATCTTTAGCAATGTGAGAACATAGCATAGAGAAGCAGAAAAGCATTAAGTGGCTATACCAGTATTACTGGATCTGGGAGCGCTTTCAAGTTAATAGTTGCACTGCATCTCTTTCTCTCCCCTTTGGAAATCCCCCTTCTGCCCTAGATTTCATGTAAGGAAAGGCTGCAGGTCAGACAAGTGGTATAGCTTACTTTAAAAAGACCTCAAGAGTCTTTTTGAAGTACCTCCCAGTATTGAAGTACCTCCCAGCAGCCAATAGATCATTGAGTTCTAATGTCTTCTATTGCAAGCAATTATATTGTGTAATTCCTTCGCAGTTTGGGAAAGCTACAACTTAAAAATATGTTCTCACTCACCTATGTTTTCAATACTGACATCTGCAATAGTGAAACATTTGGATATTCGGAATCTTGTAATTTTTGAACAAAACATATTAATTGACAATATTTATCCCTTTACTCTTGTGAAACTTATTCATTAGCTTAAATAGATCTTCTTTCCACTTCCGTTTCACTAGGCTGAAGTCTTCTCCAACACAAAAGGTTTTCCAAACTCTTGATCATATTAGTAATCATTCTGAATTCATATTTCTTGAACATGATGATAAATGTTTATAGTATTCCAGATAGACCTCACAAGTAACTTGTAAAATAGCATTAAAGCATTATTTGCTCAAATACCCTCAACAACTATTCTGCATACTATAAACACTTTACCATTGTATTGCGAGGATGAGTACGACTGTCTGTTTTTAGCAATTAATAGGAAAAAGGTAAAGAAAAAGTGAGTCAAAAAATTAAAATGACCAGAGTTGAATTAAAAAGTAATACTCTGGTGACATAAAAAAATGTTTGACTTGAATCCTTCAGTTTCTTTGACATTTCTGAAGGAAGATGTTCTTCATAGCTGAAAGCCAAAATAGGAGATTTTAATTTCAATTGTTATATCTAATACATTATATGCATTCATTACACTTAATATTTAACAATATATTACAATGGTCAAATACTTTGAACGGATATATAATTGTTTCCAAAACTAAATATGTACGCCCTTTGATTCCATAAAATGCCTTAAGACACTGACTTTTGTTCTGATGCACAGTGTCAATTACTCAAAATGTAAGAATTTCTCACTGGATGGCAATTTCTGTATTATTGCCAACTCTGATAATACAATTTCTGTAAGGTTGAATCCTAGTGACTAAGTAGGCTGCTCCTACCCAACTCATCAACATTTACCATTTTCTTTTTAATGTGCATCTATGATCTTCCTTTGAACAGTGTAGCTGAGGACTGAAATCCAGCAAAGGCTCCTGGGATAATCTTTCATCTAATTTTCGCAGTGTACTTCACAAATATAGAAAGGAAATAACAACGGAAACATGTCTTGCTAAGATATACATTTTCAAGCACAATTTAGACACAAGTTTTGGCACAACCACCAGTTAAGAAATTTTCATTCCCACTGCATGTAGGAATGCAATAGAACTACTGTGACTCCACTGTACAAAAGCTCGAACACAGAGTAATGTTTTGACATAGTGTAAACCTTAGTCTTCCTGAATTAGCAATAGACCTCAAAGGCGGGTCTTTGCAAGTACAGAATGAAGCCCATGTGCCAGCACAGCACAATGGTGGTTATAGAAGTGCTCTTGCAACATTGCAAGCCAAGATGTACTTGTGCTAAATACAAAGCAGCCACATCAATGTGACTCAGTGACTGTGCCATGCAGGAGATCTGAACTGAGGGAGGATTTCATCTCTTATATTCCCATGCAATGTTTCTTTCTTTGGGCTTTAAACAAGGCATAAGACTTTGGTCCCAAGAGTTATACCTTGGTGTATCTCACTCGAGGATGCCATCAGATCTCAAAATGACTTACAGCTTGCATGTGTGTTCATGGAAACGAGAAGTGGAAAGACAAAGAAAAATGACTTGTGATAAATCTGCTTTTCACCAAATCTTCCTCCAAAGATCAGAGGCCTCCATGGATTTTCTGTTATTGTCAACAAGGACCAGAATTGATGTCAAGTGAATTAAAATCATAAATAGAAGGAGAAAAAGATTCATGATGCTATTTCAGTGCTTTTTGTTTGTTTGATTGATTGATTGTTTTTCTTTGTTCCACCAAGCCATATTACTCACATGACATTTTGTGTCGTTGCATGGTTGCATGTAAGCCAAATCCTTCATGAATCAATGATCAATCACCCAAGACATTTGGGCTTGGCATTCAGATAAATCTGGACACACAGTATGGCTAAAATAGCATGATAAATTATTTTCTTGACTTATTTTAGTGCTCTGTGCTTTTCATGCATGATGAGATTTGGAGTTTTTCCAGACCGTTTATTCAGATCTACATCTTTCTGTGTGCTTTTAATACCATTGAAATGATTTTTTCTTGTGATCTCTTGGAGAAACAGAAACTGTAGTGGAAAAGTGGACAACATTGTTGGCAGAAAAATCTGTAATTCCTGATGTAAAATACCACTGTGAGAAAACTCAAGTGATTAAGGAATTGATTAAAAATAAGTTATACTCTCAAAGTAAGCTTACGTTAATAATATGTACGGGCAGAAAGCAGGAACATTCCTAGAACATTCCTAGGAACATTCTTAGAACACTTCTATCTTTACATCTAGCTGAATGACAAAACTGAATGCTTTACTACTCAGTATAAATTCAATAGCAAAATTTATTTTCCTGAATTTGGACCAGTTAAAGTCTTATATAAATCACAGAAAACAAACAAACAAGCAAACAAACAACAACAACAACAGCAAAAAACACAACAGATTAGAAAATGCCACTAATACACACTTCTGTTTCTTCACTGATACTTTTAAAAAGATTCATTTTGAGGACTGCTGTGAGGTCCCCCCACACACATCTCTCCTCCAGACTGCATAAGCTCCACCACCCCCCAGCTTCTGTTTACAGGGCAAATGTTCCAGCCCTGACCATTGTGAAAGCCCTCCACTGGACTTGCTGCAGTTTATCAACGTCTTTCTCCTCATAGCCTCAGAAAAAGAATATTTTCTACACAAGCCACATTGCTATAGATCAGACATTTTATTTTTGTGTAACAATTCTTTCTGCAAGGTTGGCAGTCAGGTTTAGTTTATAAACAAGTGTTACTCTATAGAGACAGATAAATACTTAAGAAAATGATTGCTTACAGAATAAGTAAGCATTCCCAGCAGATTTAACAGGATCTTTACAAAGGAGCCTTATTGCATTCCAGGAAATCAGTTACATTGCAATGATTGTCTTGGGTGCACCATCCATGGAAACGAAGATCCACTAGATCATTGCTCCCTATTCCTGATAAAGCAGAGATGGTGCAAAAATTTGCTAAAAAAAAAAAAAAAAAAAAAAAAAAAGTCAAAATAATGTCACCTATGGGTAAACCTTCTGAACTGGACAGCTAAAAATGAGAACAATCTCAGAAATCTGCTATTGAATAAAATAAATAAATAAATAAATCTCTCTCTCTATAAAACCTGGCCCAAGTAATCATTTCAAATATGTGAAATATTAGAGATATGATGTAAAGTACATTCCTGATTTAACATTCAAATTACACATTACTCTTACTATTAATAATTATGATGAAAAATATAATCATGTATTATGGTGTATATTACACATAGTATCACTCCCAAAACTAATGCTTAATTAATAATTAATTTTAAAAGAAGAAAATGCACCAACCAGCCAACCAAAAAAAAATAAATTATTTTTGCAACAACTAAATCCAGGAAAAAGGAAATACCAATGAAATTTGCAATAGCTGCACATCTCATAAGGAGAGAAAAGTATATTAAAATATGTCTCAAATATGAAAGCAATGATTTATTTGAGGTATTGATATTAGTGTTAGGTGCTGAAAAGTTTTCATTCAGCAACAACATGGACATATGCACACATCCTCTCCATTTGCTCTCTGCACCATCCCTCAATCTCTTTTCCTCTGTCTTTTTATATTCATACTCTTCCTGCCTTTCTTGAGAACAAAACTTTCAACCAACCCCCAGAAGTCATGGATTTTCTGAGTTCGTTTTCTCCTCCACCTTACAAGGCTATAATTGTTGTGTCCCAGAACACTTCACTACTGTCCATCATAATGAAAGATGAGCTGCCACCAAATACTGCTCACCTAGTAATACGAAGGAGTAATGTATTTGGTGTTGCATAAGCACCAGGACAGCCACCATCTGAGCCACAGACTGAGGTGTTTGCTAATAAAGATGACGTATGGAAGAGACAGCTAGATAATGAGGATCATGAATAACCAAAACCATTGAGAAGGCAACTAGATTCTGTGGATGGATGAAACAGAAGTGTTCTGCATAAGAGAAATAATATATATATATATATTAATGTAATTATTTGGTGTGATTACTTAGGTACTTCGCCTCTATGTTGATGAGCACGGTATTTTTAACAAATTAAACAGATTTTTGAATGAAAGGAAGAGAGAATTCAACAGAATATACAATTCAGATACAAAATCTTGCTTACTCTGTTGAGCAGGCTGTGAATATCATCAGTTGTACTCTGGAGGTGACTGTCTCTGCTGGCTTGTACAAAAAGCCTTGAAAATTAGATTAGGTATACATCTAACTTAAAAATGGCTAATGTTATTGGGATTATTCCCTTCCAGTTAATTCCATTAAAAAGTTTGTTAATGCAGACACGATAGGGGCCAGATCTGAATACTAAATAATAGACAGGTATCTAAAAGTTGCAAGACATTTTCATCATGCACAGACTGATAGAAGACAAATTATTCAGCCTTTCTTTTCTCTGAAGGCCACTTTTATTTATTTTTTTTTTTTTTTTTTAATATATAAGTACTGCCGTTTAATTTCTCTTCGGCCAAGTATTGATTTCAGGTAAGTGCTGTGATTTCTGAGAAACACTGAAGTTTAGGATTTATATAATGCTGGTACTGTGTCACCTGCATAACACTGTTACTTCTGCTCTTGCCAGACATTACCTCTCTCAACAGCAATACAGAGCAGTTGCATACATAGACAGTTCTAGAAGACTGCAAAGCTTTGGGCTTGGAGATGAAAACTTTTTTTTTCAAGAAAAGCCTAGAATGCTGCTTAGATTCTGAATTTGGTAACAGAACAAACAAAAGAAAACAATTTCACCTGTGTTTTATGAGTGTCTGCCAACCTGACCTCTTGTCTAGAGAAGTTTACTGCCTCCCAGGGGCTCAAATGCAAGATGTCAAGGAAATGCTGCCAAGAATTGTCTATGCATCAGACTATTACCCTCTGCTGCTCATTCATGTGAGCACTAATAATACCAAGGGTAAATTAGAAACCATCAAACGGGATTTCAGAGCCCTTGGGGGATGGTCATCAAGGGTATGGGAGCCTAGGTCATTTTCTCCTCAATCCTAACAGTGAAGGGGGAGGATGGGAGGAGGAGGAGACAGATTTTCCAAGTTAACAACTGGCTGCACCACTGGTTTTGGCAACAGGGTTTTGATTTCTTTGACCATGGGATCCTGTCTGAAGATTGACAACTGATGGGGAGAGATGGAATCCACCTCATTAAGTGAGGCACAAGTGTCATTGTCAACAGGTTGGCCCCTCATAAGGAGGGCTTTAAACTAGGGGGAGGGGGAAAGTTATAGACACAGGGTAGTAAGCAAAATATGAATTAAGTCAGGATGCCTCCAGTGGATGCATGCAGCTGGGGAAATGAGTATGGGACATGGTATGAAAGATCTTCTTGCACCCCTCCTGGGAAACCTGCATGCTCAGTAACCTCTCTGAAATGCCTGTACACCAATGCACACAGCATGGGGAATAAACAGGAAGAATTAGAGATCTGTGTGCAGTTGCAGAGACATGATCTCATTGCAATTACAGAGACATGGTGGGACAGCTTGCATGGCTGGAATGCTGTCATCAATGGCTATGTGCATTTTAAGAAAGACAGGCCAAGGAAGGCAAAGTAATGTAGTTTCTTTACATGTAAGAGAGCAACTGAAATGTATTGAGCTTTTCCTCAGAGTAGATGAAGACTTGAGAGCTTATGGATTAAAGGACAGGCTAACATGGTTGACAGTCTTGTAGGTGTTTACTACAAACCACCTGATCAGGAAGAGGAAGTCGATGAGACCTTCTACAGACACCTGGAAGTAGCTTCACAATCACAGGCCCTGGTTCTCATGGGGGACTTCAACCACCCTGATATCCGCTGGAAAGACAACACAGCTGGCACAAACAGGACAGGACGTTCCTGCAGAGCATCAGTGATAACTTTTTGACACAGGTGGTGAAGGACCCAATGAGCAGAGGTATACTGCTGAATGTTATACTAACAAAGAAGGACTGGTTGGAGATGTGAAGGTTGGGGACAACCTTGGCTGCAGTGACAATGAGATGGTGGAGTTCAGGATCCTGTATGGAGGAAGCAGGACAATTGGTATGATTGCAAATCTGGACTTAAGGAGAGAAAACTTTGGCCTCTTCAGGGCCCTAGAAGGTGGGAGGGAGGGGGAATATTCCAAGACTGCTGGTTAATATTCAAGTATCACTTCCTCCAAGCTCAAGATCAGTGCATCCCTAGGAGAAAGATGTCAAGCAAAGGGGACAGGAGAACTGCATGGATGAACAAGGAGCTCCTGGTAAAACTCAAACAGACGGAAGCATACAGAATGTGGAAAATGGAACAGGCCACTTGGGAGGAATATAGGTTGTCAGAGTATGCAGGGATGTGATGAGGAAGACTAAGGGATATTTGAAATTAAATCTGGCAATGGATGTCAAGGACAAGACAGGTTTCTTCAAATAAATCAGTAAAAAGGGAAGACTGGGGAAAATGTGGACCTGCTGCTGAATGGGGTGGGTGCCCTGGTGATGAAGGACATGGAGAAGGCAAAGAATGTCTTCTTTGCTGCTCCAGTCTTTACTGCTAAGGCCAGCTGTCAGGAATCTCAGACCCTGGAGACAAGAGAGGAAACCTAGAGAAAGGAGGACTTTACCTTGGTCAAGGAGGATCGGGCTAGAGATCATTTAGAAAAACTTGCCACCTACAGATCCATGGGCCCTGATGGAATGCACCCAAGGGTGCTGAGGGAGCTGGCAGCTGTTATTGCTAGGCAACTCTCCATCATCTTTGAAAGGTCAGGGAGAGCAGGAGTGGTACCTGAGGACTGAAAGAAAGCCAGAATTAGTCCAGTCTTCAAAACGTGCAAGAAGGAGGACCCAAGCAACTATAGGCCAGTCAGCCTCACCAGGGAGATGATCCTCCCCTTCTACTTAGCCCTGGTGAGGCCACACCTGGACTATTGTGTCCAGTTCTGTGCTCTCGAGTACAAGAGAGACATGGAGCTACTGGAGGAAGTCCAGCAGAGGGCAATGAAGATGATGAAGGGACTGGAGTATCTCTGTTATGAGGAAAGGCTGAGAGAGCTGGACCTGTTTAGCCTAGAGAAGAGATGTCTGAGAGGTATGAAAAAATATAAAAATGTCTTTCTTTTGCTCAGATTTCTTCCTGATACATATAGAAGAGGATGGGTTCATTGCTGAGTTAAAAGCATCAAAGAGGACTCCACCCAAATGAATCAGCCTTCTGTGGCTATGTGGTTTCCAAGTGACATATGAGATTTGGAAGGTCCTGATTCCACATCTTACTGGCTCTACTTGTTGCTACTGCAATCTGCCATAAATTGCAGGTATGCTTTCTAGTAGCTTTCTTTCTCTTTCTTACCTTCTCAGAACTACAACCATCTTAGCTAGGATTTACAGATAGTGTAGGACTTTTATTTGTTGAATTTAAAACAAAATAACAAAACAACAGCAACAACAAAAAGCAAAGATAAAGACAATCAAGATATAAAAGATATCTTCTACTCGTCAGGAGTAATATTAAAGGTGGAGGTGTTATGGCTGGAAGAAAATGGCTGGTGAGAATACAGCCCACACCCATTATGCCATCAGAATTGCAGTGCTTTGTCCTGTCTGGTGGCTGGAAGTAAAGAAGTTGAGTTTTAAAGAATGAAAAGGAAGGAGAGTAATATTTCAGGGACAGCTGATAGGCTCTGACCATGTCTAGATTACCAGAACTAGGAACACTTCTAACTCCTTTGTTCTTGGGTACATTCTAGCGACATATAGTTCCATATTGGAAATTTAAACCTCAGGTTCCCCATACTTACCTTTTATTTCTGTAAAGTCAAAATCTGAGCAAGAAGGTTAGTTGATAGTCATTAAGCACTTCCAAAGGTCCAGAAGGAAACCCACAGGCCTGTCCAGTAGGCTGAGATTCTAGAAAAGAAGCAATCCCATATGTTGTTGGGGTAATTACACAGAATCACACAGAATCACAAAATGTTGGGGATTGGAAGGGACCTTGAAAGATCATCTATTCCAATCCCCCTGCCAGAGCAGGAACACCTAGGTCACATCTGTGGTGGTTTTACTCAGGTGGGCGGCCAAGCTCCACCACAACCGCTCTCTCACTCCCCCTCCTCAAAGAGGAACAGGGAGAAAATATGATGAAAAGGGCTCAAGGGTTGAGATAAGGATGAGGAGATCACACAGTAATTATCGTGACGGGCAAAACAGACTCAGCATAGGGAGATAGTAAGATTTATTGCCTATTACTAACAAGCTAGAGAAGTGAGAAACAAAGGAAAGAGACCAAAAGCACCTTCCCCCCCATCCACCCTCTTCCACCTCCTCCCCCCGAGAGCGGTGCAGGGGAACGGGGGAATGGGGGTTATGGTCAGTCTGTAGCGCTTCTTCGCCGCCGCTCCTTCTCGGTCACTCTCGTCCCCTGTGCTGTGGGGTCCCTCCCACAGGATGCAGTCCTTGCTGAACTGATCCAGCGTGGGCTTCCCACAGGCAGCTCTCCCAGCTGCTGTGTGTGGCGCAGCGTTTTTTTTTCCCCTGTCTTAAATATGCTCTCACAGAGGCGCAAAACAACATCACTTGCTGGCTCAGCTCTGGTCAGCAGTGGGACCCTTACCAAACATGGGGCAGCTTCTAGATCCTTCTCACAGAAGCCACCCCTATGGCCCCCTGCTACCAAAACCTTACCACTTAAACCCACTACAACATCACACAGGAATGCGTCCAGGCGAGTTTTGAATGTCTCCAGAGAAGGAGACTCCACAACCCCCCTCAGCAGCCTGTTCCAGTGTTCTGTTAGAACTGTCTTGTCTCCATACTCTTACCACCATCTGCTTCTTGAATGCTTGATAATGCATTAAGGAAAGGCAAGGCAAGGAAAAGAGTGACCCTCTCGATCACTTCTTAGTCTTAAGCAAAGCAGACTTCGTATCTTCCCCTTGGCCATCTGTCTCTCTTCCCCATTTTCTTTTTAGGGTCACAAATCCTTACCTTTTTTCTGCCCTTATAAGCTGTTGCATTATCATGAGTAGCTTCACATTGAGATCCGCTGATTTAATTTATGTAGTCCTGAGATAGGACTCTCTAAATGTTGATTTAGGGAAAGTACTTCCAAGTAATACCATGCAACTATGGAGAACAATGACCTAAAACATATCATCTAGCTATGAGATTGCTAGCATAGACCTAGTAATCTCTGCCAGTTGTAGCTTCCAGTCATGCAACATTACTACTTTATCCAAAAGCCTGAGACCAGGCACTTGCAAGGAGCTGGCAGTCACTGATTCACACAAAATAGAACTGACCTCAAACAAGTCATTTTTTATGTAATGAAAGGAGATACATGGAAGCACATGACATATATATATCATTGTCTGTTTCCCTCAGAAATAAAACAAGAAAAATAAAGTGAAATTAAAAGAAATGAGAAAGGTAGGAGGGAGAGAGAAATGGGACAAGTAATCTGAATTGAAACATGAAATTTCAATGATAAAACTACAAAAAAAAAAAAAAAAAAAAAAAAAAGAAAACTTTATTTTGGTCCTGCAGATATGTTTTTGAAAACAGTACTTTTCAAAAACTGTACAGGATTTCTCAAACTTTTTTTTTCTTCTTTGAAAGAGTAATTCTGGTCTGAAAACTTACAACTTAAATGAAAATTATTTCAACAGGTTTTTATAAAATTATCAATACATAAACCTCCCTATTCTACTGTAAAAAGGTTGAAAGTAAAAAAAAAAAAAAAAAAAGATAACTCACAGCTGAAAATCTCCATACATCTTGATGCAGACATAGAAAAGGCAAAGAACTAATCTCTTCATTTAAATTGACTTTTTTTTTTTTTTTTTTTTTTTTTTTAATGAATGAAACAGATCAAGTTCAAATGGAACAAATGGAATTGCCTACAATCAGTATGGATAAGCCAATAGTGACATCAAATTGTCCCACTATATTTTGGAGGGTTCCAGCTAGGATATCTCTATACAAGTGTTTCATTAAATGATGCAGTCATATGACAAGCAAATACAGGCATTGAGTGAATATGTTTGTTTCAGAATGAACGCTGTTCATGAAAAAAAAAAATATTAAATGAGAAATGGAAAGTAAAACATGGAATTAAATGAAGATAACTATGTTGCAAGACCAAGAGAGTTGAAAAGAACATGTAACTTGAGCAATGTAGTCATAGAAATAAAAAAGTGATTTGTAATTTCTTGCACATTTGAACAAAAAGCCTTAAGATCTGAGATGAACTGAAGAATTGGTAATAACTAGAGGACTTGAATAGTAACAAATTCAGTCCAAAGAAATAGACTATTACTTGAATAATTTGCAAGAGTTCTCTGAAAGAAAAGTAAATAAGAGAAAAAGATTCAAGAAAAAAAATCTGCTATTGATACGGAGATGGACTACCTCACAATATAGATACCCAACATTTGAGAAAACAGTGGCTTCTGTGGGAAACGCATAGTACTTCTCTAAAATGACAGTGATACAGAGTCTTTATTACAAATGACTATGCCACAAGATGATTTTTAATAAGTATAAATAATAGAGGTCTAAAAGCACAGAAGTAAAAAATGTATATGCAGTACAAGAGAAAGCTGGTGAACAAGGCAGCAGAAATAAAACATTGTTTTCCTCTTCGTGCAAATAAACAGATACGTTTTCTTCCTTCCTTCCTTCTCCTTAAATCACATAAACAGATAAATAGACTCAGGAGCGTAAGTAGCTGTAGAAGAGAAGAGAATCACACTAAAGCACACGATACCAGATTTTTATCCTATCCATATGGTGTAAAAAGTCCAGTAGATGAGAAATGTTTTTTTTCTGTGACTTCAAGAAAAGATATAAAAGATATAAAAAAAGAAAAGATATAAATGCATGGGAAAACAAACAAACAAACAGAATACAAAGAAACAACAACAACAACAAAGCACAAATCACACACACAAAAAACATGCCCAACAATTGTTGAAGTGCCGGTTTGAGAAAATAATTGTCTTTTTCAAGGAGATTCTGAGCAAAAAGACAGGACTGCATGTAGATAAAGTAGTATCAAAAACATAGAGGAATGCTGCAACTTGGTAGATAGACAGAAGAAGAGATACTGTAACACTGAAAAAAAAAAAAAGGAAGGAAGAAAAAAAGAAAGACACTATCAGAAAGGAAGCGCTGGAATCTATTTATACTGTACAGCAATCCCAAGTATTATTGATAAATACAAGATACTGTAGGCATTGGTACCGTACAGAAAGATTGATGTATATCAACAATTTATATTGCATTCTATATGCTTTAAGGAAAAACAATATCTCCTTTTATAAATATAATAAAGATTTAAATAAAATAAAGTAAAATAAAACAAAACAAAACAAAATAAAATAAAATAAAATAAAATAATAAAATAAAATAAAATAAATGTTTTAGCAAAGTACAACTTGGAGACATTCAAGATCCAAAAGTTATAACAAAGAATCACTGAAATTTTAGAAGGTAATAATTCTAGAAGTAGTTGCTGCATAAGATGTATTAATATTTATTTATTTTTAAAGTGATATTCTAATTTATTTAATGGTGTATGAAAGCAAAAGATATTCTACACATTTTTTTTATTCAGTTTCTTAATTACTCAACTCATCATAACTGAGCATGGGTAATTATTATTTTCTATCCAAAATCACTGGTCCTTAGGTTTACATTTTCCTAATCACGTCCTCCTTGTTCATACACCTAACGATGCAAAGAAAGTAACCTTTGCCAGACAGACATTTTTAGACATGTAAAGCCAGGTGCTGGATTTATTAAGCATTAGTATTATGAAAAAGCACCTTTGAGAAATTTGACTGAATGAGACAGAATTCCAGAAGAATAAAATGTATGAGATGGCATTTCTGAATTTTAGCTGAATGAAACAGCAACTATGTCCTCCCTCATTTTCACTCTGTAGGATAAACTCTACATCACTACCAGCTGCACACTCAGTGAGGCTAGCAAACATTTACAAGTACAGAAGGCATAAATGTATCTCATACGTAGGTTGGTTTTTTGCTAAGGTAGAGCTGTAAAGAAATCTGCAGCTTTAATTAAGAGACACATACATTTTCATATGTACATCTGCAGAGCTCATTTTTAGTCTTTTTTTTTTTTTTCATAAGCCAAAGATTTGACTTTGTGATTTGAAATCCGAAGATAAAACAGCAAGCAAAACCAGAAAGATAGGGACTGAGATAACAAGATTAGGACTTAAAGATAGTACTCAAACCTGTCAAGGACAAGAATTCAGCAGATTATTTGTCTAGACAATGACTAAAAAACCCAATGCATTTGAGGGACCTATTTTCACAGTATGTATGTGACCTTCCACACACCCCCCCTCGCCTTTTTTAATTTTTATTTTTTATTTTTTATTTTTTAATCTCAGCTGTAAATTCTTCCTACTCCCTCACTTTGGGAGCTGGAGTCTCTAAATGTACTGTTCATACCAGACATCCTCTGCTTCCTGGGTGCTGTATCTGCTTGAAGGCATTGTTAGTATTTAGTATTTTAACCAAATCCTTTGAAAAGACCTATATCCTTTCTAAGTCATATATCTCATCTTAGCTCACTAATCTCTCAAAACCTGGATGGCTCAATAACCTTCATTTTCTAAACTGTCAAAAGTTTTCCTTTAACACTTCATGCTACCACCCTCTGTCATCCAGCCACCAGAAGTCTCCATCGATACCCTCCCTCCCCTTCTCCTACAACTTCTATATCATGACCAAATCCTTTCAGGACATTCACCACACTAAAAAAAAAAATAAAATAAAATAAAATAAAATAAAATAAAATAAAATAAAATAAAATAAAATAAAACAAAATAAAATAAAAAAAAAGAATTAAAAAAAAAATCCTGTACATATCTATCCTCTGTAGTTTTCTTCTGAAATCTGTCAGTCAATGCAACTCCTCCATACCAGGACTAAGAAAACAATTTACAACTCTAACATTTATAAGTGCAGATTATATGTTTCATATATAAAGTAATTTGTATTCATCTACATGTGCATATGTACATATGAACACTTTGGTATATCAATAAAAGAATACCACCAATATCAAAGATTAAGCAATTTGTTCCATGTGTAAATGTCATGTGTAAGTCACTTAAAGGAGATATGAATATTTATATTAGCTGTAAAGCTTACTACAGGTCTATCCCTTTTACCTTATTAATCCCCATAATCCTAGAATTTATTATTTTCTTTGTTCGTCCACTGCCATTTATATTTATATTCAATCCATTTACTGAAGCATTCTAGGATAGATACTAGGCCTTTTCCATAAAGCATCCAGAAAACTTGCAGCTGCTGCAGGTTAAAAGATTTAGCTGAACTTGAAGTCTCTATTTATTGGAATTTCTCTCTAATAAAAAGAAAGAAAGTAGTATAACAGAAAAGAGTAACACGTCTACTCTCAAGCTAGCTCTTAAGGCAAAATGGAATGAAGACATTGGAAATTTCTGTTGAACAGAAATGATTCACTGTGAATTGTTTGCTCACTTCTAATCTCCAATTGTTGTGCCTTTTCCACAATGACTGCAAATAAAAAAAAAAAATCATTGTTTTGTTGTAGTTGTTGTGTTCCTATAAATGATTTTATAAACTGTCTGCAGGCTCTTGCATCAAAACATAGTTGTCTAAAACTCCCAACTTATTTTTCATATTTCCACCAACATTTGGTTGCCTTAAATTTTCTTCCAAAAAATCACCTTCTGTAACAAAAATCCAGAAGAGATTTCAGGTGAATCAGTGAAATTAGACAGTAACTGTACTTCGAAATCCAATTCATATGGGAGCACTAGACAGAACTTTGATAGCATTCAGAGATAAACACAAATTAAATATCACCAAACAGTATAATTATCCATTAAAAAAAAAAATCCTTTCAAATTGCTAAAACCCTCTCTTCCTCTTAAAAGACATGAAATTAATAATAACAGCTGGTTTGGATACAGCCCTGTTGATATTTGTATGATGCCCCATTATTGTGAATGAGGTCTGGCTTCCTGCCAGATTCTGACGTAGCCACAAGCTGTTTCAAGTACCAGCCAGTATTGAACCTGTCAATCAAAATATGTTTCCTCTATCACCACTGTGGTATTTTATGAAATATCAGAATGAGATGCTGCACTTGTATCTGATCTAGTGCGAGATGCAAAGTATCACCCTGGTGCTGAGCCACATCTTTTAGTACTCAGTGCCCATGGGTATGCTCACATCAGGACTGTTCTTGGGAGGCTAACTTTCCACTGGGTAATTTGGAATCTTATCAAAAGCCCATTGAAGTCAAAGGAAATATTCCCATTGATCTCAGAGGGCTTTGATCAGGCCCATGGCGAGCATGTACTTTAGCAGTCTTTTAGTGCTCTTGCAACATGTGCAGCCAAATGAATACACTTAATCTTTTCAGTAAAAATAGCATGAAAGTCAGCACAGTCCAGCTGACTGGAGTCAAAAGATCAGAAAGGGATTTAGCAAGTGAAATTTGGTGCCTCAAAGCCTTTTTAGTTGCCAGTTCAACCTTTTGGCAAGCAAGAGTATTCACAACTGCCTTTGCCTAGTTGCTGTTGATGTCTTAAGTCTGTCAGTTCCAATGCTTCTGCAGGTGAGGTCCCCAAAGCACTTAAAATATTGCTGTGGCATAAAGCTGTGATATAAAGCCATCTTCTGGTGCCAAGTTACTTTTTGCTAGTTTGTGCCTAAAACCTGCCAATGTTAATGAAATAGGTGTCACTCTACCAAGCACAGAGAGTTGTTCTAATAAGTGTGTTCATACCATAGCTAATCTTTCCCACACATTTTTGGACAAGACCCGTGCACTTCACATGCACAAGTCAAGAGTAAAAACTCTTCTCTGTTGGAGAGTTTTTATATGCAGGACCTCCCACTGTCACTGTTTTAAGCTCTGTTATTTAACTACAGAGGATTTTAAATCTTGCCTGCTCTTCTTTGAGGTTTTAATTTTGCTCTAATTATTAGATTATTGTGAATAGTGGGCAGAGGCAGTTGTTTTCTGTCCACACTACACAAAGGACATATACTTCATCTTCTGGAAATCCCAAGATTTTTCCTCTCAGTAGAAAGCTGTTTACTTGAGGCAATCCTTTCTCCCTTAAGAAGTATTTCGGTGAGCCTCTCTCACAGATTGCTGATCTCTGTGAATCTCTTATCAAGGGAAAAATATGTGTAGGAAGTTATAAATTTGGCTGTGAGGTTTGAGGAAAACACTGTAGAAAACGTCAGTGTTGAGTTTATGCTGCGTTTTTGTTTGGGGATTGCTTCTGCTTTTGCACCTTTAAAACTACCCACTTTGGGAAAACTCCCTTATAATGTCTGTTAAAAAAAAAAAAAAAATTAAATTCAAGAACTACAAAGTTCAAAGCACGTCACCCGCTGCAGACCCAGAAGAAACAGTTGGTCTCTTATGTAGTGTGTTTAACTCTGCTTTTATAACCAAAATTATTTTAGAATTGCACTGAGACCAGACTTCTCTGGAAACAGACATGCAAATTCATGCTTCTAGCTGGAGTAAACTTTTTTTTTTTTTTTTTTTAAATGAAGTGACCTAGTAAGGGAAATCTTAATGAATACTAGGAAATTGTTGGTAAGATACGATAGCTCTGGCTGTTCTACTGAAACATTTTGCAAGGTAGTACCAACAGATTCAGCAATCTAGTGGCACATTGCTGGGGTACTGAAGTGTATTTGAAGGTATATTTTTATACCTATGCTTTGGAACATTTTTCTTTTTAGGGCTGCATGTCTATAACTAGCTGCCTGTCTCCATACTGCAAAAAATTTCTGGCTTTCAGAATCAAAAATCAGTGGTGATATACACCACTCCAAAAAATCAAGTCAGTAGTACATTATATTTGAATGTTAACAATGTGCTTTGGATTGTGTATGCTAAGGTCTATATGCTTTGTATGTTGCAGAGTGCTCATTAAAATGTCTATAATCATGGGGCAGAGTAACTGATAGGTGTTTGTCCTGTTATCACAAGCAAAATCTCAATTTCTGCAACAGTCCATTACTCACGTAAGGTAATTAGACATGGACTACAAGCTGATATGATTTTTGAACTTTTGCTGGTCCTGTATTCAAACAGGTGAAGGAGAAATATTTCAAATGTATCAGTGACTTAGGGGCTTGAAGCAGACACTTCAAAAGTGATTCATGCCAATTGAGTTTTTAAGGTCTTAATGTGGTAGACAAGCATCACAAAAAACTTAAAATTACTTGGCCCTGACAAGATATCTGAGATTATCGGGGTAACTTTGATTACTACATAACAGGACAAGAAGTACTGGTTTTAAACTAAGAGAGTGTAGATTTAGATTAGATATTCAGAAGAAATGATTTACTGGTGGTGAGGCACTGGAACAGGTTGCCCAGAGAAGCTGTGGATGCCCCATCCCTGGAGGTGTGCAAGGCCACATTGGTTGGGGGCTTTGAGCAGCCTGACCTAGTGGGAGGTGTCCCTGCCCATGGCAGGGGAGTTGGAATCAGATGATCTTTAAGGTTCCTTCCAACCCAAACCCAAACTGATCCTGTGATATTTGAAAATGTGTCTGGAGCTCCTAATTCACTCTGGTGAATTTTAAAGTGCTACCTGTTGTCCTTTTCCTCTGAAATTAAATTTGCATGTGTGCTAGGGGAATTTTGAAAAACTCTCTGTTTGGGAAATGGTTCTTACTTCAAAGATTTGCGATTAGAGAAAGTTTTGACAAGGGTTGTGCTTAGGAAAAGAAAAGGTTTGAAGAGGGCCCCATGTACCAAAAAAAAAAAAAAAAAAAAAAAAAAAAGTGAAGAAGAAGCTTAAAAGAAATCTGTGATTCAGAGAGCAAGCTTTAAAATGATCTGTTTTGGCAGAGAGATTTAATTGGCTCTGCTTTCTCGGACCACTGTATTTTTTCCCCACATTTATGACAGGGAATTGATGATAGGGAATTGCCTTTAAGATGGTTTGTTTTTTGCCTTGTTTCCTGCATTTGTGGGTTTTCCACAGATTATGCATTGTGACATTTTAAAGGCTTCTATGCAAATTTTAGCCACTTGAATATTTGGAAATCTGTGATAGAAACTGTAAAAAAGGTGGTGGAGCACTACCTACCAGTAGTTCACCGTAGAAACAGAGAGAAACAGAGACTGCTGTGTAAATGTTGCCATGGTGAATAAGATGGGAGTACTTTGTGGCTGGCAAACAAGAACAGACGTTTTCCAGACTGGTAATGCTATGTTCACTTCTTACCTGAAGGAATAAGGTTGTTTTACATGAATAAAAATTGTTCCTTGTAATAGGAGGAATAAATTTGTACAAAATCTGTGACTGCACACCACTGGAAAATCAGCAGATGACATTTCCAAACATTTTAACACCATAGATTTTTCTATACACTGTATCATTTTGGGGTTGGGTGAGTTTTACTTGGTGGTGGTGGTGGTTTTTTTGTTTGTTTATTGGAGAGGCACGGGATGAGGGGTCAATGCATTAATTCTGTAATGATACAAGTTGATAAAATATTAGCCTGAGTGACTAGCTGCACTCAGTTTGATAAAGGAATTTACAATCATCTTTACAAACATTTCATCCTCAATTATTTTATTGAATTTGCTTTTAGAAATCACTTGCATTTAGTTTTGATGATTACAGAGCACTGAACTCCAGTTTCTCCTGCCACTGCTTCTGCAAAGAGAGTCACACTAGCAGTCAGGCGTATTACATACATAAAAATCCCCTTGTTCCAGCACAGAAAACTTTATTCCAATAAAATAGACTTCTGATCCTCTGCTGCAGCTGATCAGACATAGCAGTCTATTTGTTAGTTGTGGAGTCTAACCCACAGTCACAAAACAAAATAGAAATCATTTTATCCCCCAAGTGGTCAAACCCTATTCAGTGTTAGACTGTGTTATTTATCTATCTATCTGGTATTGTGTCATTTTTTATTGCTACAGTTCAGTGACTTTGTGAAAGGAGGATATGTCTTTTGAAATTCCAGTAATGGATCATGCATTGGAGTATAAGGGCAACCTAAGGGAGCAAGTATCAGTGCGGGGGATTATTCTTTACTTAAGGAAAATTGTTAGATCTCACTTAGAAAATTGGCAGCTAATTTTCCTGTCATTCATATCAGTAATCATTTTAGGCTACAACCATTCTGCCCTCAAATTAATACATTCAGCATTAATGAATGCTAAGAAGACAATGATGTACCACAGTTAAATCCAGGGATGATGTGGCTGCAGGGTCTTTTTCCAAGAAAACAATCAGTGGAAGGTGGAGGTACTCCAGAATACAACAGGTTATGTCACTGATTCAAGTGCCTAAACTATGCATGTGGGTACCTAAACTTAAATGTTTTTTCATATTATGTATTTCACAAGCGTACATTTAAGAAAGCCTCACTTTAATCTATTGTGACTTCAAGTTCTGAAAAAAAATATTATTTTATAAATACTACTGTCTAAAAATGATAAAAGTTCACCAACATTGTAAAACTGATGAAATTATCTGCACAGCTCTATATACAAGTACACTGAACAAGTCCATTAAACTGTAAAAATAATTTCCTTTTAAAGCTAGGCATTGAAAAAGATGATGCAATTTAATAATTTCTTGAACTAACATAATTTAATCTGTGCACTGGGCTTGTATTTTGAGATTAGAAATATAGGTTTCTAAAAATCAACAGATCTGCAAATGCGTTTCAGGGTACTTGCGTGTTTTTCTTTTTTTGTCACCACAGATGGTACAGTTCAGTTCATCAGAACTTTGATTTAAATCTCTGAAAGTGATATAATCAATATTGAATTCAGGCACTCATTTGCATCACACAAAAACGAGACTGTTTTTAATGACATATAAAAAGTTTCTTCTTAAATAAAAGGTAAAAATCAGAAGCTAATAATTGCAAGCAGAAATAACATTGGTAGTAATTGAGTAATCTATTCCTACACACTAGAGACGTCTCCTTACCTTCTGCTTTATATACATAGATTCAGACAGGAAATGGTGAAATTTGTACTTAACATATGAAAATAGCTCTAAAAACAGAACTTGAGATGTTCTGATCCAAAAAAAAATCCCCAAACACATTTTTTTTTTCTTCTTTAAGCTTCACAGTCCCCAAACTACACACTTGACAAAGCCACTCTTTGCCAAGGGAAGTCTATAATATAAGTGTGAGATGACATGAGCAGATATGTAAAAAAATAATTTTATATAAACCTACTACATTCCTTTTTGTCTACAACCTTGGGGCATAGTTACATACCCCTTTTTCTTGATTTTAATGTGATCTTAATGAACACCATTTCCTCCTGTCTCCTTCTAATTTCTAATCCCTGATCCCTTTACTGTACTGCCACTAACTGTTTGTACAGCTATGTACATACGAGGAATTTTAAGGAGCTAATCCATAATAAATAAAACACTATGACATATATTTGTATGGATATTTTATATTTATATTTTTAACCCTGACTTCTCAGCATTTCTTAGCTCAGTCCCACAGGTATTTCTGCCAGCACAACTAAGAAAGTGCTATATCACATGATATAAGACAAGCTATGGAGAAAGGTATAGAGAGAAACATCTTAAGCCAGTTTTACCTCTAACCTGTTTGGAAATGAAAACCCTGGTGTCAATTTACATATTGGATTAGTACAGAGCATTGCTGTATTTTTTCAGATTATTTTGCCAAGGTTTTACATAACCACAAAGCACAGAAAACCTTTTGAAAACTTATTAATGGTTCCCAATCAGTTCTGGGGGAAAAAATGGGGAATATATTTTTTTTATTATTATTAAATCATTAAAATTATTTTTTGAGCCATAAGCCTACGCTGAGATTAGAAATAGAGGCTTGAATCATTCCAGTTGTTTGTAAAATAAAAACTGAATGTGGACAGAATTTCTTGCAAGTTAGATAAAATAACTTTCTGAATATTGTGGGAAATTTCTAGAAAGTTATTATTCATGAAGATTTTTTCTTTTATTGATGTTATATCTGTTCAAATATAGCCTTCATCAACACAACAGCTACACCTAAATAAATTAACATGTCTATAAACACACCTGCCACTGAAATTGGCCTATATAGTAGTTTATATATAGAGCTCTATCTAAAATGACAATAAGAAGTGGTGTGACGTCACATGGATTGTCTAGCACTCACAGATTTGGTATCTGAATCCTTTCAGACCATTTCAGAATGCTGTTAAGCACACAGATACTTTGGGGGTATCCTGCACGTCAGCCTTTGGGTTTACAGCTGCTTTTCTTCCTCAGATCCTCCAAAATTCTGTAGCCCACATCCAAAAATGATAAAGATTTGGGAACCAACACCGATAATATCTTTTCTTTAGCTCCTCTCTGTGAATTCGTCATTCTGTAGGCTACCATCTTTCCCCATATGCCAAGCTTACTCAGATATCTACATACACTATGATATCAATGTAGACTTTTACAAGTTAAGCTCCTGCTTTCCATTTGAGACAAAATCCCAATTTAAAAGAAACAGTTTTCAAATGTTTCACATGATTCATATGGCTTCTCCAATTTATGTACAACTTCATTGTCTTCTTTCAACTTTGAAGTTAGAAGACTCATCAGAAGTTTCTATATGGTCTACCTTAATGATGCAGACATATCCCACCCCAGCATTGTAGTAACTGCCCTCTGGAAGTGTTTCTCTTCCTTTCTGTGATAAATAGGTTTAGCAAGTCTGACTTCATAACTTAGACACCTAAGCTGAATACCCAAATTTAGGCAATATCAGTACATTCCTCAAAATACATTATTTTCTGAGACAACCTAGATTCTAATCTACGAATGGTATATATAGTTTTTCAAATCTAAAACTATCTGAGAAACTTTCAAATCAAATACATTTTTTGGCTCAGTTTTCCATTTGTAAATGCTTTTATTCCAGTTGTGTCTATTTTTCTTATTTGTCATTGTTATTTACACATATCTTATATGTTGATATTTTTTGTATGTTTTCTTTGGGTATGCATTATTTATATTATTGGTAATTACTTGTATTATTTTTGCTCAACACCATCTGTCTGTCAGCACCCATCTGCTTTCTCTTGTTTTAGGCCTAGATTGCAAGCTTCTGGAATATGGTTCATCTTTTTTTCCTGACCCATTACAATTACTCTTGGGTACTATAGTGCCTTGGAAGCCTACTTTTGAAACAGAACCCCACTGCAAAAGGTGGTCTACAAACAGAATAAAATAAAAATCCATGCTTCAATCAGATGGGATAACAAGAACAGACAGACAGATGGCAGAGTACAAGAAGGCAATGCGACAAAATTAGTCAACATGACAGACATTGTATTACAACATGAACAGCTTTCTCATTTTCCATGTCTTTTACAGATATTATGAAAAAAAAAAAAATCATATTACAGGAAACTCCTCTCAGTGAGGGACATGTCTCAGCACTAGGAGAAAAAAAAATGCTTACTTGAAAATTCTGTGAGGTGGGGATGAGGTGGGGAGTCAAGTTGAGAGGTGAGATCAAAGTAAAAAAAATCAGAAAATGGAAAAGGTCATGGAGAGCACCTAAAAGAGAAGCAAGTAACTTAATTTGATGTCATAAAGGAGAGAGTAGTAAGAAAAGAATGCAAAACTGAGTAGGGATTTGACCAAAACAATGAGGTAGGAAAACAGTATTTAAAGTAAAATTTCAAATGGCTGTGAGAGGGGCAAAACAACAAGGATGACAGTGAGGTGGAAGGTGCTGCCAATGAGATAGGAGACAAAGGGAACTGTGAATGCTTTGGATATTTAAATATGTTCTTAATACACTTAACTGTGATTGCTGAAATTACAGGCAGATGAAAACATTAAGCATAACATTAAGATAAACTTATTGAAAATCTACTTTATCAGTCATATTTTAACATTGTTAGTAGAAGACTAGATAATTATTTCGGAAGAATTCTCTTCAAAACTCAGGGTTTTGTTGCAGAAGTAAGTGGTGAAATACACAGCCAATGTGTGTTTCCAGCAGCCCAATGGCAATGTCTTGATTCTAATTCTTTCATGGGCAGACCAGAAGAAAGTGCCAGTTAAAATTTTTCAGGTTGTCTTAGCTGTCCCAGTGTCTTCGGTAATTTATAACATTTTCCATCAGTGCCATACATTATTTAAATCTGTGAATCATTTCAAGATAAAGACAGAAACTGAATAAGAGACTGAATGGAGACTTGGTAAAAATACAGCTTCACTGTTCTCACATGACATGTCTGCTCTTTGTCTCTACATATATTTATAGCAGAGAACATATGAGAATGGGTTCTGTAGGTCATAGATTCAGTTATTCATGGCTTTCTTGTTCACATTCAGTTGACTCTGAATAACTGCATTTGCAAAAGACAGAGTTCAGTGAAAGTTTACAGTACTTACATGTAGAGATGTTCATTAAATAAAAATGAATGAGTACCCTCATCACATTCCAATTAGCATCTCATAATCCTGAAAACATCTCTTTTTTAAATCTGAAATGTATACAGATTCCTAATAAGAACTGTGGCCAAGTATATCTTGAGGGTATTGGACTGAGGAATATATGTTGCTTTGTACATAAAGTGCAAAATAAATTAAGAACCTATACATACTTAAAACCAGAAGACACAAGTTTAGACACTCGAATATATTGAATCCATCTTCAGCACAAGGTATCTCTGAGTTATACCTACATATTCCAAATATGAGGGCATCAAAGGATACAGTTGCTCCAACCATAACTCAGAATATAATTTTATAATCTTGGAAGCATTAAAGAAACACATGCTGCTTAGCTTCACACAGGTCTCTTTCTGTTTCCATTACTAGGTCTTGTAAAAGAATCATCATAGAATCATAGAATGGCCTGGGTTGGAAGGAACCTCAAAGATCATCTAGTTTCAACCCCCCTGCCATAGGTAGGGACACCATCCACTAGATCAGGTTGCTCAGGGCCTCATCTAACCACCTCCAGGGATGGGGCATCCACAACATCTCTGGGCAACCTGTTCTAGTGCCTCACCACCCTCTGAGTGAAAAGTATCCTTCTAACCTCTAATCTAAATCTCTCTTTTAGTTTTAAACTATTCTCCCTTGTCCTGTCATTATCTACCCAAGTAAAGAGTCCTTCTCCATCCTTTTTATAAAACCCCTTTAAGTATTGAAAGGCTGCAATGAAGTCACCCTGGAGCCTTCTCTTCTGCAGGCTGAACAACTCCATCTCTCTCAGCCTATCTTTGTAGGAGAGGTTCTCCAGACCCTTGATCATCTTTGTGACCTTCCTCTGGACCCGCTCTAACAGGTCGACAGGGGAGGGGACCAGACAGGACGGGAGGGGACGGGAGCAGAGGGGACGGGAGCGGAGGGGAGGGGAGGGGAGGGGACGGGAGGGGAGGGGAGGCAAGGCAAGGCGAGGCAAGGCAAAGGCAAGGCAAGGCAAGGCAAGGCAAGGCAAGGCAAGGCAAGGAAAGGAAGAAGGAAAAAAGAAAAGTAGGGAGATAGTAAAAGGGACAGTAAAGGATAATAAAAATACAAGAATGCTAAGGATAGTAAAATAAAAAAAAGCAAGCAAAGTAATGCAAAATAAAATGACTTCAGAAACTGGACTTATGATAAAACCTACAAGAAAGCTAAATATCTGGAAGGTTAAACAGATGTCTCACCCAAAGTAAGTTATCCTTGCTTCTGTAGATTTATGACAGTCTCACCTTCTGTGCTGCCAAGTACAATATGAATCATACTCACTAAAAAGCACAGATTGTATGAATTCTTAATCAGTTTTAATTTTTAAATCATTGGTTATTTTTCTCTATACATCTAGTAAAGCATATTAATAGGTTTCTTAAGTTACATGGGGTGTACACCCACGAATTCTTCAATGCTACCTCAAGACAGCAACCTACTGATAATTTTCAACCACCTGAATCATTCATCATACTGATAATCTCCAGCTTCAGTGCTGAAGGCCTGGCAGTGTGACTGACATCTGTAAAGCTCTGGAATGGATCTCTGGGATCCCTGTAATTGCCTTCATCCCTCCACTTGGAGCATGCTGCTGTGGGCAGGAGGCAGTGTCTTTTTTCTAGACACTGCATGGGATTTAGAAAGTCTGCACATACAAGCAGGTGTAATATAGGCTTTACAAGAGATTTACACCTTTCTGGACTGAAAACTGGAGGACAACTAGATTACCTTGGAATAACTCAAATAGGCACTAGAAGCCCATGTTCTGATAACTGAATTAAGCTGCAAAATAGGAGAGAATTCAGCTGTAGCAGTAGGAACTTACCAGTGGGGTTTTGCACATGTGGAGCTGTTTCCTAAATTCCCATTATGATTCATGAAGAGAAGGGGATTCACCTTGAATATCAAATGAGACCATTATCCTTATCTGTCACCACAGGGTATCATGAATTGATCCCCTACTTCTAGTGAGAATAACATGCATCTCAGCTCTCAGCTTCATCCCACCTAAGTTTAAGAATCTAATTAATTCACTTGCACATCAGAACAGTAAAAGATAGAGATGAGGCATACGTAGTTGGAAGTATGGGAAAGAAATAACATTTAAAAAAAAAAACATTGCTGTCTACAACAGTCATTAGACAACCTTACGTATTGCCAAATAAGTGCAATTTGTTAACCTAAGGTATATGAATCTGGCCAATTACTGTGAACTTGGGTAATGAGTGACATATGGAATTATATGCCTAAATGCTCTGGTAGGCTGTAGGTATCTCTATTGCTGGTAAGTTTACTGTTACCTTTATCTCTTCAAGACAGTTGCAATTGGTTTGGCTTCCAGCTACTACTTTTACAAAGTAGTCTAACAAACCCTATGATTCACTAGGGAACCAGGTGGACTACATTGATGACATGGAATTACATGACACGGAATCTTATGGCCATTCTCATGTGGGATTTACTATGGTGCAGAACCTTATTGCTGTAGAAGATTAACTTAATTGCTGTCATAAAATGTCTTTATCACACCAGGGGAAACAATGTTAATGTAATTGAAATATTCCTGTTGAATACAGACTAATGCAATATATTATCTAACACTTATCAAACCTGAATGAACTGGTCGTGTCATTTTATTTCCTATTGTTTTACAGGTAAGAACAGCATGAAGCCTGCAGTTTCTCTTAGGTACAGAAATTGAAAGAAGACAGTGTGAAGATAAAAACTAGAACTCAGTTGTTATGTGGTGGGAGCTGAAATCTAAAGTAACAGAGATTAAGAACAAAACCCATAATAGTCCATTATATTTGTTCTTTCCTCATCTAAAGGGACATTTTCTGGTATGAGGATGCTTATTAAAGGTACACATGAACTGTAGAACCAAACTGTACTAATTTCCATAAAAATAAGGAACGCACTTTGTGTGTAAGTGCATTTGTACAGACATTTATTTTATATACAAACATAGCAATATAACATAATTGCATCTAAGTACATGATTTATACATTTAAAATGTATATATTTTAATGTATATTATAAATGTATATGTATATCTGTGTGTTATATAACGGAAAGGTATTCTGTCTCTTCGCTATGAACATACAATATTTTATGGTTCATTTGAGAGCATTGATGGATCTCAACAAGGCCTGGCCAAACTTTGGGCTATGTAATATAAAAACAGAGTAGAAACACTCTTGAAAGGCTTATGATCTCATAAGTCAGGGCATATTAAAACAAACAAACAAACAAACAAAAGTAGCGAGTTAATAAGAATTTTCAAAGAAAACAAACAAACAAAAAAAGTATTGTGCAGTGTGTTCTTAGTTACTTTTCACATGGTAACCCCACCACCCACTCCCCTTTGTCTTGCTGCCTCAACTAGTCTGCTGCACGGCCTTGATTTATGATAAGTTTCCTCCTGTTATGAGCCATGAAGAAACATGGTCTCTCTGAACAGAAGGTGTTCTAAAAAAGCCAAAAATAAACAATTTACCATATCTGTCCTACAGTAAATTCCCAGCCCTTTCTACCCCCTAAGAGTGGGACAATTTCTCTTGTGCCTCCTCGATACAACAGCAGTTTTTATACCTATGTGCTTGATCACATAGTATTATTCTACACAATGGTAAGCCTACAAACCACATGATCCCAGAATGTTTTGCTGTAAAATAGATTTATTAAATACAGACTATCCTATTCTTTTCATTACTAGACATTTAGCCTGCAAAGCAATTCTTGAAGGGGAAGCAAAAATATATGACAACTAGTAATTTGCAAGAGCTGGATCTGCTTCAGTGAACAATAGCATTACCTGAGATAGTCTTGAAGTCCAGTAGTGAGCTCATAGGTCAGACAATACCAGACCTCCTTCAAATAAAAGAATGGCTTCTCTCAGGCACTTTGTATTTCTGAAAAAGTCTGTGTGTCATTTTGCTCAAATAAGTAGAGAGAAGGCAGGAAATACAGAAAAAGAGAAACCTGTGGAAAAATGCAATAAATGGGAAAGAAAGAATTTAAATCTCTCTGGACCTAGCTAATTATTAAAAGGAAAAGACTGATGTCTCCTGTTTAAGTAAATCATTAGTAATTGTCTGCACTAAGAGAAATAGCTGAGTTCACAGAGATGTGATAAAGATTTAAGATCATAAGTGCCTAAGTGCAATGTAAGATATAGTGCGAAACCCTCTTAAAAGGCAAATGCAGTGACAAAAACTCCTTATTGCATTTAATAGACAATAAATGAGATTCCTCTAAGTTAACCTTTCACTTGTAGATTTCAGGGAAATGGCAAGGTTGTTTTCAGAAGATTCAGACAGAAATGGATAAGAACGAGAAGGCTGATAGTTTAAATTAGTCTGGAGAGTACGACATACATATAATGAAACACTGTAGAGGGTTATAACTTAACCATGCAGATATTGTGTGTATATAACACAAAGGTCAAGGGTCCTTCAACATTAAGACTAGGAAAAAATTAGGCAAACTGTCTTGACATGCAACACTTGTAATTAAAATGCACCCGATATACCTTTGTTAGTTCCAGATTTCTTTAATAATACAGTAAGTACACACTGTGGAAATAAGATGCAAAATGCACTGTCATTGTTAATAAATTAATCATAGAGAAAATGTAAACAGTAATGGAACTCTGTGTTCTCATACAAAGACAGGTAGGCTGAAACCTAACTAGTTTCTACCACACTAGAAGCATTTCCTGCAAACATCTGAAAAACTAACACGAGTACTTCTGCAAACTGATTTTTCTACAAATAAAATATTTACTGAAAATGCATTTTAAACCTTCTCTCTCTTTGTGCTATTTACAGTATTTTTCTGGTCTGCTTCTTGTTTTCTTTTTTTCTAGTCAGTCAAGGCAGAGAAGAACCCTATATGTTTTATGGACTTCACCACAAGTGTAGTAGCTGGGTGTTTGCATGTCAAAATGCTGTAGCAGTTTGCAGATCAAGGTTTAATAATGGGAAAAAATATATATATACATTCATATTGATTGTGTTTTAATTTTCCCGGATGTTCTTGGACATCTTAGAATAAAACTACCAACAAAATAAAAAAGCAAAAATTGACACATTCTTTATCCGAAGGATTTTTTTATTCATAGCTACCATTCTCAGCAAACAGATAAAAAGCCCATCTCTCTAGTATAGAACATATGACAACAAATATTTCCATCTCCAGATGGAAAGGACAGGATTTCAACAGCTTATATTTCCAGCCTGTTGCCTTATAATTTCATAGACCCTGATTCGGGCATACACATAAATTCATCTTTAAGCATCTGCTTTCATCTCATTAAGCACATGTTTAAGTCTTTTCTTGAAAAGGGATGCTTTCTGGAAATGATATCTTGAGTGATGCTGTTCTCTGCTTCTGACACTGAATTTGGTAAGTCTTGCAAACTGCGATTAAATAATAACAACAACAACAACAACAACAACAACAATAATAATAATAATGTCTTAGTTTCAATTTAACTTATTTCATCTGGTGAATTCTCTCTGTGATATTATGAGCAAATCTCTTAATCCTTATTGATACAGAGCAACTTGAATCTTGGCAGCACCAGCAGTATCACCAGTTTTCTGAAGCATGTGTTACCCTTCAGGGTACTAATTCCTCTTCTTCCCTACTCTCTCAAAGGTATATTGTGCAGTGACAGTAACACAATCTGCTAAAAGTCAGTTCACCTGTATGAAACCATAATGTTTTAAAATAAAATTCAATGCTAGTAACACCGTAAAATAGATACCAAATCTGGATAATTAACTAAAATGGTGGGGTAAGGGTATGAATCCAGTTTCAGGATAGTTAGGATGAACTTGATTAAATGATAGAGGACACTCACAAATGGAGCTTTAATCTTTATTTCACAAATCACGCTTCAACACTCTCATTCGTTTATTTACTTTCATTATCAATAATCTGGCTTAGTGTTTTATCACTCTACTGCATTCTTTTCAAGTCGATTACTTTAAATTACAATCTCATCAGGCAATGCGATGCCTGATACTGCACACATGCTTCATCAATAGAGAGTGAAGACAATGTCAATCTAAACCAAGCTCTCTTCCTTATAATCTCTGCACCTGGCAGTCTCAGATCACTCAGAAGAGCTACCCGTCTATGTGAAGTGTTCCCTCTGAATGAAGCATGTCTCATAGTGTTTGAAGTCCTCTGATTTTCTAGAAAGTCTAGTTTGAGGTCTGGCTAAAATCCAGTATGACTGCCTGAGATACAATGGGTGAAAATCAAATGATCACACTAAAATATGATTTGTGAGCGTCTTCAAACAATGCTGATCCTGTGCTAATGTTGACATATTTGCTAATTCTGAAGAGGTTTGGTACCGAATAGTTCTGCTCCTTGCATAGGCTACAAGTGAAGAAAAAAATTATATTCACCTTTAAAATCTTAATTCCTTCAAAGGGGGGAAATTGCAAGGATGCATTTTCTTTTTCATTCCTTCAGTAAAATGCACACACAAGTTTGTTATAAGAGTCATTAAAGAAATGTGAATTACAGGGCTCTCATTCTGCAAAAACACAAACTGTTATCACCTACTTGGAAGGTGTTGGTTCTTTATAACACATTTTTTTATTGCACTTATTAAGAACTATTGGAGTTTACCCAGTATGAAATTAATACAGTTGCATATACCAGTGAAATCATTTGATCATATTTGATTATGATATAATATTTTATACTACAGTTCCTTCTATATGTCATTTATGAATGGTTAATGAAAATTTAAAAAAGCTTATGCATATAAGCACAGAATACAATTTATTTTCTGCCATTCCTATATTTCATGTATACATAATTATATCTTAGAAACACCTGAGCAACTGAGCTGCTGTATATGAGCATCTTCATGTATACTAAAAAGCAACAGAAGGCTTCAAAAATTTGCTTATGCATTGATATTTCTGAGGTCAAAATCCTGCTCAACCACTGTATTTCTAGAGTGTCATTTACTGCTGACTCAGGGGAAGAAAAATATATATATATATATTAGCCACCTTTGAAATGAATTTTATAATTCAGGGTTATTTACCTTTTGGATGATGTAGCAAGAATTACTCATAAATTAAAATATTCTTAATCATTTATTACCCACTGTGTCTGCAAAGAAGTAATAAACATGCCTGTGTGCCCTTGTTTCTGAGCCAAGTCAAATGTTCTGACAACATCATGGCTTATATCAGTAACTGAGTATGCAGTAACCCTTTAAACTATTCACTTCAAAAAACAAGCTTACATGCACAATCTGCTTTCTAAATCTAACCGGTAGAAATCCTTCCTGAAGGGCTACCTCAGTCCACAATTAAGGATTTCTACACATTAGGTTTTAGGGAATCTTCTGATAAGAAGAAGGGGTAATGTCAATTGTTCCTCATCAGCCATGTTTACATGCCTCAAAATTTATTTAATTTACTAGAGTTTACTTAATACAATTCTCAATGTCTACTTGATTTTACTTTGCCAACTTTTTTTTTTTTAAAGTCCAAAAGCAATATAAAACAATTAATTCTGAAATCCTCATAGGAAATTTCTCTCAAAATTTAAAGTAGACTTAAATCCTAGTTGGAAAAGCAAATTCACCTCTAGGCAGGATGAGCTGTTGTAAAGGAGTACTCTTATTTGTAGATCAGCCCATAATGAATTCATTCAAATCAGTGATTAAATGCCTTGCTAGTGTTAATTTACACAAATATTAAGCTTGGAATTTGTTAAGATGTCGTAGCCTTAAAAAAATACAGACCTTGATAAAGGACTATGCTCATGTTCACATAAATACATATGCACTGCAGAACTACATAATTAACTGAATTGTATAAAATAATTTCTTGTGTATCTTTACTGCCTCATCAGCTCTGCTCCTCATGCCCCATCAAATGCAAACACAAGTTTTATTTCAACATCTTTAAATTCTTGAATTGCTTCAAACGGTGGTGGCTTCCGTTATTATTATTATTATTATTATTATTTTATTACTTTATTATCTTCTTCTTATTATTCTTATTCTTATTCTTATTCTTATTCTTATTCTTATTCTTATTCTTATTCTTATTCTTATTCTTACTCTTATTCTTATTCTTAATTTTATTACTTTATATTATTATTATTATTATTATTATTATTATCACATTGCCATAAAAATGTTTCCTTCTCCTTACAGATTTGGCATTTCTCTCTCTAAAGCAATTGGGCTGAAGGCCAAAACTGTAGAAGAATCAGTCCTGGATCAGTAACAAGTTTTTATACACAACCACACTGTGATTTTAAAGTCTATTATCATATTTCTCTACAGAGATAGAAGTGAGAGCTTGTTTTCTTGGAAATGAGAAGTTCCCATCTTCCCACTGGGGTTCCCAGCTCCTGTTTCAAGTTCTTTAAGGACACTAGAAAACAGATGTTTGAAGGCATTATGTCTCTTTTTATGAACAAAAATGTGCTTCTTAACATGGAAAATTTTCAAACAGTTGAAAATTTATCATAGTTTAAACCCCAAACTTGGATATTTATCTTCAATACATAAATATTATTATTATTTTTAAATCCAGTCACAAAACCCCATAATATCCATGTTCTATAGCCTCTGTCTCTTTATAGACTAAAATGTCTGTTTGGTTTCTTTATAGATTTTTCCCTATTGGTGGGAGAAGTACAGTTTTCAGGACAGCTACTGCTGCAACACAAGCTGACAAGGTATTTTTGCCAACAAAGAAAACAACAACAAAACAAAACAAAACAAACAAACAAACAAAAAAGAATGCTTTCAAGTACACCTTTAATGGGTCACAAATAGGATATTACAGTGAAAAAAACATTTAGCTTTTTCACCAGAATATTTTGACTGTAAACATACCAGTTTGGATAGAAAATTTTTATTCTCCCCCCTCCCCCCCAAACATTATTATTATTATTATTATTATTATTATTATTATTATTATTATAAATAAATTTAATATAGCAGATAATTCAATATTCCAGTAGGGTTATTGGTGGTAATCAACAAAAGCATTTTAACCAGTCCTCATCTTTATTGAGATCTTTCTATTATTACTGCAGATTTCAGAAGTGACCATACACTTCAGAAATGCAAGAACTTGCAGCATTACAGAGGACAGCCACAGTTTTACAGAACTGTGCTGTTGATTTATGTCATTTATGTCATTTATGTTTTCATTTTGTTTTGCTATGAAAAAATGATTTTATATGGAAAACATATGTATGTTTATGTTGCTATAAAGCAGACAGGATTTGCAGGATAGCTGACAATGTTGGTACAGAAAATAGATACTTTGCTTTTCCTAACTTTCTCAGCCAAGCTATACTACTTTACATTACATTAACATAGCTTTTCATGTTTAATATCCTTGCGGGGGAAGCTGAATGAAAAAAAAGAAAAAATTGCTCATGCTTAATAATATTAGCATTTAAGTTGTCCCACTAGACTTTAAAATTTGCACCTCATTAAAGCAAAGATTGTGCTTGAAGGACAGATTGCAAGGGAGTAGGAATGGGAGAAGCAATGAACACACCTCTTTATGGTAAATGAGGTAAGAAATGGAATTTTGGTCTTTAGGATCTGATTTTTTACAGTACTTGTCTAGTTTGTCTGTGTTCAAGAAGGCAAGTAAGAATGAACTGAACTTTGAAATAGAGCCTAAAGCCTCATTAAAAGGCAATAGTATTTATGTGCCTTGTTTAAGGATTATGCTTTTTGAGTGATGGTTTCCAGCATGGTTGAACTTATAGGACACTAGTATTTTTATTTATAATTTTACGGTTCTATACTGGTTCAAAGATTAATAAAATAAAGAAGGTATAGTTGATATGTAACTGCAGCAACTTGAATTCCCTGTGGTAGTTAATCTAAATGCTTTTATGGGAACTCCCTCTAAAAAACAAACAAACAAACAAACGAACCAAACTCAGAGTAGTACATAATATTTCTGCATCATCGTTACAGAGAATGTAGATATACAACTGAAAGTCTGATTATTCTAGTGAGACATCTAAATACAGAGTTATGGACATAAAGGAAGCACAGGGAAGCAGGTTTATTTTTTGTTGGTATTGTTTAGATGCATACTTGATTTGCTTGCCTAGGCACAGACATCTGAGGTGCCCTACAGTATCTGAGACACTCATATGGGGCTATCAACCATGATCAAGAATGCATGAAAAGCCTGGCCTTCATGAAGGGGCCAAAGATACCAACTGGCACTAGACTCCCATGTGTAACCAAATGAATCAAATCCTTAGTGTCTTACACTAAATCCAGGTAAGTTATTTACAGTGTCTATTATTAACTCTACAATCCACTAAGGATTCACTATCATGCTTGAGGTAAGTATGGACTGATTGGCAGATGAGCAGCACTCATTCAAGGCAAATTTTGAATAATGGACAGACTGCGCATCACCATGTCTGTATAGAATTCTCTTATCCACCACTTTCTCCATCCATTTAGTAAATACGGACTCTGATCAAATGGTCTGTATTGTTAATACACTGTCCTTTGCATAAGTTATGCAATCAGCTCAGTCTCTAAAATGGCCTGAGCTTTTGATTCTTTGCTAACTATACTATTAATTTATCTATCTGCTACATCTTTTTTTTACAGGAAGGGAATAGGCAAATGGAGAACCAGCTGGTATATTCTCCTATTCCAAACAGAGTGCAGATAAATACTTAGCAGTTAATACTACTTCTAACCCTGAGACATGGTTCAAGGCCAAGTTTTCATGCACTAATTGTACTGTTTCAGAAAAGCTTACCTCCTGGAAGCCACTTTCTGTTCACTGGAGTGGCTAAATAAACACAGTCTGTATGATTTGGCTCCCCAGACTAAATTATCTCTTTTGGATGCTTTGAATACTCAACCAACCCAGCTTTTTTAAAAGAAAATAAACATGACAGTATGGACTCTGTCTGGGCGAAGAAAAGGGTCCACTTTAGAACGCAAATTCTTGGAAAACCATAGTGGAAAGAGGGCTTGATTCTATGTCATTTCTCTATGAGCTCTCTGCAGACTCTCCTCCTAGTATTACCACTGGAAGGGGATGAATGGAGGTGAAAAGCTGTAAAGAAGAGTAGATCTTTACAGATCTTCTGAACTGGAAGACTGGCAACAGAAATGTTTTCTGCATGTCATTATTTGTGAGTAACCATTTTTGTTTCATGTACTTTGTTAGGTTCTTGTACTGTAATTATGATTGCACAGTAATTCTGGGTCTGTGTTGTACCTAGCAGCATGTTCCTAGGAAAGCTTTGCTAGGAGTACTTCCTAAATCCCAGGATGGGCTGAGATGAAGTGCCAGAAATACAATTTGTATTACAGACCACCAGCATTTAAGTCTTTTAGTTATGTTTCCTCTGGGAAATAATGAGGTAGGAAACGGACAAGGAATTTATCCACACTGCAGGTACATAGACCTGAAGGGAAATTCTAAATGCTGGTGAGCACTATTTTTTGTTGTTGATGGGAACACTTACAGCAAGCTCAGAGCCAGCCCCCACAACATTTTTAGAGACAACCAATGTGGATGGCAGCTGTTTCATCCACAGAGGCCACACTGCAGTTCACTATACACAGCAGCAGAGGTGCAGCCAACATGCTGATTTATAACAAGACATAAAAGTGTTCACAAAACACCCTCTTTATATATATATTTTTCCAATTATTTCTTTTAGAAATTCAAAAAGGACCAAATCATCTCTCATTAAAATGAATTGATGGTACTCTAGCTATACAGCTCATATTTCATACAACCAACATAATGCATGGACTGTCCATGACCTTTTTGGCAAAATAAACACTCACTTAGGAGATGTCAAATAAGAATGCATAAACTCTGGATTCAGATGCTTTTATTTGCTTAAAAATATGTAAGAACTTTATTTTAACTTTCTGGTATGTGACCCTTGGATAACTAAATAATCTATTCCCTCTGGGTTGGAATTAATGCTGGAAGAAATGTAAAAATAAGCATTTTCTTTGAAGATTGGCAATATGGTTAGAACAAAGAAGTTATATCAGTTATTAGGACACATAACAGATATTCCTTTATTTTCTAGAAACAAATATCCTGGAAGAGAAGTAAAGAATCCAGGTGACATTTATGGTTAAATTTAAGTGGCTTGTCTTCTTTTACCTGAAATGATGGCCACATTTACATTTTGGGAGAGCGATGAATTCCCATCTCAAGTGCTGATATGAAACGACTGAGATCCCTGCAGTTATATAAATTCTATCTGGTACTAGCACAGATCAGACAACAGAAGAAAATGTATTATGAAAGGTATTCTTAGTATACTTCCCTCACTGGTTTTCTAGTGACTGATCTTGATAAATCAATACTCACTTCTGCAGGCAATCCTTTGCCATTTCTAACCGCCTTTGGACCAAATCCTACCTTCATTTTTATCTGTGTGGCAATGCAAGGGCAACAGATACTACACACGTACAGACAAAAGAGGAATTTTATCCACCAGGACCTAGTGAATGCCTACAGTTTGACATCTTTTTAGTAATATTCTATTGATTACCTTTAGGGAGAAGAAGAAAAGAAAAAAAAAAAAAAGAAAAAGATTTTGAGCAAGGACAAGGACTGGGTTTTATTTTCTGTAGTAAAACAACACAAGGTGAGAGAAACACAATCTAGTATTAGCCACTGCTAATATTTCTGTCAGGCAGAAAATGGTGAAAAGGAGCAGCGTTAAAAGTATTTGTTGCACAGAAGTTGCACATGAAAAAAATAAAAATAAAAATAAAAATAAAAATAAAAATAAAAATAAAAATAAAAATAAAAATAAAAAAGCTTGAATAGAAAGAAACTAGAAAGAGTAAAAACCCTATCTTGTCAAAGAAGCCTTAGCTATAATATTCACAGTGAACTTGGCTTCTAAAGGAAGAAGAAAATCTCCCAATGACAATCTTCCAAAAGGGAGAGTCCAATGAGGCAGGATTCCCTCCCTAGTCTTTCTAAAACCAGCTTTTAAGTTTCTCAGACAAAAAGAAAAGCACCTTTACGTCCTTTAATGGGTTGTAGCTGTTTATATGTCTCCTTAAATATACATACCACCTGCCTTTAAATTTCTGTGAGCAGGTTACTATGGTATCTACTTCTTGTGCCTGGGAGAAGTTAATATTAGCCCCAAACTTTTCATCTAAGTATATTCAAGCATTCTTCTCTTCAAAGGAAATCTTCAATATGCGGGAAATGTGTTATTAGACTCACTGGTTGGTTAGTTTTCTAATTACTCAAAAACTCCCAAACTTAGACGATATCACTATTGTAATCTCGGATGTGCCAGAAGTTAATTTCTGAAAACAAATTGCCATTAGAAAAAAATGCATTCGGAAGAGATTATTGAGCACTTTGTTCTTTTAGCACATTTTGTCACAGTTGATGTATCTTTTTAGAATGATCTGCACTAGAATTATCAAGGGAAGCAATCTTTCCCCCAGCTGATCACTGTATAGGTGGTCCTTTCATGAATTTCTATTTGACACATTTTCTATTTTTCCGTCATGTTCTTACTGTGTAAAGAGAGGCTTTTACAGCTAAAAGAAAAGTTTCAATGACAAGTACAAAAGACTAACAAGAGGAAAAAATCCTGCATATAACAAGCCAAAGAAAACCCTTGTAGCATAATGTCCACAGTGATGTCAGTTTCAAAATGTCTACCATTCTGATGAGAGGAAAAAGCCAATTAGACAAGTTATCCTAAAGCAATGTCAAAAGCCTACAAATTACAATAGCTATAAAACCCAATCCCAATAGACTTCTACAAACATGTAAATTAATGCTATTGAAAAGCAATGCAATCAGGTCTCATTTATCATTATAATATCTTCTGATATTATAATATCTGCTGAGACCAAGACCCAATATCAATCTATGTATATCATAGACAGTTTATTTAAAGAGGTAACAACTGCTACTTAAGCAGCTCCAAAATCAGCTGTTTTAATTGTCCCAAAAGTAAGTGATATTTAAGAAGTGACACTATTTGCTCAGGCTAAACTAGAATCAACAGCATTCATTTCCAAGGTGTGCGGAATAGACTAAAGAGCAAGAAGCTTTTCTTTTCCAAAATTAGAATAGTTTTTAAATCTCTTCTGGATGTAACTTAATACAGGAAACACCTGAAAACTCACAGATACTATGTTTCAATATTTTTGAGGCTAAAGACAATAAATTAAAGACTACTCCACACTTCAGTGTGGCCATAGTCCTGCATTATGCTAATACTATTGCTGCCAGTTGTAGTCAGTGATTGTACTCTTTCTGGACCATTCACTACCTATTGAAGATAAAGAAGTAATGGTTGAGATTCTTGGTGGTAACAATTTCTAAGTCCTAGGGGCTATCAAAGGGTGAAACAACATTATGTTGTTTCCAAACTGTTTTGAAATAACAGTTGAAGGAAGACCCAGAACCATCTGAATGAATTAAAAAAGACTAAGCTGTCAGAATCTTTACTGTGTTTTTCTGCTAATTCCCTACTTCCCTGTGTATAAGTTTCAAAAACAAACACTGCAAGTCTCTGTCAGTGAAAAGCACAGAGTGAAGCAGAGGAGAAATAAGAATTACTCATTTTAGTTTTCTCTCCAGTAGACCTTGCTTCCTTACTGGTAAACAAAACAAAATCAATCTCATCTTCACCTTTAAAGCATTCAGAAACTATTTTTCCAGTGTGCGAATGTCTGTTTTCTTCTGTGGATTTCTTTGGTAGCAAATATATGTGGTTTAACTCTCAAGGCTCTGTCAGAAAAGATCTAAACATAGTTCATCCACCCTTCTTACAGAAGTTCCCACCCTGCATGCATAGGTTCCTATGCCTAAGTCTCAGTCTCTGCAGTTTACTGAGAGGCATGTTAAAGCAAACCCATTTTCACTGGCAAGTCAAGCTTGACTACTGGTTCAGAAACTGAAATCGCTGATGTGCAAGTACAGAGAGATCAATAGGAAAGACAGCTGGGGTCAATTCCAGTGTTGGTAAACCTGGATACGCCAGAACTATCTTTGCAAGCATTGGTCAAATTTATAATTAGTGCATTATTCCAGACTAACTATATACATGAATCTTAAGATCTTATAGAAGTATGAGAAGAAGAGAATTTGGCAATGTTTTATATAAATTTAAATATAAAACATTGCCAATTTGATTTCTAAAAGCTGGATAATGCAGATGCAGTAGATTCAGAAATCTGTATATATTTATTTCTAAGACACCTAAGACATTTGGTTTTCATCTTATGCTGCTGGTTTTGTTGTTGTTGTTGCTGTTTTTCCCCCACAACATTATCTGGCCCACTTAATTCAGTGACAGTTGATGTAAGGTAAACCAGGATCAAACTGATGATTTCAACTTTTCCTGTTCCACAGCTAAACTTGCCTTGCAGATTTGGTAGTCAGAATTTTATCTTATGGTAGCTTTCTCAGGATTATCTGATTGGAGTTTTTAAAGTCTTGGCACAAATATTCTCTGAGAACAGTGAAGAGGTGGGACATATGCTTCCAAAAATACCTTAGGAATAGACAGAACATGTTAACAGGCCATAATTACTCACAGCCAGAAATCTTTGCCTCTGGGGAAAACAGCTCTCCCAGATTTCTTTCAGTGACAAATATGGACAAGCACTGTGCCACACTGTGTTTTTCTGACAGAATTTTGACCAGAAGGTAGAACAGAGTAGAATCAAATCAAGGGCAGCTTGGACAATGTTGTGATTCAGTAAGGAAAACCTTTCATTAAATTCCTGGTAAATGAGAGATGAGTGCAATGTACATCATCCTGTGAACAGCTCAGTCAGCCTCCGTCAGAACGCCTGGTGTTGTCTTCCACCCCTCTAAAACATGGTTCATAAAACAAGCAGTATCCCACACCATGAACGCAGTTTGTAATTGCTTCTTGTGTATGATGAACTGTGGGGAAAGGCTTTCTACCACCTCCTCTTTCTCCACCCCTCACCATCCTAGTACACTTGCCTGCCTTGCATGCTTGATTAGCCTCTGAAAGGCATTGTACTGATTGGGGCTCACATCTGGTGCAAATAAAGAGGAACAGCAAGATGTCACCAGGGGTAATAAGGAGAGGGCAAAAGGCCATCAGCTGTGGGAAGGGAAATGAGACTGGTTCTTGGTAGGAAAAATGGGAAACTATGTTGGGATGAGAAGCTTTTTGAAAGACATTTTCCCCTCATTGAATTCTATTAATAGATAAATCCCTTTGGAATTAAAACATTTTAGCAGTGCTGGACTAAGGCTTGTCTCCTCTGACGATTCAAGGGTATTTTTAGGCTAGATAAATTGTATGTTACTATTCAGTTAACAGAAATGGGCACACCAAGACATTCAGGGTAACTTTGCACAAGTCATTTCATCTCTCTGTGCCTGTATTTCCTTGTTTGCCTTGTCTGGACAGATTACAAATTCCAGATATACTCATAAACATGCATATCTGGATGTTTTACATTATCAGAGTGGAGATCTTACTGGGTTTTCCATGAACCAGCCACATACAGATAATTCCTAATGGTTTATTTCCTAAACCTGCTCCCAGAACCAGGGTCTTAGTCTTTTTCTGGTTCATCCCAAATGATAATATTCATCACCTTGAATCAGTTTTCAAATTTTTTTTAGTTCTATAAATCTGCTAAGTGGTCCAAAAATTTTTGGATTAATTAATTAATTTGGATTTAATGTTTCTGATTATGTTTTATTTTATTAAGTAGAGATGGCCTCAGTTTTAGCTTTCCTATTCCCAAATGCCAGCGTATAATGTCACTCCATGTAGGTGAGGGTCTCCAAGTCAAAAAGAACTGTGATTTTCTGACTACCTATATATCCAGCTGTATAAAACCTTACTAAAATTTACTACCTCTATAACCCTGTGAATATTCCTGAAAGTGTGTCAGCTGCTAGTAAAACCACCTAGATATCGATGAATTAAACTACTTCCTCTAATCTGGCATTTTACATTTTGATTGTTGGGGCAAACTCTTAAGTTGTAATAACTGGTAAGCTTTTGTTATTTTTTATTCCTCAAAACACATTAAAATCTTAATCTTTAAATCAGTAACAGGATATTTATGAACCACATACCAGAAATGGCTATTTTTTAGTTAATAAAGAAACAACAACAATTCCTGTGCCATTTGGAAGAGCTTCATTCTTGAGTCATGTGTATAAGCATTCAGTAAGATGAAATATAAAATGCTTAAAATATTTTATAATATTTGGCTGAAAATCCATCTGATCCTGGTGCCTACCTTAAACTCTAAGATGGAATTTCTTCCATTTCTGACATGAAAATAACTGCATGTAGACTCTACTTTCAGCTGAGTATTTGTGTGTGTGCGTATGTATTTGTGAGACGGAGATTGACAGAGAGAAAATATTTAAAGGTACAGTATATATATTATATTTTATATATCTATGATTCTATATTATATATATACTTGTATGTAAATGTACTTTCAGATTTGCAATACAATTCTGTTTCAAAATATGGGGATCAGGAATACTAGCAAGCATTGATAACTATTCACTCTTCTCAATCTGTGCCTCCATATATGAAACAGATGGTTTGATATTTTGCAGTGATATAGTAAGCATTCCCTCATCCCAAGCCAAATCTGCCATCGGCAAATTCATTCCTGCTGTAAATTATAACTCAGTTGTCAAATTAAAAATGTGACGTTATAAGAGACCTTGTAGCACTAAGCGATAATTTACTCATCTCTTTGATTGTATCCTACTAATTTTTATTGTGTCCTTCAGACAGATGCTTTTCCCATACTGCGAGGTTAAGAGACATACTTCTCTCTGCTCCCATTTCTTTCTTGTCACTCAGTTGATTTACTCCTCCCTGGATTTATATATTCTCCAGGCATGTTTGCTCAACCCCACACTGAGAGTAACATCTTTCTGCCCTTGGAGTTTAGAAAAGCAGCTGAACTTCTACTTCACAAGAAGAATAAGAGACATACAGGGTGCTGCTAACATATTCTCTATATATTATTCTTTACCTTTTGAACAGAATTGCTTATTGCGATGTGTAAAGATGAGGCATGTCTTTCTTTTAACAACAACTATTAAACTAAAATAATATCATATGTACAACTTTTAAATGTTATCCTACAGCTGCAGATGGGCACAGACATACAAGGACATATGTCAGGGTTTGTGGCATTCTCCATGTCTTTCTTCTCATTTACATTCTCAAAAATAAGTAAACGTGGGATTTAGAAATGGCCCGTCTGCTCAAGATGGAAAATTTCTTGCTCATTCCCTGCCTTTTCAATTACCAACAAAACATTCAAACTCTGCAATCATCAGAATCAAGGACTCAGAAAAAAAATAGATTCAAAATTTGTAAGGTAAGATGAGAAGGCACCATGTAAAGTAAAACGACAAATTCTTGCTGATAAATTGTTCATACAGATAAAAACCATTTTGCAGTTTTAATGCTGGAATCTTTTCTATTTGTAGTAGTAGTACTACATAGGTATAAATGATGCTTTACACAAATAGTAAAAACCTGTGCTGAAATCCTACTTTGAAAAAAATCAATGAAAATTGGGTCTTAAGGGGGTTATTATTCACAGTTCCTAATCAAATATAGATTAAAAAGTGATTTATGGGATGAAAAATATACAAGTAATTGTAGCATTTCTATGATGTGCTCTTCTGAAATTTAGATACCTCACATGCATATCTGTGTTTATATGGAGTAGGAGGGGTTTAGCATGGACATGGCTTATACTAGGCAAGAGAATATGAATGAAGGGCACGTAGTTTTCAAATTTTGCATCACAACCTTGTTAGTATGATACTAACACCATATCAGAAACAGCACCATATCAGAAGCTCGCATCAAATTTTTATTTCTACTATAACCTTTCATCCTCCACATGCTTTTCACCGTAATTAGTTTCAATTCCCCTGCTGAAACCGAGCAACCTTCTCCCCACAGTCTTTGGAGGCTGTTCATATCAGATCCCACTCCCAAAAGGCAGTGTGTATAAGGTACACTGGTGTTACTTGCTCTACCCTAATGTGTTAAACACCTACACGTAACACTGCATTCTTAACCACCCATATGCTGTATCACATGGAGTACTAATTCTCAGTTACGTCCTCCTGTAAGCTGCAACAGACCCACATATCACTGCCAAAAATGTTGAAATAATTATGGCTCTTATGACTCATGAGCACCTCAGGGAACTCCATTATTGAGCATGATGTAGCCAGCAGTTTGCAGCATGGCCAGTTTGCTCCAGAGGGGGTTAATCTTAAACACTGTGAATATGTTGTTGCTCTGTGATACCTGTCTTCAAAGCCAGATCAATGCCGTGCTTTCTTTTAATGAATAACATAAACGCAGCTTGTATAGTCCCATAGTTGTGGTAGAAGTGCTTCCTGTCCCACAACAAAGATGCTGTGAAAGAAGGGGAGGTGCCTCACAGTGCTCACCACCTCTCTTTCACTCTCAAATGTCTCCTGCCTCACACACCAAATTCCTATCTCTTTCTAGTCCAAAGCTCCAATTTCTCCAATCTCTCTTTTCCAAAGTCACAGCTTTCCCTTGTATTTTCCATCAGCATCAAGTTTTGGGGCATAGATGATGCTTCTTTATTCCTTCTTTATGCACCAGCTGAATCACTCAAAACATGTGGAACCTGAAGAAAGGCACAAACATGGATATGGCCTTGCATTTTTGCATTTGGGGAATTCAGTGAGATGTGTGTTTAGTAACCAGTAGAAAGATTGCCCTTTGCTTACAGACTTGACTTTCACATGTTCTGTTTGGAAACACGTCTCTCACAGGCTTCATTTTTATGTGGAGCACAGTATGCTTCAGTGAGTGTGTGCTTATGGCAGAGACAGGTTTAGGAATACACTTAGTTTGGATATCCAGGAATGAAAGGTTTTTCTGAGTGGTATCTGACCCTTGAGGCTTCCATTTCCCTGACAGCTCTTTAACCCTAAATACATAAATGAAACAAGAGAGAAAAAACAGTTAAAAGCACAGGCACAGCATGGAGTGTAGTTCTGCAATATTCTCCTCATAGGTTAAACAGCAGGATGACTATGCCATGGTGATGTGTTTGAGTTTTATAAAACCTTTACCATCTTTTATTTATTTATTTATTTATTTATTGGACTTAACGAAACTACTGGGAATTTCGGGGGATATTTCCCAGGAATTGTAATAAAAAAAATTGTGCATTTCTGACTAAACAAAAGCCTAGGCTACACAAATAATAATTATTCTACCTTAAAAGTAAGTCTTACCCTTCTACGATTATCAGGAGAATAAAATTTAAAAAGAAAGAAAGGACAGTTGAGGATTCAAATTTCCTTGGGAACCAAATATAGCTGATATGTTGGAACTTTTGGATTCTGAATCTGGGCATACTGAATACTTAATAATAAAATACTGTATTTCACTATTCATCTAGCAGTAGTCTTGGAGTACTGAATTCAAAGAAACATTTAATCTCGTATATAGAAGTGCTGCATTTACCTTGCTATAATTAAAATGAAATTGTTTATTTATTTGCAGTATGTCACACATATTTATGCAAGATAGTTTTTTTTTTCCAAAAAGAATGTATTTTAAAATTAAATCTTAATCTTTTTATTTCATGCCATTTCAAATGAAATCCAAAACCACACTAACAAAAAACCATGTGCCCAAGGTGTGTTTTTCACAGTGTAGAGGACAGCCCTTAGGGAGGCTGGAGAGTGGCATAAAACTATGGGCATGGAAAGGAAACCACAGTACCAGAGACCTAGGGCAGACCAAAAGCTGCAGCTCATAGTTTGAATTATACATGGATAATGCACAGAATTCATTACAGTGGAGCAGGCAACGACAGACAAGGTGAGAGATGAACAAAAACATCTCCAGAGAGTGAGCTTCCTCACTTACCTTAGACACTATCACGAGATATACTGGATGACCATTTAAAAGATTTCTGTCTCCCCACTGGCAACCAAGGAAACCTGGGTGACTATCTAGACACTTTTTTTTTTTTTTAACAGACTACATAAATAAAGTAAATGGCATTTTATTTTAAATTAATTGTCTGGATTCCCTCTGTTATCCAGAATATAAACATTTCAGTGAGTTTGGAACAGGAAATGCTGACAGTGAGTTCAACAGGACATTTTAAAAGTTCAGGTTTCACTTGCATTCTGCGTCCAGGCATGAAAAGAGCTACCCATAAAGTAAAACACAGCATGGAAAGAATCATTTTGCTTTCCCATCATCATTTTCTGTTCATGATAAGGAGCAGATGTAATGTGCTGATTATGATCTAGCAAGACTGTCAGAGAGAGAATAGATTGAAGCTGCACAAAATGGCATCCATCCCACCTCATTTTAGAATATTATTTTCTCTTGAAGAAGAAGAGAAGCCATCCTTCTAAAGTAAATGCTGACATTGCCCAAATAGGAAAAAGGATGTATTTAAAATGTATTTGAAGGTTTGAAGGCATCTTCTGATACAGTGGTCCTGTTTGCTTTTTTTTTTTTTTTTTTAAGGAGTTTCTACCTTCAGGGAAGCAATCCACATCATCCACAATTGTTACAGAAGCATCAAACTGAATAGCCCTTGGCTTCTAAAGTAGAAAGTGTTTAGCCCTGGCTTTAGCAAAGAATATAAAATTGGATAGTGATTCCTAAGTAGCTCATTTCAGTTCAAACATACTTATCACTGTAACAAGCTCTGCCACTCATGCTGAAGCATAGTAGTAAAGAAACAAACCAAAAGACTTTGGTGCTTGCCAGATGTAGATGCAATATATCAAACATCTACTCATGATAAGACTTCTCTGAAATAAGAGATGTGTCCATAATGACAACTGGAGACAGTTCCCATTTTGCTCTCAGATAGAAAAGGCTGCAGCTTCCTATTCTTCCTCTGTTTTAAATATCACAGCCTCATGGCACATAATTTTCCCAGTGCTTTGATGATGTCCTGTTTCATTTGCTGCATCTAATCTTCTGAAAAGCTCATGCGATTTTCAGCTTTGTCCAAGCATTTTCTGAAAGTGTCTAACTTTGTCTTTATGGAAATGTAATTTCTTAGTTCACTAATATGACCGTTCACTTTAGCCATTCCTCTCTAATTTTAAAGATTATGTCTTTGTCTGATCTCATTATTATTACACTTGTCATTCAAAATGAGAGGAAGGGGGAAAGAATTGGAATTATGTCTCCCTGATGAATTCCATCTGTGCTTATGGAATCAAGACAAGGAGAGGCACATATTTTTCTTACTATCTACACAGGTGCTACCATGACACCTAAAAACAACAGTCATAGTAAAAGCCCGGTGGGGAATGAAAATCAAGAGCTCCAGACACTTATTCCTTTTTTTTTTTTTTTTTTTTTTTTATGCAACTACATAAAATTTTCACTATCTGTGACACCTATTTCAAATTATTATACATTGTATACATCCCATCTATACCACAGATTAGGATTATAAATACAATATAGCTAACTCTCCAAACAATAATTATTTACACCATATTAAGTAAAGTCAGGAGAGTTTTTATTTAGTTCTCAGAGCAAGGGGAATTCAGCAAACCTACTTGTTTTTCCCATGTTTCTCTGAGTTGTGAAGTTCAATCTGTCTACATAGATGATCTTTGTTCTTACCAAGGTATTTGAAGGCCAAAAGCAGAGCCTGTCTACAACCAATCCATTTGGAATCTTCCAGTGAGGAAAAATCTTTGATTTCTGCAGTAATTTAATTCACTGAGAGATAAGGTATTTATTATTTTATTTTATTTTATTTTATTTTAGCTTTCCTTGCTTAGGATGATATACATGCACACATACAAAAAGAAAGACAAACGTAGCAACAAAAAGTATGGAACATATGTCCCAGGAGCTATATACCTAGGACCTTGAGTATAACTCTTCTCCAGCCCATTTCTTCTTTGAATAGGTATTTCCAAATCATTAATTAGAAAATCTGAGTTAAAATTTTAAAAAATGTTTCTGGAAGTCATCTGCTTAATATTTTGAGAATCAAGGCCCAGCAAAACAGGAAGAATGGTCACTTTAATCTTCTGTTTAGGAAAGGAAGAAAGTCAATATTATATCCAGCTTTATGATAATGAATGTACAAGTACAGGGTGGTAATACTCGTAGTAACACAAGGTTGGGTGGAGATGCAGAGATCTTTTCTGACCCTTACTTCAGAAATAAATTCCAAGTCAATAACACTATCAGACAAAAATTTAGCCACTTGGGCCATAAAATTTCTTAATGCTGAGTTTTACTGCCTACCTCTGGAAAAAAAAAATAACAATAATAATAAAATAGAGCTGTTAACTAAATAGTTGTTTAAAATTAACAGTGAATGACACATAGTAAGCCTCAGTCTTCAGACTAAGTGCACAGAAACCTTAGAAAGGAATCCCTACCATGAGGCTTCTGGTAGCATATAATGTGAGCTGCTAATTCCTTCTAATTTACAATGTGTTTTATATCAATCTGTATCTTTAACATTCACCTCAGCCCCACTCCCTTTTTGGGCAATGCATCTATTTTGCCCTTTCCTTACGAATTTCCTTACGGAGACATGCATACACCAATCAAGACAGAAAAGTCTGTCTTAATGACATATCTACAAGTAGAATGAAAATTCATAAAAGGCTTTTTTCCTCTCTGAATAACAAGGCCACTCTGAAGATGTATATCTCATGAGCTATACCACACACACTGATTAAGACAGGCAATAGTGTAACATGCAGCCACTGCAGAGCTGGACTTTTGTAGCCATCAGTAACACGAAAGGCTTGGCAACACAGGCAATGGTGGGAGGCAAGTTAAGCACTGCAAGCCCATGCCAACTTCACTGTTGCTAATACTCAAGTCAAAATTACCTTGGAACATGTCAACGCATATACTGCAAGTTCATTTATGTCTGCTGAACAAACATGCCTGTGTTCACATTTTGAACACAAAGGCTCAGCAATTTAAGAAGGCTTTTGGAAGAACCAGATGTCAGAAAAACTATTTAGAAAAGTAAATGATCATACATATGATATATGGTGTATATATTAAAAATGCTTTCCCTCTGTTACCAGTATATTAGGATATTGAAGTTGAAAGGATGTTATTTAAGGTGCTTGTTGATTTTCTGCCTCACTTTCAGCACAGACAAAGAAAATAGACTACTCAGGTGCAGTTTTGTTTACAGGCACTTACTTCCATTCAATGAGAATGCAATCAGTCACTAAGCTATCACACAAATCTTTTTCTCTCGTTTCGGAATGACTTTTTTTTTTTTTTTCTTACGTAAATAACCACAAGGTAGATATGTCAAATATCTTTTGTAATCTTTTGTAATCTCACAGGTACTTTTGTCATCTCACAGGTATGTAAAATATAAAGTTCACCTCTGTAAACTTCCCAGTCATTTTGTCTTAATGAGGAATGGCATTGTGTTGCATAACATATACCTGTCTGGCATGCCACAGTGGACAGCTGAAGAACAGCAAGGGAATGAGAAATGCATACACAAGTACAAAGACCTAAGCCATTCCTTTAGGAAAATATTCAGGGAAGTATGTAAACCTGTACTTGACATTTAGCAGTGTTTAAGTGTCATTGACAGTAATTTACACATGTGTATATTTAACAAGCATATTTTTAAAAGACATCCCTAAATAAGAATATTTTAAACTAATGGGTATAGTTGCAGCCCCACAGACTGAGGCATACGAATAGATCAAGGTTTTTAGGAAGAGATTGTACCCGATACACCTGAGAATAATCAGAGTTTTTTGATATAGAAGCCTTCTTCACTTTAGAAACAACTCTGAAAGATTATCTGCTTTGTCTAACTGTATCAGTTGTTTTTATAAGATACATCTTTCCGCAAACTGTTCTGTAATGGGACTTCGGCATTTTGTGCTGTTCTGAAAAGTGACTCAATACAAAAACGTTCATACTCAAGAAATCTCTACCTCATGTACACAATCATTTCTACCAAGAGGACGTTTATACTTCAAGAGCAAGTACATCTGGAGCTCCTGTTATTGTTTTTTCCCCTGACATGGTTAAAAGAACATTGCACTTTTTAAAGGAGATGAGAGTTTAACTGTGTGCCCATGCTACTAAAGTTTTAGTAAGGTTCAACAGCAATCCTAGTAGTTCTGAGGCATAAAAGCATCAATGGGAGTGTGAGCTGGATTCTACTCCCACTTGTGTACTGAGCTAAATAGCTAACTGCATTTCCATTGCAACAGCAAATTCTACGCTCAGGATCTTTTTTTTTTTTTTTTTTTTTTAATCCAATTTACTGTCAGAATACTACTTTGCACAGCAGTAATGATGATTAGAGAAGTGAAATGAAAGAAAAAAAATATTGTAAGGCTGCAGGGAAAGTCTTCATATCACTTTTATATAACCTACATCTTAATATCATAAATTAATGCAGTTATGCCTTAAACAGTTAAATAACATTGCACATGTGGCTTTTGAGGAGCATTAACACAAAACCTTGTTAAAGTGAAAAAATGTTACTGTGGATACATAATTGAAACAATTATGGTGTCACAAGCTCCCACACAATGTGGATTTTAGTGTAAAAGCCTCTCTTCTTTGAATAGCATACTTCAAAGCTTAGGAGTCCATTCAGTGAACTTTAGTAAGCTCTTAATCCTTTTTATTAAAAAAAAATATATATATTTCTTTTTTTTTTTTTTTTTTTTTTTTTCCTTTTTTCCCTTGAAACATTTATGGGCAGTGTTTTACTATAAGCTGATAGAGATTATTAATTCCATTATTTTTATAGTTTCATTGTGGCTTGAATATATAATTATAGGAAAATGCACATTCAGTATAGCTATAAATCATGTTATTTAAATGACTAACATGGAAATGAATTTTTAAACCTGTTCGACCTTGATTACGTCAATTATGTACCTCATATGTACATGAGATCAGAGTCAAAAAGAACTCCCATAGCATAAAACAGACCCTTCTTTTATCTTAACACTTCTCATTTTATAACCTTTGTTTTCTTGGTATGTATAATCATACACAGTTTTACAAATTCTGCAGAAGACCTGCAGTAATCTTTTTTTTTTGTTGTTCTGATACCTGACATTTCCTTCTCCCTTCTCAAAATATAAAGTTCAGAAAAGACATATTTGTTAAAGTGCCTGTCTTAAATTACAGAAACATATTAACAAAATAACATTGGAAAAGCCACTCCAAAATTAAAGTATAATGAAACAAGTATACATCCAAATGTGTATAATAGCAATGTAACTCCATCAGTCATAAATCAGGAAAGCAAACAGCAAACATTTTAATATTGCCACAGGAGACTAAAATCTCAATCTGTAATTAACTATAGGTATATTAGTGACTGGCTCAGAAAGCCAGGTTCTACTTTTATTTTGCCTATATTTTGTCAGTTGGGCTTTTTGTTTGCAAAAACACGGGATGACATGAAGCCAGGTTCATTGTAAATTTGGTAGACTTTTTTTTTTTTTTTCCAGTTCTACAAAATGTGAATTGAAGAATATTCAGACTCACAAAGCTGTATGAGTCATGTTTTGGTGTTGTAGGCAAATGCAATGTTCCTAGCTAAGACATGCTTCTCGTCTCTTAAATATGAGCCACCATGGCTGTGCCCGTACAGCTAAATAAAACAGGGGCAGAGATCAATTCCTGTCCACAAGGCTAAGTGACTTGTATCAGTTCAAGGCTATCTACTGAAGGCTCATTTTGGAGACAAACCTGAGAGGGAGCTGACTCATGGTCAGCTTGCTGTTCACCAGGACCCCAAAGCAAGAAAGCAAAGCTACTTTCTAGCTAGTTGATCCCAAAGTGTGCTGCTGCATGAGGTCATTCCATCCCACATGCAATCTGGAAATGAAACTGCAAACACATCTAAAAAGCAAAATGTATGCTCTTGCATAACTGCTAAATGCTTGTTCATTTTGCTAAAAGGCAAAATGTATGCCACCCCAAAATTCTTGGGGCACAGTAAGAGAAAAATAAATAAATAAATAAATAAATAAATAAATAAAAATTGATTAGACTAGTTTCATCCATGGATGCATTTTTGCCCAGAGCCCATTCTGGTATTTCCACAGGCAAGCGGCACTGGTTTCATAGGGCACTACAAGTAAGAAGCTCAGTACAATACCTCTCTTCACATTTTTGTTTCATTAGAGATGATAGAACATGTTGTGTATATTGAATGGTTTTCACTAATAGGAGTTCCGTGAATGTGCTGTGTCCTATGCAGTGTGGCATAGTATATATATAAGAAAAAATCTCTCTAAACATACCTGCTTGGACATTAGTCTGTCCCATTATAAAATATTTCAATTTAATATGCAACAAAATCAGTATGCCCAGAATTATGCTTTTTCAAGTCATGATTCAGCTGACAGCTACAAATGATATTTGCAGCTGTGGGAAATGCTAAATATGTTCACAAGTGCTTGCAAGATCAGTGTAGCAACAGGCCTCAAGAGTGCAAGCAATGCACACAAATAGCTGAGGTTTGGGGAATAGAGGCTCAGGATGATACCAGAGGCATCAAGGGCATAATTGTCACCCAAATTGTCACTGAAAGAGTACAGTCCTGTGAGTAGGTAGAATCAGTTTTAGAGCATAACAAAAAAGATGAAAGAGCATGTATACAACAAAAATAAAACATCCCATGCAAAATGAAAAAGCAAAGCAGATAATAGGCATATATAAATACTGTCATAGGAATTCCAGGGTGAGGATGGCAAAAAACACTACTTATTTGAAGAGGGTCCTTCTCCCTCTGAAAGAGAAACAGCACAGCTTTTAGCTTCACTGTTCACCACATTTTGATTCTGTGACTGAGCAATTAGTCATGAAGTGTTAAGTTTTAATTTATCATTGGATTAATCATATTATAAATTTTATTTGCTTGTGCTTGTGCTTCTGTCTGCCTGTGTGTGTTTTCTGCTCCGACCTTCCCATGTAAGAAGGTGGTTGATAATTCAGCATAAGTCAGAGTAAACTCAGATGCTAGGTGTCTGCACACATATGGACTGCAACATACTGGAATATTCTGTAGTGTGTTGTGTGGTAGTACGTTGTACTGAAACATGATACTTTAAGAAATAATGATGTAGTGAGAAAGAAGAAAGAAATGACTCAGTAGTGAGTTGGTGAAAACATATTGGCCTGTAAATAAAGAAACAATACTTTTGTTGTTCTTTCTAACATTAACGGGGAATCTGAGCAGTCTTTGGTCATGAATGAATTTGTTCTCAGTAAACCTTTTAAGACCAGATATATTCCAAATATAAATAGATCTGTTAAAATATAGATAGATCCATTAAGGGAGGTAAAGAGCAATGAGACCCAGCTGCCTCCTCCAGCTGCACCGGCCCAGGGCCTGTTTGCTGGGGCCAAGCCCGGTCCCTGCAACCTGGGGTCTCTGGCCAGGCAGGGGCACATGGCTGCCACTTTCCCCTTTGCAGGTTCAACCTGAGCAAAAGCAAAGCTGAGCACATATCCCTGAGACACACAGACAGAAACAGGACACTGACACACCAGCCACAAAGGCTGTCCTAGTCAAAGGCTGCCTTCAACAGCACTTGCACACAGGACTCACATAAAACAGACACAAACAGCTGATACCTGTTCCCTCTTCCCTCCCTTCTGGTAGAAACAGAAGTTCACTAGTACAGGCACACACAGCACTTTCCAGGTTCACAAGCGTACACATGTTCACAGATCCTTTGAGTGCCTGCCAGAGCTCCTCTGTCCATGTCCACACACATACAAGCCCACAGTCACACTTGTCCTCCTCCTAATTGCTTGTTTGGGAGCATACAACACTCCTGCCCCAGTGGGAGGGAGTAGAAGCCCCCCCTTGCTCCAGCAGCTGATGCTCTAGTACCTCACTTGCTCTAGTAGCTGGCACCACAGCTGAGGTACCTTTCCCCTGCCCGACTCCAGTAGCTGTCAATGAGGTTCACACACCCATATCCAGGTCTTGCCAGTAACTGGCATTTAATCCTTGCAGTTTATGTAGACGTGGGAGAGAGAATGTAAATATGCAGAGACAGTTAAGGAAAGATTTAATGAGAGACAAATACAAGATAGGACAGACTGCAGTGATCAAGCACAGGGCTTGGCCAGACATGCATGCTTACCAGCCCTGTTTTTACACACAACTGGCCCTCTTACAGAGTTTACTACCTATCCCCCCTCTTTGTTTCTCCTGCTCCCACCCTGCACACCCCCCATGGGTTCACAGAACTCTGCAGTTTCCCTCACCTTCCCAGTCTGGATTCACTGCCCCAGTTCACAGTCTTATCAGCTGCCAAGTCCAGGCTGATCTTCCTGGAAGCAGCACCTGTTTTTCAATAGCCCACTGACTAGTGTGACTGAGAGGTTTGTTTCTTGTCGTTGTCTCCCAGTTGGGAAGTCTACAATCAAATGACCCCGCTGGAATAAACATTCCTACCATTCCACATGCGCTTTTAAATTAGTGTGACTGACCAGACTTGGTTCCCACCACTGCCTCCCTTGTTGCCTTGGAAAAGATCCATGACCAGATACCCCTAAAGAAGCACACGTACTCCTTCTACATACCATTACAATATCCATAAACCAGACAGGTGGACAGAGAGATGAGAACAGATGAATTTAGATGTTTACATTTTGGCTGAGGTGATCCATTCTTGTTCCTACAAAAAAAAAAAAAAAAATATGTGTGGCATGGAAACTACTGGTACGTTAAAAAATAAACAAACGAAAAAGGCCTGGTTCCTAAAATACATTTGAAGCGAGAGTAGAGGTTCAAAAGAGAAAAAGAGAGAATTTAAATCTCTAAGTCTTTAAGTAGCTGAAATTGGTTACTAGTGGTTTGATTTCTTTTAATCTGGGCGGGGGTGGTATATTTGTGCTATGGGAAAGCCCACAGAAGACACCACTTCTTGCCCAGGCTTGAGCATCTCCTGAATTTAGACTCTGAAAGTGGCATATCTCCAAAGTGGCATATCTCCATGCACTCAGCTTTGAGAGGTTTAATTGGTTAGACATACTCAGAAGACACCAAATGCAGACTGAAAATACTTGCATTCTACACAAAAAACACCAGTTGCAGGACGTCTGTACACAAAATCTAGTCCCTGCTTAAGGACACTGGCTTCAGATGTCCCCATTGATAAAGAGAGGCTTATCTAAAGCAGTTTAGAGAAAAATCCTAACTTGGACTTTGGTTTGATTTGCCCTAGAGAAAAAAGTATTTCCTTTATGAATGTGGGGGTTTAGGGTAGCCTGGCTCCCTTTGTTTAAACCAGATGTGAATTCCACCTTAAACATCCTTTTACATATTGCCATAAATCCATTAGAGCACCTTTCTGAAAGAGAAGCTGGTAAGAACTTAGCTAGCATTTTTCTATGTATAAATGTTGATTTAAAGTTGTTTTCCAGATTTCTGAAATCTTTTTGTTTCCTCTGTACATTCTTCCTCTCTTCCTCCCATTACTTTTAAATCGTGGTTGTTTGTCTGAAGCTTTCAATAGTGCTTATTCATGACTGAGCTGGCTTTCAACTTTCCCTTGCTATTGAAATGGCTAAATTGTGAGTTTATAATGTATGATTTAGATTTAGATTTTTTCTTTCTTAAATGGTGAGTAAAGCTTAAAGGAGAGCACAGCTGCAGGAAGTTTTATTGAAACCCTGAGTACTTTGTCATTTTGAAATCACCCTCAAATTGCCACACATATACATAATAAAATCTGATGCTATGCAGTAATATTTATTGTTTGACTGAATTTTTAACATTATTCTCATTACTGATGTTATTATTGAGTAACAAAATTGCAGTAATCTGTAACTAACATGAACACTCTCCTGAGCACACTAAATAAAAATAAAGATAGCCATTCTATGAGTAAGAAAACAGAAGTGATAGGAATAGAGGTAGGTAGAAATGTGAACATGGAGGGTGGGAGTGCTACAGGTTATTATTCATATTTAGTATCTTTCATGAAGCCGCCACATGCAATAGGCACTTAAGGGTGAGAATGCTCAAGGTATGTGAGATGAAAATAGATTAGCAGGGTAAGAATATCTGCAGTGACTACCTCACATATTTTAATTTCCTCCTTATCCTTACAGATAGGTAGACGTTAGTACTGATGCTTATTTCGGAGGGCTTAGTGATGGAAGAGTCAGGATTACCCTCATCCGTTGTTAAGCAACAGTTGTTAAGCAACAGTACATAATAAAGCTGCTCTGCTGCAGAAACGTAGTATACCAGACATACTGTCTGTTATTAAATGGCTTCTTAATATTGGAAGGAGCATCAGCTTGATTTTGTGTTCTGCTAGATTGGTATAATTCTAGTGAATTGTTATACTCGTGTTATACCAGTGAAGTGCACTGACAGGAGATTCAAGTCATGAAATTATAGAAAGGCAAAATATACTGTGTAATAAGCAGGTAAGCAAGGACTTTATAGAAATATATGTTTTGTTTTGTTTTGTTTTGGCTTGGTTTGGTTTAGTTTGTTTTAAAAAAGTATTTTTCCAATATAAATGAATATTTCATGTTTCCCAGACTTGATAAAACCCCCAATTTTTAAATATCCTGGGTGCCTCTCTCCAAATCTGTTTTCTGGCTTAAAGACAAGAAAAATCAAATTACTAATTTTGAAATTCATATAAAAAAGGATCCCATCCAAGCAGATGGGACATAGTACTGCATTTTTTTAGTCTCCAGTGTCTAGCCCTTTTTCTCCCACTCTGGGAATTCTGGCTAGTGACAGGTTATTATGGAGAAAATTCAGTAAACACTTTATATCAATTCACACTGCATATAAATAAGCCATATCAATCCATAAATCAACTTATTATAAATGATTTTGTATGTAACATTGAACTACAGTTCACAGGGAAAATGCACTGCAGGATATTTAGAACAACCTACTCAATAGTATTTGGGTTGTTCAGGATTAAAATTAAAACAATAAACTTCACTCTGGATGTGTCTTCATTACTAAAGCCCTGGATCATTTACTTTAACAATGTCAACCTGCTCTCACTATCACGTTCAATTTAATTAGGAAAGGAAGTAATATGCAAGAGCACACCTCATAGTGTTCCATTACCTCAGAGGAAAGCGTTATCAACTTCTAGAAAGAAAAGGCAGGCTTGCCCTCTTCTCACCCTCCTTCCCTCTGTATTGTAGGAACCATGTTCTGGAGTAGGGAGAGGGAAGCTATGACATATCAGAAAAAAACAAACAAACAAACAAAAAAACATAAAATGAAGCCTTCAGAACCAGAGGAAGAGAGGTGAGTAAAAGTAAAAGGAGCTCATACAATGCTTGGCTCTGCCACTTTAGGTTCAGTGGGAATTTGATGATATCTGTGGGAATGAATGTGGGCCTCAGCTCATGTTCTTCCTTTTTCTGACTGAGGAAAGCAAAAAAGATAAGGGTCCTTTGGCTCTATGACTAGCCATTATGTGGCATTAATAATATATAGTCTTTTCACCTGCCATGGTCTAAGGTCTACTCTGTGTACAGAGTGTGCACAGAGCCAGAAGTCGTACCTTTGAAAACATTATCTAACTCTGGGTTCATTTTTCTCTAGTTGATCTGTTAGAGAAAGGATTAGATTGCCAAATATTTTGTGAAATCTACAGCGGCTTAAAAGAAAAGACCTTCAGTTTCCAAGAATATTTTCTGTTATAAATTGCTTCCATTAAAAACAGTGGACTGTCCATCTTACAATCATTGTCTCTCTCTCTCTCTCTCTCTCTCTCTCTCGATCTCTCTCTCTCTCTGTAGATCAAGAGTGGAGTCCTTACTCAGCTTATATTTTGGCCTTATTCTTACAACACTTCTGCTGACTCTGAACTGATCAAGTCAGGAAAACCTGAGTCAGGAACTGGCTGCAAATTAGGGAAGATGAGGCAGCTACTTCCTAGCTTAACGGGTAAGAGAACAACAATAAATCTCTATGCTTCCCAATTTAGAGAGCTAATCAGTACATTTACACAGATGGTTTTAGATTAGTGTGGTTGTTTTCTTGTTGTTGTTTATTTCGTTTTCTTTAACATTTAGCTTTAATGAAAAAGGTGAATATATACATTTTTTTCTTAAATACTTAACAAATCCCTGAGGGAAGGGGTAGCAAATGCACATATCAAAAGACACTTGCACTAAACCAGCAGGGACTAGCAACTAACTTTTTAGTTAAACATTATTGTGTTGTTACAGTTCGCTATCTTTATTTCCTGCTCTGGAGTTGGACATGGGAATGACATAAGAGCTTCAGCAGAATCTCTTCACCAGCCAAAAATCTTTCAAAACAGAGGGGACAGTACAACTGTCATATTGGATTAGAGTGAAGGTCTATCTAGTTCATTGGTCAGAACCAAAAGGAGGTCAGCAACAAACAGATGTGAGATAATATAGCCATACATAGCCTCCTTTTGGACGTTAAACTGGTAGATAAACCTCATTTACAGGGTAAGCATGTTTTAGGTCAGTTCTATTTCACAAGAGGTCATCAAAGTTACTATACCCCAGCTAAGGATTTGGACAAATGAATATGTTAAATGCTATCTGAGTTTAGCAATACCCTGTGAAGAAAAAGAAAAAAAAAAAAAAAAAGAGGAAAAGAACAATAAAACAAACCTTCTCTTCCCCCCTCCCCCCACCCAAAAAAAAAAAAAAGGTGATATGAAAAGTTAGGGGAAAAAATAATTAAAAAAATGAATCAAGATACAAAAAATTAAACAATCAGAATTTGTTTAAACCCTAACCAAACCCATGATCAGTCAGCTCAGAATTCCATACTTTCTCTTAAAATAGCACAACACAACCCACACTGCAACAAAATACATAAAAAAAATAAATATGATCCAAATTCACATCTGCCTGATCTTTGGAGGTTCCTTTAAATTGTTTTTATTTTGCACCTGATGACTGCTTCACACAGCTTCATATGCTCTGTATGTATATTAATACAGAATCTTGTTCATTTTGCAGCTCTCCTGAATTTTTAACTTCTTAGCCTTTCTTATACTTCTATAGTCCATCAATAAAAAAAAAAATCTCAAGAAAGGTGGAAAAAGACAGATCCAGTCATGGCAAATGGGAAAGCCACCCACTAGAACTATTGCCTCCACGGGACTTAACTGCAGAAGATAATACCCCTCACACACACAAATTAACAATGCAGATAAACCTGTGTCAAGGTTTATCATTGGAAGCTCCTACATGAACCTCTGAAAGTGTCTCCTGCTGTATTAATCTCATTTATCCCACAAGGTTTGTTCAGCTCCAGAAATAATTGTGCCAAAAAAGGCTGACTGAGACAGGTCCAGGGATGACCTCATTAGCATTTAGCACCATCACCATAAAATAGAGACAATAATCAGAAACAGGAGGAGGAAAGATAAAAGGACTGAAGTCTTTTCTATAAAAAGAAACAAACAAACAAAAATAAAAATTGGCATTATGCATTATGCTACTGAACTTTGATGGATCCCTATTGTCAAACAAGTGTAATTTGTGAAGAGCAGTAGTTTTAGTTAAACTCTAGTCCATGGTTTCCTATCTTCTAATTCATCTACACAGAATATGTTTCTTTCTTTTGTAAAGAAAGGAGCATAAGGTCAGTCTCTAGCATTTTTATTGGTTCTTTTTTGTCTGTACAGCTAAAACGAACTGTAAAGCTCAAATACTTAATGGGTACTTTAGCCAATATTCTTTGTCTGTAAGGTGAAATATGTCTGATAGCGATTGGGAAGATCTTGTTTCAGTAATTCCCATTAAGAATCAGCACTTACCAAGAGCTGCTGTTGAAGATACTGCATACTCTAGTTGGCTCCCAGATATAAATTCTATGTTCCCAAGTAGCTGTCTGCATTTCTCCAACTCTTTATTTCTTCTTTCACCAACCCATAAGAACACACTTGCAATTTGTCAGAGCTTATGAGCCCTTTTCTTTGCAGCTGTAAATTACTTAGATTTTCATATGGCTCCACAGGGTGTCAGTGGCTTTTCCCGTCCTCTCTCTCTTGCACCTTTTGCTACTGGGCAGTTGTGTTTTTGATGACAACCTCAGTTTTTCTTGTCCTTTCCTCCTCTAAAATCTTACTGATGATCATGACTACTTACCACATTTTTCTACTATTCTTCTGCACTTGCCTGTGAAGTACTTTCTTGCCTCTCAGGTTACAACAATTATAAATGTTAAATGGTATGGAAGAGGCACTAAGCAAACATATAGTATAAGTAATCTTAAAGGAACTGCTAGGTGTTCCATGAGATCTTCAAATAAATCGCCTTTGCAGTAGTACTGAGCATGTGCTTTCACAACCCAATATTAGATTTTCATTCTCAATTCTAGTTTTGAGTTTAATGTTTTGAATATAACATACACTGATTTCTGTTCTTGATACCAATGTTCAGTGACACCTATGGGTTCATTGCACACCAATAGTAACTCCTGTTGCACTTTACAAAAGGTTTGAAATATTTTGTTTTTGAAGTTATGACCCTCTTAAACGTTCTTTAGAGCGTTTGAACAAAGTAGAATCTGAAAGCAAGAATCATGTACAGTGACTATACTACAGCCTCGGAGAAGCAAAAGCAAGCTATCAGCTAGCTGCTTGTGTTAGGTAGATTTCATATTTGCTTTTCCTCTCTGTTTTAATCAAGAATGGAAAAGTTCTTAATGAATTCTGGCTACAAATGGCATTTTGGTGAGCAGTAGGGAACAACCTGCTTTAAATGTGTTTTCATCCAATGGAAATTAATTCAGTGACATTCCTAAGAAGTTCTGGTTTTACATTAGAATGCATATTCTCTGGGGAAAAAAAAAAATAAATAAAAGGGGGGGGGTATTCTACATAGGACACTCCTTTTATCCTTGTGTCATATGTATTTTACATGTTAAATTTTACTTGTCTGAATCCTTCTTATGCTTCTTTTTTATTTTATTTTATTTAACTTTGAGCAATGGCTTCATTACCAGCTGCTGTCTGTTTCTATTGAATTGTTATCTTTCTTATAATTAAAAAAAAAAAAAAGGAAAAAAAAAAAAAAAGAAAATTCCTCATCCATGATTGAACATTCTAGAACATTTCCTGTTGTAAACTGAATATGACTTCCATGTACTTTGATCATGTTTTTGGTCATAAAATACATTTTCTCCTGTGAACTTCCAGAAAAAAAAAAAGTAATTCAGAGATAAATAATTTGTCACTAATGACGTTTTTTCCTTGACTGTCAGCTTTCCTTTTGCTCTGTACTTAACACCATGGATTGTTTCAAACTTGTTACAGTTCTCAGCACCATCTTCTTGCATTCACTACTGCAAATTTAGGTTCCAGCACTACCACTTTCAGCATTTGCACAACTCTTCTGCCTTCTTACTTAGAAAAATAAGAAACACTTCCCTCATACCATCCCTCCTGGTTAAGTCCTCCTTTCTATATTTTACTTTAAACCATAATTTTCAGTACTTTCTCCAATACATCTAGTCCTTTATAGTTCATCTGCAACCAGTCTTCTTTCTATTACTTAGCACAGCCACAACACAGCTAAAGTTAGTCTACCTTACAACAGTTCTAACCATTTGAAACACCTTCTTTTATCTCTTAGTACAATTGATTCTCCATCTCTCTTCATGCCATGGTTCAAATCTCTAGCTAAGATTCATGCAAAAGTCCTATTGATTCAGTTTTCTTATATTTTTAATGTCTTTAATTTAAGCTGTATGATTCATAATGTATCCAAAGAGTCTGTAATTTTTAAAGGCATGGGAGACATAAACAATACCTACTTTCAAGATAAAGAAGATTTCAAAATATGAAGTAGACCATAAGTCTTATATACTATGATTCATCACATTAGAAAAATGCATTTAAGATTGACTCTCATAGGGTATATATTTTGCACTAATGCCACAGAGCATCATAATGCATTACAACTTGCATTAGCTCCCTAGGGTTACAGCGTCAATAAATTGTCTGGTATCTACACAGTCAATATTTCTTAGTAAGTTCCTGAACAAAGGGATTAGAAAGACTTCTATCCAGCATACCCACAGTTGTGTTTTAATTCCACAGCGCTATTTGCAAGAGTAGCAGTTTTAGTCCTAGTGGATTGGCCAAATTCTGATTGAGGATTTGCATTTTGCATACCTACTTTGCCCCTGCAGTTCAATTTGATATGTTTTGGCTCATCACTTCCTGCCTTAATACATTTTAGCCTGATGCCAAGTATTGTTAAACAGCTGCTGTACTTCCCCTTAGAGGATTTCAGTAATGTGTGACAAATTTCTACAGATATGTCGAAATAAAAGGTGCTGCTGTGGGTTGTATAGAGTGTTTGAGGACTCAAATGGGACTTTCATCTCCCTAGTGCCTCATTTTCACAGCTTTATTAGGAAGGGAAGAAGGAACTATCTACATATTGAGATAAGATGGATCTGTGGGACCTAAGTATCAAGGGAAATCCTTGCATAACACATGACACTTTAAAAATAAAAATAAAAAATCCAACCTAATACTGTGCAAGGGGTTTCAGAACCACCAGCAAGTAAAGACCTGTAGGGACATCTTCCTTGTCATTCCCATAAAGACATTTGGTAGGTCAATTACTTTCCCATTTCCTTAAATGAGGCTTCAAGATTTATTATGGGTGGACAGAAACTGAGAACTAACCACAGTATTATTTAAGAATAAAAAAATAATGCCCTACCTTCAGTATTTTATTGCTGTATTCTAATTAAAAATTACTAAAATAATATTTATTGGTTAGTAATTTTATTCTTTTCAAATTTTAGTTACCTCAGCATCACTGTTCTCCATGCTTAATGGAACCATCACAAAACACACACACACACACAAAAAGAAACAAACAAAACAGTAGATAGTGTAGATGCGATTGAAGTTGTAGTCAAGGTAAAACTAATGGAACATCCTTTTATTATACACTTTTTTCTTCCTTACCAATTGAGAGAGGATGAATTATACCATTCTAAAATGGATACAATAACTACAAGCTTTGTCAGGAAACAGAGGTCTATACTTGTGTTTCCTACAGTGCCTATAGAATTGTATCTTATGAGTTTTATTCTCTTATATATCAATATCTAAACAGAGATCTTACAAGTCTTTGCAAGCTACATAGCAGAAGGTGTTTATGCGAGTATAAACTTAGGGTGAAGCTAATCTATCAGAAGACAGGGAAAGCACTAGACCTGCAGCTCATGACTGTGTTACTTTGTACAACTGGAGACACTATCCTCATGCCATCTTAAACCCCACTCTTCATGTACATTTAAACCGCACTGAAGTCAATGGGACTGAAACTAGTGTTTAATGCTGTACTTACGCTCAACAGCTGCCCTAAATATTGCTCAACAGTATTAGGCAGAAATTCTTGTTGCTTCTTTCATGACTCATAAGAATGAGAGCTGAAGCAGGGGTACAATGATGAACAATAGACATATCAGACTGCCAGTGGCTGTGAGCACAGTTCTTGTTATTCTACCTGGACACTAACCTCTTGTGCCATCTTCTGACAGAAGGTTTGAGTAATCCTCTTTTCAGTCCCTATGGTAACTTTCATCCAGTGAGATACTAGGCTTCTTTGTTTACCTTTTCTTGATCTTGATTTATACATGCAATGTTGCACATTAACATTGGAGTATGAAGCTTGAAATTTTGCACTTCAGAAAACTTACTCAGGATTTGACAATATATCTGAGTGGAGAATATATTACATTATCAATATCCCAGTGAACTACCAGTGGTCATATAAGCACTTAAAAATAAATAAAAATAAATAAATAAATAAATAAATAAATATGTTTTGCAGGTTAAATATAACCAAGGCAAATTTACACAGACATAAGATACTTACAGAAAGTATTAGTAATTAAAATTGCGAACAAGGGATACTTAATAGGTATTAAGCATTGAATTACTTTGAAAGAATAATGGCTTAAAGAATATTATGCACTTTAAAAACCTTTGACAAGTATAAAGTGTTAAATGCATCATTAATTGAATGTTCTGAAATTACATATATTTTATCCAAAGATAGACTCTACATTATGCAAAATGAAACAATGGAAATGAAATCAATAACGTTTTCGAATATATAGGATTACAACTATTTAGAAAATGTCCTTAACCTTGAAAAAAACACAGGAAAAAAGAAAAAAACAGTTTAGTTTTTTTTTTTTTTTTTAAGATGTTTAAAATTATATAGGCAACATTTACTGTATCCGAGGGATTCTCTGCATACTGGCTGCAAATGGGGTTTGCTAGCTACGTCATGTGTATAAGAGAAATTCTGTTACGGAAAAGGCAATACCATCATCTCTTTTCTGTTTGTAGGCCATATGTTTACCAGTGTACAGATTTTATATTCGCATCTGCTGCTGACATCTCTCTTTTGTCCCTATTTCCCACCAAGCCATAAAATGCATTGCAAACAAGAATGAAGGACATTCTGCTAATGGTACGTCTGGGTCAGTAGTAAGCTAACTCTATTTTTCTTTTTCCCTCTTCAAATTCTTGACCTTATCTCCGATGCTATGGCTGCACTTCTGCTAGCTTCAGTGCACTTATGTTTTATACTAAGTATCTGCCCACCAGTATCTGCCTCTATCAGGAAATTCCAAGTTCAGAAATTTTAAAAGTTTTAGCTTTCCTAAGATCTCCTAACCTTAATTAGTATTCTAAGAGCCAAATAGATGAGTCTCATATGAAAGTGAGAGAGTAAAGACAAGGAGACAGTGAAGTAAAATAGTAATGTTCTGCAGTGGAAATGCATTTCTTTGATCCTAAGGTCTAGTGAACAATGATATATCCTCTTTTCATTTTTACTTTTTCTTAGACTTCAATGGGAATTAGAATGAAGGGATGGAAGAAGATATTATTGTTTAGTAAATCTCCATGTCTATTAAACAATATTTTAAATTAGGAAGTTCTATTGATTAACTGAACCAATATACCTCAATCTTCATGTAACAATTGAAATCTATTTCCTGAAATAGTACTCCTTCTCAATGCCTACTTACAGGGAATGTCATGAGTCTTGAGGAAATGAAGGTTTGTTAAAGGGCTCCTATTAATTCAGTCTGATTACCATTGAATCTTATAATCAGCCTCATATTTTAGTATGAATAACATGCAATTTCAGAGCCCGAAAAACACCATTTGGTTTGTACATCTTTATCAACATCAATCCAAGCTGCAAGTTACTTATTAAACAGTACAATTTGGTTTAAATGCATCTTATATAATGTGAATTTCTCATTTCTGTATTCTAGCTAATTTGACTTTCAGACAAACTATCATTTGGAGAATTTGTAAATACTGGAAACATGGAGGAGCTCTCACTGTATACAGATCCTACCATCATAAAATGGACTGTGAATTAGCAAGAGTTTGGAAGGTTGTTACTTTTCCCCACATCTTCTTACATATCTAACTAGAGTGCTTTAATGTATATCTTCTGCAGGATAATATATTAAAGCTACTGTACATCTTTAAGAGGCTGTTAGACACTGATTTCCCATAGACTGCAATCAGCTCTTTGAAATTGTAGTGTTTGTGACAGAATAAACTCCATTAACTTGTTTTATTAGTACTGTGTGCAGTCAGGAGGAGCAATGCTGCAGAACATGATGAAATGACTAACAGTCTTCATCAGTGCACAGCAGAATGTTTTCTCCTTACACAGAATATATAATTATTGCTCACATAAACAGGTAGATTTTTTTTTCATATTTCTCAGGTTATACTGGGAAATCTAAGCCTCTTATTCATAGGAGGAATAAAAAATAAATTAAGCTTTCCTCCCCCGCCTCTTCAGTCCAATTTGTTACCATGCTGCTGCTATAATTCTTGTCTATGTTATAGAAAACGATCCATCAAATAACAAAAATAATAATTTAAATTCAGTTGGTTACTATAATGACAGAACTGTTTGACAAAGCCAAAGGAGCTTGAGAAAGGAAAGATTTAATGACCAGCTGACTCCCAGAGGACCATTAGTCAAATTTTGACAATTTGTACACAAGGTAAGTCGCAAAGCAGAGTAAATGAAATAGGATGAATCCAGCAGAAGAAAGTAGAGTTTACCTTACGCAAGTAAATACATGACAGATATCACTGTATATTTCAGAAGCAGGTATTCTATACTGCAGATGGCACAGCTGCCAGTACTTATCTGAAGAGAGAGATATTCTCTTCCAGAATGACTCTTAGAGCATTAGCCACTTCAGAAATATAAATTACTTTTTCTCTTCTCCTTTGCCTCCATTTTCTGCTGCCTTTTCACTTTGCTCATTTAAGATGAAAGCCAGGTTCTGAGCTGGTTAGCTGCGTGGGACTCCCAATATAAACTTCAAGCATATTACATTTAAACCTGACAAAATATAGGAAACATGAAGCTGAGCAATCACAAATGAAATGATTGAAAGGAAGAGTCAATACAGATGCAGAATGATAAGACACAATGAAAAAAAAAAAAAAAAGCAAAAAAAAAAAACATAAAAATCCAATCCAGTCTGGTTTTTGTTTGTTTGTTTTTTGTTTTTGCTAGCAAGAATAAGTTTATGATTTGCAGATTGAATATAACTAAGGAGAAAGGTATTATTCATAATAATGATTTATAGATTCACCCTTCTACTGGATAAAAGTTCTTTTCATGTTATAGCAGTGTCTGTTCTTGCTATTACAGTTAAAGTGCTGTCAGCATTTTCATTATATGAATCCCTATATGCAGGGGCTTTTAATTTGGCCATAAAAATTCATAGCATGCTGAAACTTGAAATAAGATTTAAGTCCGAGTGATTTTTTTTTTAATGAATTAAAAGTCAAATTTTAAATTAACAAAACAACGAAAATTCTCATGTTTACTGTCTTCAAATTCAGCTTGCATGTTACACCTTGCACATAGTTTACTTTCAAAAATACCACAGTATGGGTTCTGGTGTTATGCTCTTAGAGAAACAACAGTGCCATGGGGCCACATTGTGCATTTCTAGCAGCCATGTCTAGCAGCCATGGCTTTTAATTTTGGGTAGATGATTTTGGGTAGATGATTCAGGCTATGGATTTATAATATGCAAATACATATATTAATGCCAGTATTCTTTAGGTCAGTGTGAAGTAAATGTGAAAACCAAAAAGGTCGGAAATTAAGTGTTATGGATGAAACTCTGTCCTTAAAGGACAACAGTATCTATTTCACTCAGCACAGTAATGTGGAAGTTCACGAGGTAAAGAGCCTTGCTCAACAGGTATAAGTTCTGAAAAGCATTTGAAAATCACACTTTCAGAGCCACACTGCTGGAAGAAGTCTTCTGGCTGCAAAATTACATCTTGTAGTGGGTTTACTTGTCAAGGTTTTGGTAGCAGGGGGCTGCAGGAGTGGCCTCTGTGGGAAGAATCCAGAAGGTGCATCATCTTAAAGGGCCAGTTTCAGCTGGCTCCAAAGGGACCCACCACTACCCAGAGCTGTGCCAATAAATGATGTTTTTTGCTCCTCTGTGAAAGGTGATTTAAGAAAGGGGAAAAAAACTGCTGTGCAACAGCAGCTGGGAGAGTGAGGAGTGAGAAACAGCCCTGCAGACCCCAAGGTCAGTGCAGAAGGAGGGCAGGAGGGCAGAAGTTCCCCTGCGGCCTGTGGAGATGCCCCTGGTGGAGCAGGCTGTCCCCCTGCAGCCCATGGGTCCCACATGGAGCAGATCTCCACGCTGCAGCCTGTGGAGGAGCCCCCGGTGGAGCAGGTGCATGTGGCCTGGAGGAGGCTGCGGCCCATGGAGAGCCCCCGCAGGAGCAGGCCCCGGGCCAGAGCTGCAGCCCGTGGAGAGGAGCCCACGCAGGAGCAGGGGGTCTAGGGGGAGCTGCCACCTGTGGGGGACCCGTGCTGGAGCAGTTTGCTCCTGACGGATGGACCCCGTGGCATGGAGCCATGTTGGAGTAATTCTTGAAGAGCCGCTCCCTGTGGGAAGCCCACACAGGATCAGTTTGGGAAGGACAGCATCCCTTGCGAGGGACACCACGTGGAGCAGGGGCAGAGAGTGACGGTGAAGGAGCGGCAGAGACGAAGCATTACGGGCTGACTACAGCCCCCATTCCCCATTCCCCTGTGCCGCTCAAGGGGAGGAGGTAGAAGAGGGTGGATGGGGAGAAGAAGTTTTTAGTTTTTTTTCTTCTTCTTTGTTTCTCACTTCTCTAGCTTGTTAGTAATAGGTAATAAATTTCTCTAATCTCCCTACACTGTGTCTGTTTTGCCTATGACGTTAATTGTTGAGTTATCCTCCCTGTCCCAACTCTTGAGCCCTTTGCATCATATTTTCTCCCCCTTTTCCTTTGAGGAGGGGGAGTGAGAACGCAGTTTTGATGGAGCTCAGCTGCCCAACTGGGTAAAACCAACACACATCTTAGTAATACCTGAAACATGGAAAGAAAAGCAATGTATTAGATGTTAACTTATGCCAACAGTTGATAATTATACCTCTGACAAAGAAAACATCTAACCTGAGAAGACCAAAATATTGCAAGTGAACAAACCTGTCTCATACCCTAACTTCTATGCCTTTCTCGTCATATTTCTATCCCCAGTGTCTTCTCTTGCATCCCTCTGAAAAAACAGGATGTTCCCACCTACTTAAATCTTGCTTCAGCTCTTCCAAAGTATATCGTTGTGCTTTTTGCCACTGTTAAACTTCTCACTTGCTTCTCACTGCTATCACTGAGACCTGACCCCCTCACTCATTATCACTATTTTGAATCCTTGTGGTCTCATGACCCAAATTTCCTTCCCATCAAGTTCAGCCTAACAAGTCCTTCAAACATATTCTCTGAAACATCACTGGTATCATCTTCAGTCAGTGTATTCTGGCTATTATAAACTATACTGAACAGCTATTTCAAATGACTTATTGCATCAATTTTTCCAGTTACAGGTGCCATTTAGGAAAGACTGACACAGTAATAGACACAGTCTTACAATGAAAGTCAGCTGGTTCAGCTGATGTTGAATGCTTCAGGTGCTAGACATATAAGTAACCTATTAGTGAGAACCACTAGAAGTCTTTCTTGATTTAAAAAAGAAAATAATTGTCAATGTAGATTCTTCACCTAAAAGAGTTACTTGGCTTGAAAGAAACTGCAAATTTGTAAGCCTGAGCACATTCCCATAGGAAGGGCAGATCTGAGTGGAAATATTTCCTCTTTAAAAATCCCCACAGAAACAAAGAAAAACATTTAAAAAATCAAACTACTAGTACCTAATATTAAAAATTAACAATGGTTCTTTTGCTGCACTTGTACATCCAACTGTGTTGCAATGGTACAATCTACCTTACCTGCATTTGTGCATGTTACTGAGCACAATTTCAATATGAGTTTTGAATTGTACATTTATTCTTTTCTCTTGTAGTTCCCTGTCTCAAACCTGTTTTCAGCGCTTTCAGACCTCACTGAGAGGATCTGCAGGGATCACACATTTGTCTTTGCTAGATATTGCTTCCGCTTTCCTCCTTTAGGCATCAGTCTACTTTCTCCCTACTGCAACAGGGTAATCCTTGGAAACTAGTTGAAAGAATCATCATTCACTTAAGGCTTACATATAATAGTACACTTTGCAAACAATAGCCCCTCTTCATCTCTGAAATCTTGCTGTGTAAATTTAGAAGTCATTCACTTCACATGCAGTGTCACATCCATCATGAAACCTATGACAGTCCTCCCAGACTTTCTTCTGAAGACTTTCTTGAGAGGTTGGATTGCCTTGTGCATTGCTATGGGGGGTCATCTCCTTCTCAGAGTTGCTTTTCCTGCCTTTGGGCTGTCTCTTCTCAAAACTTTTTTCTACCATGGACCTGACAATCTACTAGCTCGCTGAGATGCCCTTTTGACAACTGCAGCAAAGCTGTCCTGAGAAGACTCAAACCAAAGAATCACAGAATACTTTAGTTTGGAAAGGACATTTGTACATGTCTGGTACAACATTTCTTCTCCAAGCAGGGCCAATATAATGTCAGCTTGCTCAGGGCCCTGCAATATGTGCAGTTGAGTTTTGAGTATCTCCAAGAATGGAGATTTCTTAGACCCTCTGGGTCTCATGCTCTCTCTTCCAGTCTCTGACTGCTCTCATTGTAAAAAAGTGTTTTCTTTACATACATGGCAACTTGGAATAAACCTTTGTATGTTCCCCTTATCCTTTTGTTAGGCTCTTCTAGGAAGGATCTGACTACATCCTCGCTGTGCTGTCCCATTAAATGATTGAAGACAGGAATTAGATCCCTATCCTTAAATTCTTCTTCTTAAGGCTGAAAAAACCCAGCTCTCTCAACTTAACAAGCTATCTCATATGCTTCAATGCCCAGTCCAGCCCTTTATCTTAGTAGTCCTCTGTTGGAATCCCTCCAGTTTGTTAATTTCTCCCTTATACTGGAAATGCTGACTTTATACTTCTTTGTACAGTGAGGTTAGGCATCTTGGTTCTCCTGACTCTAATTCCAGGAGCACAGTGCAGAGACACCTGGGCTAGTGGAAGGAGCCTTAGACCAGCAGAGCTACTTCACTTGAGTTCTCTGCCTCACTTTGCATGAAATGTCCATGCTTCATTGAACAGCTAATAACTACTGCCTTAAACAATGAACAGTAAAGAAGAGTTCTACACTGCGAAAGAAATAGGGCAACTGCTGCTGACCCCTGTGTGAAACATTTTGAGGCCAAATGTCATATTACATATTAGCTGGCAGTACTGGTAATGCTGTCATAGGCATACACAGTGGACTATTCATGATGAAATTCATGTGAGAAATATATTGAATTTCATGTGGTTTACAGTAAGGTCTATAAACAATGTACTCAGTTTCTCTCCGCCACATGCACTATTCTACTGCAAATTTAGAGAATTAAATATATATATATACTTGTAAGTAATCTGCTTTTTTTAGTTAGTGTTTTTAGAAGTTCTACAAAATCCCAGCTGTTTGCAGAGAAAACTTTGGCTTAGTATCCCATGTTAAAATTCACCAGTCATACTGAAAAACTTGCTGTTAAATGGATGACTGAATGCTTTGCTATCACTAGCTGATGCCTTGATGATATGCTGTTTCATTTCCTACAAAGTATACCAGAGATTCTCTCAGCCACAGGTCCTGACTGACCAAAGGTGCCACGTGAATGCGCAGATTCAGTAATAGAGTTAATAGAGCTGAGAGTGTTTTCCGAGTAACTTCTGGAACTACATGGGTAGGGTAGAAGAAGCTTATGTGGTCTTTTTTTCAGAAATCTCTCTCAGATGGTGAACCACTATCTTTTATTTAACAGCTGAAACTGGAAGATAGATTTCATGACCATTAGTACTATACTGTAACTAGTTCAGTGAACTTCAGAACTTACTTAAATGTTCAAGTTAGTCATATCAAACTCTGGTATCCATTTCCTCTTGTAGAATGGCTTGGTATTTCAGTGACTATCCGCTGTTACAGAATTAATCGTTCTTTGGAATGCAGGATATAAATAAAATTTCATACTTGAAATATCCAGTGAAATGTTCAGCATCAACATGGCAGATCACCTTACATGAAAATTATCAAGGTTTAATTTAAAACATTCAAATTCAGGCATTGAACTTCTCCTGTGCTGAACAAGTTTCTTAAGTTACCAACTTAAAATAAATAAATAAATAAATAATAATAAAAATTTATAATAACCCTTTCAGAAAGATTAGTCTTGATAGGCTGAAAAGTGCAAAAATACAGGAGCACTGTGTCCAGTACATTGGGTTACAGTCAAAATTAATAAGTAATTGGTGAAAAACGAAGAAGGTGTTGCAGGAGAGCACTGTATATGAATATCTGAACAGGTTCCATATCAGTGGTAAAACTTATGGGTCTAATCTCCCATGATCTTCTTAAATGTATCACACTAAAATAACTTAATTTGCTAGAAATAAGTGAAATCATTGTGAATTTTGTAATATTACCTGATAATGGATGAAACACAAATATGAAATCACTGTAATGACCTCCAGAGTATGTTGGTTATGCTATGGTAAATATCCTTTATTTGCAGAGGTATTGATTACACTGCCAAAATAAATTGATTTGCATGAATACACTCTGGGAAATAAGAATTTAAATTTCTAGTGTAGATCTTCATCTGATGAATATGGATAACAGCTCATTGATTGCATCTAATTCTCATCAGCTAAGGCTTTGACCCTCCATACTTGCTGCAGTGAAGATGTAATTTCTTATTAAAAAACAACAACAACAACAACAACAAAAAAAAAAACGCGACTCATTGCAACAGATTCCAACTATTCAACTATTCCTTGTGCGTTAAATGAAAATCAAGGTCAAATACAACCTGAAATACCTTCACATAGTATTGCAAGTACAATCAAGCAGTCTAATTTAGAACAATGAACAATTTCAGTTGATTTCTTATTCCACTGTTTTAGTCCATGTCTACAGACCAGAAAATGTTTAGTGCAGTACCTCTGTGGTCAGAGATTTTACCCAATTATTAAACAAAAACTTGACAATGTTGTCACATTTTTTATTGAATAATAACTTCCTCGTTGAGTAATCCAATGATATCCAATAAAAGGAAGTTAGTCACCTAAACTAAAGATGGAAAGAATTGACTCTTATTACTTGAGTAAAGTATTTGATTCCTGTATATTACTAATGCAGCATAATTGGAGGTAAATGCAACTGTTGGTAGTTGTTTCATGATGACTCATGAAGCTATGGACAGCAAAGCTCTTTTTATTAAACCAGTTAAGACCCACAAAAGCCATTAATGTCTGCCCATGTTTCTAGGTAGTGTAGACTATCGTTACGATTGGAATGTTTTTGGAGTTGACCTTTCCTTGTAAAAGACCTTTATTCTTCTATTCACTTAAAAATTTGGTAAGGTTTTTTCTCATATAAGAAAATTCAACCCATGATATTGAGACAGGTCCCTGTGCCACTTCCACAAATGCTTTCTTCTTTGGAGTTCAGAATTAAGCTCTTAAAGATGAAATATCTGTAAGTGCAATTTGAATCCCAAGTTGCTACCCCTGTGAAGAAGCTTCCAGATTTTGTCTGCTCCTCTTAGGATTCAGTGTTTCCTTGAAATGGTCATATGACATTCTTAATATAAGATCAGATACACGATTGTGTACTTCATCTGTAAGTAAGGCATAATTCAGATACTTAAAATGTAGTAAGCAGCCAGGTAATCCTGCTGTAAATGCCTGTATTTTGAAGAGGCTGCTTAATATAGTGTTCTAAGTTCTCATACTACCACACCTATCCCTGCCCTCCCCACCCCCAGCCCAACTGAAAGATACTTTTCTTATGCATCCTATGCAAGTTAGGAAAAAAATATATTCTTTTCCTTATTGTCCATTTTTGTACCTAAGCCTTTCTGGCATCAATTAATTTGTTAGACATACTTAGAGTTCGCCTAAGATAAAAACATCATTCAACTTCATCCACGTAGTTTTATACAGCCAGGGAACAGCCATCCTTTTAGGTAAATGAGATTGCAGTGCTGGTATGAGGAATGAAAGACGGGCATTTCAGTCCTCTTTATCCAGAAAGAGTTCAAACCTGCACAGTCCAGACTAGAATAAAGGGCATAGCTGTTTTAAGAAGTAAGTTTGAAGTAGTAGCATGTCTCTTCCACTTCTGCTGCCTCAAGAAATGATGCACTTCATGTCAGGAATATGAATTTCATGTGGCTGGAGAAGCACAGAAAGAAGTGACAGAATATAAAATAGAGAATGGAACTTTATTCTCTAGCCTGTTAAAAAGGGCGATCAACTGATTTAGAAAAAAAAGAAAATCCATATTCTCGCTTCCACTCCAACGACTCTTGGACTCTTTTACAGGCATAACAGGATAATTAGGTAAAATGTACAGAAAGTGCTAGCAGTGCAGTCAACAATTTTCTCAGTCTCACTCAATGCTGTCATCAAAGGCAAGGTGCCCTCCCCAGTCAATAAATCTTGTATTTCTTCCCTCACGATGCCAGTTCCAACACAAGAGGAAGTAAGTGGCTGTAATGTTCCAGGGCAGAATCGTACTCATAGAAATTCATACTTTTGCATTACCTAGAAAGCAGTGTATATAGCATTCCAGGATGTATGAATAGGAGTGCAGCATGAAAGGCATATGAATTATGAAGCTCCAAGGCTTGAAATTAAATACTTATGTTTACTGGGGCACAATGGAAACAATGGAAGTCGGGAAAGATATGAACTAGTTGTAAAGGAACTGGAGGCGAGTGGATGGGGTGGGCAGGAGACAGCAATAGTGATCAGACAGTTAGAAATGCATGACCTGTAATGAAAGACTGAGACCATTCATTTCTGCAAAGAGAATACTTTGGGAGACCTGATAACAGTCTTCAAACACGAGAATAGGCCAAACCACAATGAGTTTAAATTGCAGGTAAGAACAAATAGGTTAGACTTTAAGAAAAGCTTTCTAAATACCAGGACAGTTAAGCACTAGAACAGATTGCCTCGGAAGCTGTAGGATCATGAAAGATTTTCAAGAGCAGATTAAAGAAATATTTTAGGTGTTGTTGATCCCACCTGTGAGAAAAGAAGATTTAGAAGATTTAATGATATTTTGATCAGATCAATTTACATGATTTTGGTCAGATGTGATTCAATTTTGATTTGGGACTGAGTTTACAAAGTCTGGGATATAAAAACTGAAGCCTTGCATTAAGACACAAACATGAAAGTGACCGTATTTAAATCAAGCAATTAAAATTTGAATGATTTTGCTATTTCTAACCTAGCTGGTTTATTGCTGACATTTGTGGATGTAGAAATATGTCTCTCTATATGGCATAGCTATATATTTCTACTCTTCTATAAAATTTCCCTGCCTATTGAAAAGAAAAAATTATTCACACTTTTTTTTTCTTTCTTTTGCAATATCTACATTATGTTGCAGAGATTAAAATTTACTACTATTTTCTGCACCAAACCTGTGGAGATGTTTACTTCCTCTGTTGATAGCACCATCAAATAAAGCAAACAAGTAATATTAATGCAAAGGCAAACAAAATAAATGAGTCAGGTAATTATAAAAAGAACACTGACCTATTAAAAATTGGTCTGATCTTTAAAAATTTTCAGCATAGCAGTATTAATGTTATTAAAAATAGAAGAATCATGACAAGTATTCATTAGAATTTGCATATGTGAGTAATAATGCACTTAATTACAAATTGCATTCTGCAAATTATTTAGAAGCTGTAAATCACAGCAACAAAGAAGAAGATTTAGGGACTAAGGGTTTTGAAGAATTTTGTAATGCAAATGTTCTTAACAACAACAGATTGGAGAAACTGTAAGATCTTTCCAAAAACAAATGATTTAAATGAACAAATAAGGTTCAGAAATTCTAATGTTTGACATACAGGCATTTACTATAGGTAATGGAACATTATCTCAATTAGATCTGAAAGGATTTTTGTGTGTAGAAGTACATGTGTTAAAATATTGTTTCACTTGAAGCCAAAATAACATATTCAAAGGAAGAAGTCAACTGGCAAACTGTGGGTGTAATAAGTTTCATGGACTGTGTAATTTTCATGCAGTTTTTTTTTTTTTTTTTTTTTTTCAGCAGACATCAACACTTGTTTAGATGCTTGTGCAAAGCAGCCCCTGCTCCACAATGCTGAATCATCACTCCATGGCTTTCCATCTCATTGTCAACTTAAAGGGCCTGAAAGAGTTCACTGTCCCACTGAAATCACTTCCTCAACAAACTGTGGCAGGCAGCTAGGAGAAAAGTGAGTGAAATTTATAATAAGATGTTGGAGTGCTAAATGCAGGGAATAGCAGTACAAAGTGGATATAGGATTTTGAGTGGAGAGGAAGGGAAGATGACAGAGAGAGTCAAGAGAGAGAAGACTGTCATTGTTGCAGCAGGCCAACTTCAACTTCCCTTCATTGAAGAGGAACTACCAAGTACTTCAGGGAGCATACAGAAGCCAAACAAACAAACAAATAAAAAGCACACATAGATTTTGTTTGTTTGTTGTTTTAAAACAGGGAAGAGCCATTTCCTCTCAGAGGGAGGAATCTCTCCTTTTTATTGATCATGTGGAGGAATAAGAAAAGTCATTCTTCCACCACCATTTTCCAACTACTGCCTCCAATTTATAGCTATTTATTTGTTTATTTATTTATTCATAGAGTGTAGGATTTTGCATGGCAGCCCATGGAGACAATGAGCCTTCATTGTACTTATGTTCCTCATTCTGTAGCTTCTGCAATCAAAAATGATCTGCAGTATTGCTTGACCTCATGGACATTTATTGTTCACTGCTGTCATTACAGACAACTACCCAAATATTGATTCAGCCCTGAATAGACTGCTCAATTTAAAATGCAGTTAACATCTTAAGGTAGAGGCATTAGACATGTACCTAAAGATAGGTAAATGGAACAACTTCTCCTGTGTTACTACAGAAAGGAAGTGACAAATAATGTGATTATTGCTACTTAATGAATATTTTCAGTATCTCTCAGTCCTTCTTATTTGATATGTCTGTACAGTACATAACTGGAGGAGAGTTTAGAGCCCAGTGCTATTGTGCTTCTATTATTTATTATTGTTACCAGCAGTAAAACAAGATGTCCAAATTCCACTTTACTTCAAAACTTTTGGAACTGATCTTACTAGACAGGTACATAAAGCAAGAACATTTGGATGAAGCCAGGAAAAGTATTCGTTTAGCATTTTCAGTAGGCTTTTTGGTTTTCTTGCTATAGAGCATACACAGCCTCGAGGGTGATCTTGAATGTTATCTCTGCAGCTGAGTGATTTTTGGAGGTCTGACTGAATATAAGGGTCACAACCCTGAGTCCATTCTTATCTGTTTTAATAAAAAAATGACAATGAACTGTGCAATCCTCCATTGTCCCCTCAAGCAAAATGAAGGTGAATGTCACTCCTGTCTGTACAGACAAGTCTAATTGCAGTATTAGGGTCTAGTGCATGAAAATTCACTCCATTGAGGGTTTTAACTAGGTCTGTTGAAACACTGGAGTTTGGTTTTGCAAATTCCTGGATTTACTAAATTTTATCAAAGCCACCAAGGAGTTTTTTGTTGCTACAAACTGGATCACACATAACATATTCTTTACAGCTCAGCACCATAACAGGATGACAGGATATTCAAACAGTGATTTATTTCCACATAACAGAAGGTTTTTTGTTTGTTTGTTTGTGTGTTTGTTTGTTTTTAATCTAGGAATATGGTAAGGTGAGTGAAATAAACACACTTTCTGAGACATTATATATGTCCCCTCATGTGAGAATCAGACATCTCCCTCCCTGCCCTTCCACTGATCTCAGCATTCCAGTATAAATCAGGGCTCACGACAGCCAGAAAGGTGTGTGAATCAAAGTGTCTAAGCCCATTTCCTCATCATCTCTCTTAATGTACCAGTCATACACCTCAACAGTCTTCTGTCATATATGTGAAAAGACCTCAAGCTGGATGAACAGGACCTAGTATGCAGGTCTTTTGCCCTTTGGGCTGCTAAGAAACAAGGGAGGTGCACTTCAAACAGAATATTTTTTGTTGTTGTTTTTGTTTCTCCTTTTTAATTATTATTTATTAAGAGAGAAATTTAAGAAAAACATGTTCAAAACCTATACAAGCAGATAAAGTCAGCCTCGGGTACAGTTAAGAACATGTTTCATAATGAGACATGGACAATGACATTTTCTTGTTGATATAAACTGATAAAAGCTTAAAGACTCTGGAAACTAACACACTGAAGAGAATTCTTAAGCTTGAGATCAACATTTTTACTTGAAGCTTATTTATTTTTAAAGTATCTAATACTATCTTGATTGACTGAAGTCCAAATGCTAAATAATACTTTACTTGCCCATAGCTTCACAAGATATATATGTCCAGTCTTTCTAATCAAGAATTTAAATATATGAATATTGTGGAAAAAGAATAGACATCTGTTTTCCAATTCTCCTCAGTCTGATTTGCTAATCCAAGAGAAGGAAATTAAATCCAAAAAGGCATTTAAAAAAATTAATCAAGCCTGTTGTCAAGTAGAAAGAAAATCAAGTACCACCGCATCATTACTGGAGAAATCGTGTGCTACAAGTAAATGAAAAAAAGAGAAACCTTAATAAAGGTGCTTGAAAAATGGGCAGCAAAGACTTTGCACTTCTTCTGCTTGATGATTCTTTAATGGCTGCAATCCTACAGGATCACAACCAGAAAACAGAGAAGAGTGTCAGTCTTTTGTCAAACAATTACTGTGTAAGTGGTTAGAGATGAGATTATAGTAAACGGGGACATTGCAATCCATTACTTATAAGAGTAATTTGGTCCTTATTTTACCAGATCTTGATACCACAGGAAAAAATAAATAAATTAAAAAAATAAATTAAAAAAAAAGTCAGAAAAACTTCCCCATCTTACCTAATATTTTTGTATCCTTTTGGCTAAAACACCCATTTAAGGGAAAGGCATATAGATGATAGATAAAATTTAGGCCAATAAGAAATAATTTATGTGTCTAAAACTAGCTACATAATGAAAGACAGAAGCTTTTTTAGTTCCTCCAGAGTCAATGGAGAGCAACAGGACATGTATTAATTTTATTTAACTTCAGACTTACGACACTGCCTATATGATGATAGGACAAATTGCTTTTCGGATGTGTGTTTTTCTCTATTGATTGAGAGGGGAGCTTAACTGAACAAGGCAACTTTGTGACTTCAGTCAGATGCCTCAGGGTAGGTGGGATTTGTAGACCTAGATACATTCATAATTTAATAAAAAAAGAGCCGTTAAAGAAAAGCGAGCCAGGCTGAGTGCTGGACCCCCAACTGTCCACACTGCTTCCCTGTGGACTGAGCTAACGCTCACCACTTGATCTATTTTGGACTGCTCCAGCTAGCTGCCTCCAACTAGCTGGAGTGGGCCAGCATTAACAGCATGGGTTATGAATCAGCTGCTGCTAACTGGACTCAGAGCCAATGATCGGTCCCTGGTTCTGTTTTATATATCACAGTGAATAAAACTCAGAGTATTTAAGAGTTTAACTATTGTTAGATTTGTGAGTCACTTTTTTTGAATTACTTTTATACCTGTCTTTCTGTCTCTCTCAGTTGAGAATTCTGGGAGCCTTGTAAGCAGTTTCTAACTTACCTATCCTAGCTCAGCATCTGGAGTTGTTGATACTGGTAACACCTACCCCTGATGTGATTGCAGCTCCTGGAGGCATCTCAGTGCAAGAGTTTAACTGAGATATTAGATATAGTATAACCACTGTGGAGTACTACACAGGCAGAAAACTTCAGACTGGAATCAAGGTAAGTGCTTGAACATACTCAGATCTGTTTTACCAAAGTCAAATTGAGTTTAAGGCAGGGATGTCTCCACAGCTGTTGCAGCAGCAGTGATGTGATGTGCCTTACTTTTCAGTACTCCGTTTCACATATGTGGAAACTGAAATAAAACAATTCAACAAAACAGGAGAGAGAAGAACAGAATGCAGAAACCCTCAGTCTGCCCCTTTATCCATGTTATGTATTACCCAAGATATGTTTTAAGGACAGGTGAAAAAGAGGCACATCATTTTCATTTACGAGAGTCTGTAATCAGAGAACACCGCAGATAGCATTGCTTGCACAGTGCTCCCATGTCATTGCAGCCACTGTCAAACCATGCCATTTGTATTTCATACCGAGGAAAACTGAAAAAGAAAAAAAAAAAGAAAAAAGAAATAAAGAAAGAATATCATATACCCAAAGACAGAAAGCTTCTCATGCTCTCGTCCAAAACCACACAACAGCTTCTACACCCCAGAGAAAGGGGGCTATGAAGAGAAGGAAGCTTAGTGGTAAATGTGTGCAGTGCTCACCTGGGGTCTGTTCCAGATGAAAGCAGATGTACTCAAAGCAGATGATATTTAATGCTGTTCCTATGTGTTTAAAATTGAAAATATCACCTGGGCATAGATCTTTTATTATCAGTTAGATAGATTCTTTTGACAATTTTCAATTACATTTCTGAATTTTTATTATATGTTAATGGACCATATTAATTAAAGCAGACTGCAATGTACTAATAATGATTAATTCAATCCAGGGTGCCTTAAACTGAGATTTTATGAGAGGTGAAATTCTCCATGGATCTCTAATTTGCATTTGCAACACAGGTAACTGTACTTCTAGATGGCAATCTCAAACCAACACACAAGCATGGGGCCAGGAAGTGAAAGGTGACAAGAGATGGATGAAAAATGCCAGTGTCCTGAGGTGTAAAGAGAGGCAGTAGCTTTCATTGGTCTCAGTGGATTAACACGTGCAACCTCACCTGATAATATATACAGTTTTTAGAGAGCAGAGCACAAAATCTGGCAGAAAGCACAATCAGTTACTGGTGAAGAATATGAGCTGAGAAATAAACACATTCTTAATGTACTGATTCCCGCGCCCCTGAGAGAAATAGCCACTTTTTAGTCCTTTTGTCATTCATGAGTAATATGCATTTAACAGAAATCTTAGTACAGGAAATGAAAAAAATGAAGATGATAAATCTGTTTCACTTAGACAATAATCTTATAACAGTGTGGCCTGTTAGTTTAATTTATAGACACCATTCCCCCTGGAAATCTTAAGTACAAAAAACAAACAAACAAAAAAAAAAGCAAGGGAGGGAGATGGAGAGTGCGAGAGTGAAAACTGTTGCAAGGCACCTCTTAACCACTGGAATGGTTAAATGGAAGAAAAATACTATTTAAGATTTCAATGCTGCAAAGGAGTATTTACAGTAGCTGTCCGGGAGTTTTTCAAGGGCTCACCCTCTGTTCCTTACCAAAATCTCAACACTGAAGTCTGAAGTGTGAATTGCTCAGATTTAACCTGTCGTGACTCTTCCCCTCTCTGCTTTTTTTTTTTTTTTTCCCTCTTTTGAAGAGAATAAACGAATAAACACATTTGGACACCTGTGGCCACTAGAGATTACAAATCCATAAACATGTTTTTGGTCTCTTGCAACCTTCTAACCTGTGATGATAATATTATTATGGTTGACACATACTTGCATGACTCCTAAAATGGAATTTAAACTGCTCTCCTTATCTGTGTATACAGCCCTTGTTTTCATACTGCTTAGATAATATTCATCTTTTTGTAACAGGTACCACTTAAATATCCAGCAAATCCTCCAATAATTAACAATGACTAAGCCCTGGTTTCCTTGCAAAAATGCATCTTGTGGCTCAGAGTGATGAATACAGTATTTACATGTAACAGCAAAATTCCTAGACATGAAGTAAAATTGTCAGTTATTTAAGGAAATTTCATGCTCTTGGTGTTTTTTTTTTTTTTTTTTTTTTTTTCATTATGACTATCTCACTTTTAAATATCTTGTAATATCTGTTTGCTTAGCTTTGTATAAGATCTAGAAAATGGATTACCGTATATCAGGCAAAAGAAAGTATTTCCTAACTATACTGCTGGCATAATGCTTTGTATACTTTCTAAATCCAAAGACTACAAAATGTATAATGATTTGGTGTAGCCAAAATGAATAAGCTCAGTTTTGGTTTTTATTTTAGTTTGTTTTTGTTTTGTTTTGTTTTCTCCTGACCTGTTCTTGACACTAACAAAGCAAGAATAACAAATAAATAAATAAATAAATAAAGTTTATGCAAAATAGACTGTTTATGGAAAACTCCATGAAATTTTTTGATGTTGTAGAATTCTCTGAAAACAAATCAGATTCAAGCACTAAATTCATAAGATATTATTTCTTCTTGGAGATCTAATGAAATTTGAACTTTGTATATGCTCTACGTGATTAAATTTGAGATTTTGTTCTATTAAAAGAAGTGCAATTCCCGTAATGTATTCTAGATATATCCAGATATCTGAGAAAACAATTTTGTTCTCTCCTGCTAAAGTTGTGAGTCCATGTTTTTAACAAAATTTTCCCACAACCAAAAGGTTCATTTTTTCCTATTACTTTCATGGACACTCCAGAAACACCTGACAGCACAAAAAACTTTGCATGTTCAATTCAGTAAAGTATTGCATACTCTTGTGCGCATCTTAAAACTTCATTAAAATTAGTGCTTAGTAGGGTCCAGACCTGGCTGAGAATATAAATCAAATAATTTGTCTTAAGTCTCTTAATTACTAAACCATATAACAAATCAAGAGAAGGACTGATAGAAATGCAAAACTAAGTCTGTACCGTAGCACCATATAATTAAAATATACAGGCTTTTTTTTTTTTTTTTTTTTTTTTTTTGCGGGTGTGCTCTTCTTCCATTTATGTGATGCTTTATAACCGTATTTAATTCTTCAGCTGGCTTCTTCTCGGATTATTAGTGAAGCTGCTTGATACTTCCAAACCAAATAACACTTTTTTTCCATTAAGTCAACACAGAAATAGTTATCAATAAGTCTCGGTTTTCACCCTTTCATCCACTTCTTCCCCTTCCCACTATCCCCCCTCCATCTCTCCAGGCTGTTTCTGTACAAGGAAAATAAAAGCTTATGTGCAAAAACTAACTGAAAAATTGCAATCTACTGCTGCATAATATAAAGGCAAAAGATGTTATGGCTACTATAATTCACAAGACAAACTTTGTGAACAAGGAGGGTCCACAGTAAAGTCAGGTTGGCTTTGAGGTCCATGTACTGATTTACACAACAAAAATTATACAGACATAAGGAAGAATTCCTTTTTTATCATAAAATTGCTTGGGTAGAGTGAGATCTCCTGAGAGATTTATGCAGAGCCATATCTCCAGCAAGATGAAAAGAGCTTGCTGTCCTCAGAATCAAAGCCAAGGAAAAAGAAGAAAAAATAAGCAGCAGAGAGGACAAAACAGCCCATCATTCAAGAAACTGCTATGTGCTGAAAGGAATTGCCAGAGTTTTCAGTGAGATCTGTAGCACACAGACACACACACACACATTCTGAGTTATTAAAAAAAAGGACTTCATCTTATTTAAACCAAATCCTAATGTTTCTTATTTCTAAAATATATATATATATATATAACTAGATTTAAATTCTCAAACATACAATTTGTCAATTATTAAGCAGTATATTACAGCAGGGATATAAAGTTCTTATTTCAAGCAGTGTTTTAATTGAACATTGTCATTTTGCCACAACAGTTTGAGACCAGTACTCCTTAAAAGCTTGTAGAGAAGCTAACTAGAGACCCTGGTAAAGGACTATCTTTCAGAGTTTAGTGCTGGGGCTTTGAGATTTCTTTTCATACAAAGAAAAAGCATGAGTGCAAAGGAGTAAGATAAAGGCACCTCACCAAAACATTCATAATATGTTGATGTAGTTTTACAGATCTGTACTGCACCTTTCATTATAATTTATTTTGTAGTTCTCGTTTGTTCCCCCCTACCTGGTATTTCTTGACAGCATATATGAGGAATGAATTTCTGAAAGACTGATCTTCCTTTGTACCTCCATTTCAGTGGTCACAAGCAAATCTGCACTTCAAGGTACTTGATGGCAACTATAAATCAGATCATGGAGTTGCAAATCCCTGACTTGCACCATCAGTGTATTTGCAAGCACAGAAATTCAAGTGCAAATTTAAAGGAGCGAAAAGACAGGTCTCATAGAATCCTAGAATATCGTGAATTGGAAGGGACCCACAACAATCATTGGATCCTGACTCCACAAAGGACCACCCAAAAATCAGACCATATGTCTGAGAGCATTGTCCAAATGGTGCTGTGACCATGAGGAGCCTCTTCCCATGCCCAGCAACCCTCTCAGTAAAGAAACCTTTACTAACTTGAACCACCCCTATCACAGTTTCATGCTGTTGCCTTGGGTCCTATCACTGGTGACCAGAGAGAACAGATCAGTGCTTGTCCCTCCACTCCCCCTCCCCAGGAAGCTGTAGGCCACAATGAGGTCAGCCCATGGTCTCTTCTCTAGGCTGATTTCGGTGGCTCCTCGTACATCTTTCCCTCTAGACCCTTCATAATCTCAGCTTTTTAGAAGATGTACCAGAGGAAATAAATGTATAATTCCTTTTGTATGACACACAACAACACACACTGCTGGCTCCTTCTTAAAATATTGTTCTTTGAAAATACATCTTCCTATAATCTACATCAGAAACAAACTATTCAGATGTAGAACCAGGGAGGGAGAGGGAGGTACTTGAATTAAATTCCTCTTTGTGTTATCCACTTAAATGTATAAATAATACTCCTGCTAAATGAGTTTTGATGTTGTTGTTTTGGGATTATTTATTTATTTATTTTGGTCTTTATTAGGTATCCCTGGGTTTTGTTTGGTTTGGTTTTCTGTAGGTTATGCACATGAAAATGCATAATTGTAGAAAGATGTAAATACAGTAATTAAGTTTAGTGGATAAAATTAAGCTTGAGGTAGCAGGCTGGAGGAACCCCTTCTGCACCTGTTAATCCTCATGTTAGAGCACGGACAGAACACACTAATGGTGTGGCTGTTTAGGATTTGTCACCAGCCCGTGCCACCTGGCAAGGCTTCCTATCTGTCATACATAGGTATGCATGAAAAATTGCAGTGGGTGCAGGTAACAAGATCAGCACTTTTGCAAGCATAACCATATCACAAAGTAAACTAACTTCCAGCCAGATGGCTAGAACAGGAATTATGGTTGCCCCATTTAAAAAACCTGGTGACCAGTGCACTGCACGATCCCAGCTTAAAGTTATTTGTAGAATCTGTGAGTAGAGTTTCTCCACACATGTAATTGGCACATATGTGCAGTAATATGAATAACCACTAATGTACATATGCAACAGATAGACCTAAAGCTCAAAAGCCCAAAATCACAGCTCTGCATTTTGCCTCTGTCTGTGGAGATAGCTACTCATGTAATACTTCAGATCACAGCAACTTGTTTTACCCAGGCTTTAGGGAATGATATGAGTCTCAGTATTTTTTAGAGAGTCCTTTGTGCCAATCTAGGTCTATATTTTTCTATGGACTTCTAATATGGATTAATTGCTAGTCTGCTCTTCCTGGAGACAGGACACTGTGGAGACTGTAAAATCACACATAAATCCCGGTAACTGGGAGGGAGAAGACAGAAGGAAAAGAATGCCTTACCGTGCTGATGATAGCCAAAAGAGATGAATGACAATAAGGAAGGAGTACAGCAGTCTTTGCTTCCTCTGGACCAGAATCAGCTTTGTCTTCATTTATTTAGGAGCAATGCTCCATCTAGTTGTTGAAGTGAATCTTGGAAGCTGCTGAACTACTCCAGGATGTCTTTTCTTTACTTAGGAATTGTGCTGTCCACCTTCACATGTCTCACTTCCTGCTCCTACAGCTACATTTTTTTTCTTTATGTCTGAATTATTAAAAACAAACAACAAAAAACTTATTCATATGCAAAGAAAAAAAGCCATGCAATGTTTAGTTAATGATATATGTCCTATGATGAAAACTTCTAAAAACTGTAACTGTTTGCTCTTGAGGTGTCACCAGAAATCTTTAACCATAATGATATTTTTAGACATGCTATAGGGATACCACAAACAAACATCAGCCACTGTGTGCTTTAACAGATCAGCAGTTCCACAATACTGAGCATAAAGGTCCAATTGAGTATTTGGCTTAAATCTATTGTTTATATTAATTGCTTCTGGTCTATACCTAACAACTGTTAAGTGACTGATGTGAATATTTCAGTGTTAGTCTTAGTTCCTTCACAATCTATTTGCTTTTATGCAGTCATCTCATTTGTGTAGCTGGCCAAAGAAATAATTAAAGGAAGAAGTTTAATCAAAACCAGCTCCACTTTTCTGTATTATTAATATATTACAGTAAAAGATACCTAAATCTTGAGTATATTTGAAGCAAGAAAAAAAAAAAAAGACCATGGAAAATGAATAAATTTATTGTATTGTAATTTTATAATGAATCAAAATATTAGTAGCACGTGTAACAGACTTTATAAGTAATTCAGATAATTAAGTATTGTATACACTATAACATCAATCAAAGCAAATAATTATTCAAGGATCTCAAATGAGATTGGAAAGTCAACGAGTGCTTAAGAATTTCAATTTTATGAGAAAATGTAGAAAATTCAGCCATTTCTTCTGACTTGAAAATGACAGATCTTTTTCATGAAGTCATAGAATTTCTGATGATACCAAAATCCCAGTTTCAAAGGAGTTCTGTGAGGCTCAGGGATTCTCTTATCCCTAATGCTGGTCATTCCTCTGCACAGTTAAGCTTCTTTAGCAAAGCACTTAGAACTCTTTTTGGTGAGATTCCATCTATAGTGTACATGTAGAGCGTAAGAGGAATTAGTTCTTTAGCATTAAAATCTGGCATGTCCTGTGGGCATAAATTCACTTCTGAAAAAGAAGGAAATAACATTTTATTTTCCTAATATTCTATCATCTTAGGCACTTAAAGATATTGCTGAGAAGGAAAATGGAGAGCCTTTAGCAAAATGAAGAAATAATTCTTTACATACTGTATTTTCCAATCCACAAAAAAATAAAAAAACTTAACAATAATACCATTTTATAAGACTAAATAATTCTCAAAGAAAGAAGCAGGTGGAATGGGTCACTCTATAATTCTATGTATGTATACACATATGCCTATACATATGTATAGGGATGTAGATTTGAATATGAACTGTATAATTTTTAGGGTGAGTAGCTGACATTGATGGAGATTAGGGAGAACTGGCTTTTCAGATATAATTTTTAAAAGATTTTTTTTCAATATATATTATGCTAAGCATTAGGCAAAGGGGATGATTCCTTCTCTTTAAATAATGTATTTCTACCTGTTTTACTTGGCTTGAGCCTTCTTGTTGAAAGAATAGTGACATATCACCTTACTCCTGTTCTACTGCTTCGCTCTAATGAGGCTGGGCAGATCTCATGAATTCTGAGGATAAATGAAGCTCTGAAAAGTTTTTTTTTTCTTTTTCTTTTTTTTCTTTTGCAAGTCTAGATTGAGTTCACAGCCTTTCCCCTTCCAACCTCCGGTGTAATTTAAATCCGTTCATTTCCTTTCCTATGCATGTTTTCCCTTACATTTGATTTTCTAGAAAACAAGCTGTTGTCCTTGGTTCTACAATAACCACATACATGTACCTTCATTTGGAGGTAGATATATATAGTTCAAATGAACTGAATGAATTCTCATGGTTGAGATTTCTAACCCACTGTGTGGGAAATCATACAAACATATTATCAAACATGTAATCTTCGTAAGAAGTATTATACTCTGAAAAGTGTCTCTTTCTTCCTTGTATCCTTCCTTTGTTCCTTCCTGCCTGCCTGCCTGCCTTTCTGCCTTTCTTTCTCACACTTTCTCTTTCTTTCTTTCTCTTTCTTTGTCTTTTTCTTTTTCTTTTTCTTTCTTTCTTCCTTTCTTTCTTTCTTTCTTCCTTTCTTTCTTTCTTTCTTTCTTTCTTTCTTTTTCTTTCTTTCTTTTTCTCTCTCTCTCTCTTTCTCTCTCTTTCTTTCTCTCTCTTTCTCTCTCTTTCTCTCTTTCTCTCCTTCTCTCCTTCTCTCCTTCTCCTTCTTTCCTTTATTTTATTTTCTTTCTTACCTTTCTCCTGACTACCTTATTTCTAATTCCCAAATAATATGAATTTTGCAAAAGCAAAATACAAGCATGTGGCTTCAGTAAAAGAGCAAAGCTAATGTTAGATCATCTGCTATTTTGAATGTATATTCCAACAAAAAGATATAAGCAATCTGTAGGACAGTGTATTGAGAACAGATCTCATAAATAGAGATGATTCCACTGAATGATGAGGGGAGGGGAGGGGAGGGGAGGGGATGAAATGACCTCCAGAAGTCCCTTCCAACCTCAACATACTATGGTATGCTGATTATTCTCAAAAAACAAACAAACAAACAAACAAAAGCACCTTAGCTGAATTTTCAAATCTGTATTATCCAAGTTGAGGTAAAATGTAATCAGATGAAATCATTCATCTCAGATTCTCATTCTCTACCAATGCAGTACAGTCACTACTCCTAGCCTCAAATACAGCACCACTTCTAGGCCTACGATATAAAGCAGAACAATGAGAGAGTTTATATGTCCATTACTCAGCTGATCTGTTGAATGTTTAACCTAATTATTAGTAATCTTAAGAGACAGAAAAAAACATGATTCCTCATGTCTTTGCAGGACTGAATTGGAGCAGACAGATTGATTCTCATGCCAAGGTTAAACCCTTTATTTTCAGTGACACCGATTTTTTTGAGCACAAATACTTTAATTATCTCAACCAGGCAATTAATAAATTGAATTCAAAAAAATCAGACACCACTATGAAACTGTCCAGCATTCACATTCTTTTCTCCTTAAAGATATAAACCATGAAACCTTTTAAGAAGGTTTTTTTTTTTTTTTTTTCAGCTTATTTTTCACAGCAAAAAGCTTAAGGATTCACTCTCTCTCTCTTTACAATCATCTAATTTACTATCATCTAATTTAGTGCCAAAAGACATATGTTGACAAGAGGAAAAATTAAGCTCCCTAGTTCATAGCAAAAGAGTAGTATAAAAGTAAACTAGCCTACTTGGCAGCTCTTTGGATCTACTTTTTATAAGAGCTACATCAGTAATGTGTTCCTTGCTCCTGACACATGCATGTTCAACATTTCCCCCACAAGAGCAGACATTCTGTACACAACTACTGCTGTACTCCAGGAGCTCTCTTTTTTTGCAATACTTAATAAGAATTTATTTAATAAGCAGTTCTTAAAGTAAGAGGGCAAACCTGGCTAATTCATGGTTCCCTGTGAATATAACTTGCTTAGTTTATGGAGTTGTCTGTAGCTAATTTTATGGAGTTGATGTTTGGAATACAGAAGTTCTTGAATCCAAACAGCAGAAAAGTAAATTGGGAAAAAGTGCTCCTCTGCCTAGGACAATTACTGAGGTTTTATGTATGAGCATAAGCTCAAAATGTTGAAAATGTCCTGCAATATATCTAACCAATTAGGCAATGCAGAACACGCAAATGGAAAATCTTTCCTGACACATAAGGTGATTTGGTGAAGTCTCATGACAGGAATTGAGGTTGCCTTTATATATTAACTTGCATAACTACAAAGGTTTCAGATGCCATAAAACTATATAGGGCTTTTAAAGTTCAGCCTCCATAACTGCATTGACAGCCTAAGGCAGAGAATTCCACAGGTTCACTTTGCCTGCATAAAGACTAAATTCTCTTTATTGGTTCTAATTTATTGGTATTAAGATGCAATACCCTAAATAGCTCTAACCAGGTTTAAAATGGAGTTTGAAACTTACTAAAAAGCCCAAAGGCAATAGGACTACCTTGTTACTATACAGGGATCACAGATTGTATCAACACTTCAGACCAGATATAACCAGTACCTCTGAAGTCATCTGTGAATGCAAAGAGGAGAGCAATAGACGGGGATTTACTAGGTTCTGCTGGGATAAACAAGTCCATTTGATCCTATTCCCAGCTCTCTTGTTAATTTGTTAATCTTTGATATTCTTTTCCTTTTCCTTTTCCTTTTCCTTTTCCTTTTCCTTTTGCTTTTGCTTTTGCTTTTGCTTTTGCTTTTGCTTTTCCTTTTCCTTTTCCTTTTCTTTTCCTTTTCCTTTTTTCTTTTTTCTTTTTTCTTTTTTCTTTTTTCTTTTTTTTTCTTATTATTTTTCTTTTTCTTTCTTTTTCTTCTTTTTCTTTTTCTTTTTCTTTTTCTTTTTCTTTTTCTTTTTCTTTTTCTTTTTCTTTTTCTTTTTCTTTTTCTTTTTCTTTTTCTTTTTTTTTCTTTTTCTTTTTCTTTTTCTTTTTCTTTTTCTTTTTCTTTTTCTTTTTCTTTTTCTTTTTCTTTTTCTTTCTTTTTCTTTTTCTTTTTCTTTTTCTTTCTTCTTCTTTTTCTTTTCCTTCTTTTTCTTCTTCTTCTTCTTCTTCTTCTTCTTCTTCTTCTTCTTCTTTTTCTTTTTCTCTTTCTTTTACATTTTCTTTTTTTTTCACCTTTCCCTCACCCTTTCCCTTTTTTCCTGTTTTTTCTTTTTCTATCTTTTTCTTCCCCTTCCCATTCCCCTTTCTTTCCTTCTCCTTCTCCTCCTTCACCTTCACCTTTGCCCTTGCCTTCACCTCCATCTTATTCCTTTTGACTTTTATTTTGCCTTTTTTTCTTCCGGTGATACGATATGGTCATTATATATACATGTATATATAATGTGCAGGCTGACACTACAATATATGGCTTACAATAGTTTAAAACAATCAATTTCAAACCCAGACACAGGAACAATCTCCAAATTATATTTGGTATATTTTGTCTTGTACTAACTGCTTGTAAGATATTGTCAGAAAAACAATGTGTTTTTCACTTGACAGCAGACTTTTAACAATTGGTAAAGCTAGAGGGCATGACCTAAAGTCAGTCAACTGATAAGGCCAGGACATAAGGACATAAGGAAGCAAAAAAGACAAGGAACCCTGTACTTGGAGTACAAGACAAGTATCAAAACTCCTGTTGGGACAAAAAAAAAAAAAAAAAAAAAAAAAAAAAAAAAAAAAAGGCAGAAGGTTAACATTTTATTAAAATAACACAGAATCACAGAATCATCTAGGTTGGAAGAGACCTCCAAGATCACCTAGACCAACCTCTCACCTAACCTCTCACCTAACAAGTCCTCCACTAAACCATATCACTAAGTTCAACATCTAAACGTCTCTTAAAGACCTCCAGGGATGGCGACTCAACCACTTCCCTGGGCAGCCCATTCCAATGCCTAACAACCCTTTCAGTAAATAAGTTCTTCCTAATATCCAACCTAAACCTCCCCTGGCGCAACTTTAGCCCATTCCCCCTCGTCCTGTCACCAGGCACGTGGGAGAATAGACCAACCCCTACCTCACTACAGCCTCCTTTCAGGTACCTGTAGAGAGCGATAAGGTCACCCCTGAGCCTCCTCTTCTCCAGGCTGAACAATCCCAGCTCCCTCAGCCGCTCCTCGTAAGACTTGTTCTCCAGACCCCTCACCAGCTTCGTCGCCCTTCTCTGGGCTCTAAATCATGCACATCTTATCCACTGAAATTAATGAAGGAAGTAATTCTTAGCAATAACTATATCTTCGGTATTATAGCTAAATTTGAATCTTTTTCCCTCCTAAAGCATGTAGTAATAATTTTCCTTTTCTTTTGTTTGTTTCTGAAAAGGTGAGAACATGTAATAGTAAGATAAGAGACTAGAAATCTACAGGACGTGTATGTTTACATCTGTGTTCACAGAACAGGATATAAAATAACTGAGGTGACCCATAAGACGCACTTGCAGTGACATCTTGCATTGGAGATGTTTCTGGTAAGCTATCAGTTATCTCAGGAACAAACTGGAAATTATGCAGTATCATTTGTGTTGGGTATACATAAAGAAACTATCAGTTTCTACAATAATCAGATTTCTCAAGTGTACTTCAACAATTACAATGACGTCTTCCCAAGATTTTCATCAAAAGACTAGAATAAGAATAAGCTATTGTAAGTTCTTCACAACTTGAAAACATTGCTTTCTTGAAATGATTGCTCCTGTGAGAAACAAAATTAGGAAGTCTGAATTACTAAGTACCATTCCCTGCTTTCTGACCTAAGGTAAAACTGTTTTGAGCATCTTTCATTTAACAAGGAAAGACCAGTAAGTTCTGCATTTTTTCTTCATTAGAATATTGTCCAGACTTAACACCATATGAATTTTCTGTCTTTAAACATTTTTCTATTTATCTTTTTAGAAAGATCAACTTCAGATTACTAATCTACAGTTCATACTTTATTACTGAAGTTACTACTCCTGGTCTCTAACCAAAATCAGTTGTGCTGGACTATGTTTAACAGCAGTGATCTGTATATGTGTTATGGAGACATTTACCCTCTTGTTCAAAGATGTGCTGTGCACACAGCTCACTACCCTTCACCATTATCTTAAGGACAGTTTTGGCAGCTAGTAATTTGAAAGGTGTAATTGTCTTAGCAGCCATGAAATGACAAATTGTAGGCTACTGGCTATGGACAAGTTCATCTGATTTTCTGAACTATGCATATAGATTCCACATGTGATTTAAATAGCTCAAACTAGGAAAGTCAGAAAAATTGAACTTGAAAACTAGTTAGCTGTATTCCAGTGCTTCTGCTTTTATCATTTATTTTCCCCCCATGTACCCAGTTTTCTAGAGTTGGTCTGCTATATAATTATATAATCATTCATGATTTTAAGTCTTTCTTTTTTTTCTTTTTCTTTTTCCTTTTTTTCCTTCTTTTTCTTTCTTTTTCTTTTTTTTCTTTCTCTTCTTCTTCTTCTTCTTCTTCTTCTTCTTCTTCTTCTTCTTCTTCTTCTTCTTTTTCTTTTTTTTCTTTTTCTTTTTATTGACAAAGTTCATACTGTCCATAACCATAGTAATGGTTCTCTTTGTCACCGGACAAACATTCCTGTGATGTGTACTACACCCCAAATAACCCTAGTAAAGTTTCCAAGTTAAATTTTTCTGATCATTTCCTGGGAAAATTAACTCTCCATGAAATAGATTTTCCTTTTAAGCTGTAATACTTCTTCTCTTGAAAAAGAAAGTCCAGTGACCATTGGATATTCTAGAACAGTTTGATATGTTTTTGTGACACTGCAAAAGGAACAGGAGCTTTGGTTTTTCAGTACCATCCTGCCGAGATGTAACAATGAATGAGAGACAGGTTTAAGGTTTGCAGAATCCATTTTGTTTCAGCTTCTTCAAACATCTGCAATGTTCCAGCTTCAGTACATTGTAAGGGTGTCTAGACAGAGTATCAGCAACTGCAGCACCTTGCTGTGCACCTGCTCTGCCTTCAGATTGCATTACATCATGCACAGACATGGTCTTTGACATCTCACTAGCACACGTTTTGGCTGTTTCCCAAGGAAAATCGTCATTTGCATTGTGTATTAATTTGCAGCAATCTAATATGCACAAGTATTTTCTACAGGTTTTTCTTTAGCCACTGACAGCAAGTCATTCCTTCTGAATACAAGTATGCAAAGTCACAGCATCAGTTAATGTGTCAGCAGTGTATGCAACAGCATTGGAGGACCATCAATCCTGTGCCTGCATTCTGCAAAGTAAATATAGTGCATGATTTATTACATCTGATTCCCAGTTCTTTCTCCCTCACTTCTGAGTCGCTATGCCTGACTCTGCATGTCTAGGTTTTTAATTCTAAATTTCTAATAGTCATGCTTCATTCTAAAGGCTGATAGAAGAATTTCAGTATTTAGGGCAAGAATGTAGGGTTCAATACTGCATAGTAAATCTGCATTTTATCACGGTCTTAGACTAATCTAATCCTATATTTGCTCTCACCTGTCATAACAGCTTCTAAAATGATGCAGAAAACCAGCACCCTGCATTCTGTTAAACATTAACATCTTTAAAAAGTTCTCAAATTGTGGTTGATTTTTGATTGTGTTTTTATTTTTTGATTTGTTTGTTTGTGTTTTTGTTTGTTTGGTTTGTTTGTTTGTTTGCTTTTTTTCAGGGCTTCGCTTGTGACTGTGAGTCAATCAAGAACACCTAGTGTGTAACTTGGAGCATGTTGACTTTCCTCAGCAGCCTTTCACAAAGTAAATACATTTGCTGTCTTTGGAAAATAACAATTCACTACTAAATTCAGAAGTATTCAGTATTTTCTGTCTCCAAGCAACAAAGAAGAACACATTTGGTGAACGTGTGCTAATATTCACTTTCCATTTCATTTTGTTGATTTATTTATTTAAAGATCTGACTTTTAGGAGGTGAACACAAATATGTGGACTTCCTCTTTTCAATCCTGACCCTATAATGATGAAGTTCTGTGGTGCTTTTGAAATATTACTTTTCCTGTTTTCTCCTAACTTCACCTGAATTTAATACCTAGGAAGTAACTGAATGCAAACAAACAAACAAAAAATATTAGAAATAATGTATTTTGTCATTCATTATTTTCTCTGTTCAATGGACAAAAAGTCAATATAATTGTAATTTTCACTGGAATAATACTACTTTATATGCAGTTATTTTATTACCTTGTATTGAATATTTACAGAGATTGACTGCCTTTCCTGTTAGAAAAGCTTACCAAAATTTCACCATTCAGTTAAAAGAAAAAAGCGAGAAATGCTTTTCATTGTTTATTTGTGACGTGGATCCTTGTATCCATTTCTCTCTGATGTCTCTAATTTTGATTATGATTAGAGGAATGATGGCATAAACCAAGCAGAGATCCTCTCACGACAGAAAGATTGGTGAGGAAAACTCCACAAGTCACATACGATGGTATTCATCTCACTTAACTTCAGACATCTACATCTGAGTTAACCACTGCATACTCCCTTTATAGTCAATGGAGAGAAATAAGCAGTTTTAGGATGCAATTTATCTGCCCTATTCCAGATATCTAGTTTAGGAGAGAATCAATCACTGTTTCAGGCTGCCTTCTCACCATTGACTGTAAAGGTAGTCCACAGTGACTAGGTCAGATGTAAATGACTGCCTTTTAGACTTTTATGTTTGATGAGGTAAATCTTGCCATGAGATATAGTGGAAGAAATGGTTAGCACATGCTGAGGTAAAATATCCCCGTATAACTGTGGAAATGGAAGGTTTTCCTCTATTTTATTTATTTTATTTTAATTTAATTTTATTTAATTTTATTTATTTATTTATTTTTTTCTGGCTTTCTCTGTCTACACTTCTGGAAACAGTAGGTAAAGTTCAGACTGAAAGTCAGAATGTCTTTAGTAAGCTTTTGTACTGACTACACATCAGGAAACTTCATATATACATTTTAATTCCATCAAACAGAGGTTTACAAATGCAGATCCTCAGATGGGAATGCCGGATGAGAATCAAGAGAAATAAATGTGAAACTTCTTTGCTAAACATCCCCATCCCAAATCAGCACCTGATTGAAAACTGGCACGCACATGGAAGATGTCTTGGCAACTGGCATACCACTCCTGGCAGTTCTGGTAGAAAAATGGAGATCAAAGAACATTTGGGTCCAAGGGAACCAGAAGACTTCTGTGTTTCCCCCAGCTTGTCCGTTCTCTGCTGACCTGGCACTTAGAAACTGCCAGAACTTTAAAGCTACAGTGTGCTGATAAAGCTACAAAAGCAGATCAAATTTAATAGATTGCTCCTCTAGATTTGAAACACTAACATATGTATTCATAGCTCTAATTTTGCATAAAAAGATGAAGGAGTTGTGTTTCTTAATTAACTGGGGGGAAAAAAAGGGAATTAGCCAATATCATTTGCATGAACAACATTCTCTATATAAGCATTTCAGTTAAAATCCATTAATTATTGGTTGAGAGCATCGTGTATTGCTGTCACCCTCCACATACAAACAAAGAATTTAATGCTCCCGAATCAAAAGCTTGGTCATGTACCATATAGCATTTGGATTTAGAAATGAAAAGTGAAGGGAAAAAAGAGGTTTCTAACCTGCAAGGTATGTATATGATTGTTAGTAAAGGTTCTGCTCAACAGCCCCGTAAGCCACTGGACCAATATAATACTTGGGTGACAGGAAACTCCAGAAGGCAATTAAAATCCTGGCAGGGCTGAAGTACCTTCTGGAGGTATTCAGGAGTGCAACCATCCTTGCCAAGATGTACCATGGCACCCTCTCCTATCCTGCCCCATTGCATGTCCAGATCAGTAACTCACGGAAAATGTCATAGCTCCTCTGTGTGGTATAAGCTCATGTTTTCTCTCCACGAAAATCTGCATGTAAGTACAGACACAGTTTACAAAGGGAAAACTAGTGTGTACCTGCAGAATAAGAAGTTTGCACACCCAAGTTCTATAATCTAGAAATAGCTTACTCTTTTCCTACTCACCCTTTACAGAGAGTCTAGAGCTTCCAGTTCCATAAAGTAAATGTCACAGTAAAGTCAGAAAAATTCAAACTTTGTAGTACAAACTACAGCTGCAGTGTACAGGAGGTGACATTGGTTTCAAATAGCTCTGACAGAGTCCGTAGGACCATCTATTTTATTTGTAAGAAATGGATACTGGGTTTTGAAACTGGCAACACGCAGCAGAAAAGTTGTCTAAGTTTTTAGCATCATTCAGAGAGAAACAAATGTCAACAATGGTCAGGTCATAGTAAGAGCTGCTATCCCATAATATCTAGAGCATTAACATTATCTTGTGTTTTGATCTGGAAGAATATCAAACTTTTGAGGAAAACTTTTGGAAACAGATGACTGACATCTATTTCAGAACAGTATTATCAGTGTTTACCTGGCACAAAAATTTGCATCAAGAGTTTGCATTGTTAATTTGGCCTTTCACTACAAGTACTAATATAAAAAATGACTCTTTGTGAGGGGCATAATTTTGTTTTGAGCCCATTTTTCTGTTACTATCTCTCTTTCTTTATAGAGCTTTTGAGAAATATTTCCCTTATCCTCCTAGTCACCATAGAAATGTCCTTCTCTAGAAAATGGGAAACCTGGGCAGTAACCTGTACAGCATCTTAGCAGCTTTTGGGTGTTGGGGTCAGGGTGGAGCTTTCCATAATTTTCAGAATAAGAGAATCACAAATAGGCTTGATAAATTGAATTAATATCTGGATTCCACTTTTTTTTTTTTTTTTCCATTTTATTTTTATTTTGAGCAGACAGGAAATATTAGAATCTATTGTATACATAATCCACCTTTTTTGTAGAAGGATTTGGTTACAGACTGGAGCAACTTCACATAATGGTGTTCTAAGTCTGCATAATTATGGATTTACCTAAGGGACCAGAATAGCTTCACTTAGCCCAAGAAGGAAATGTTAAATGCATACACACACACATACACATAAAAATTTACCTATTACTCCCTTCTTGGACTATAGTTATATGTATACAACTATATAGTTGTTAAAGCCTCAGAGACTTATGTGGTTCATAAACAAATCTATTTTATAGCATACCATGAAAATAAATATTACTTATAATATTATGTTTTCATTAAGGCACGCAATTAAGTTAGACACAGGAATGGTCCAGATTCTTGGCTTCACTCTTTGAGATGCTTTAGTAGCATAAATGGGCTATAAAGTCAATTTAACAAAGCAGATGAAGATTCTTGTGTAGAGGGAATGTGAAATGGAAATATGCCACTTCTCTTGCAATACTGATTGGATTATAGCAGCGTGTTTCAGAATGTTGCTGTGTTACTGTGAACCCTTTGAACATAATGGCCCTTTGGAATTAGACTCACAAAATTAGGTCTGGAATCAGCCCCAGGACTGCAATACAATAACAGATCCTTTATGTCTCACCACCTGTGTCCAGTGTATATGGGCACAGCTGAGAAGCTAGACAATGTATTTAACAACTTATTTAGACCACAGTCTAATGAAAAAAAAGCCAACAATCACCATGATACAATATTAAGAAACTCCTTGATTATGCCTGAACTGTATGTGGACATCAAGTTTGTCTACACGTCTCTCACTGACATACAGATATGACATTTGTTTTGGAGATGCATGTTTTTCCACTGCCAGATTGATTTTCTCATTGCCTTTATTCTTTCACCAAGGCAGTCTTTACTGGTCTGAGTTACTATGAAGACAAATACATTCTGCATCTAACTCAATCAGGCTTTTGATCTTTGCCTGACTGCAAGTGTACAAGATGTGGGCAATTACAAAGGTTCATAGAAATTTGCATTTGGGGAAAGAAATGCAGATTGTAACTGTTTCTAATGTTTTCTGCTGCTTATGTGACAAGCCCCTTAGGAAACAGTGTTTTGGATGCTAACTCTCTTGTTACCATATTAATTGCCTCTGTCATGACAGTTTTGGCATCTGAAAATGGCTGGGAACATGCTGTGCTCCTCAGGAGACCAATCAAGGGCAGGGGAAATTGGTTTATTGGTTCCCAAAGCAGCCTGCACTAAAGGTGCCGCTTTTCAAGCATAGTTTTGAGTCTTGAATGAGGAGCCAAAGATACTTCAGGCTAAGGAAAACAGAGCTTTCATTTAGAATGGTGAAGGGGAAACTGCAAAGTTTATTTCTCTGCCAGGATGATTTCTGCAGTCAGGCTTTGTGTGCAAATCTGTATGTCAGAGTACAGAGGGTGGGACCTGGAACTAGGATTGCCAAAATCCAGTGAGGTCCTAGGCTTCCCATGGGGGATCCTGAACATCTTTATTTTTAAATGAACTTCAGCTAGGCTTGCTGAAGTGCATGCTTTTAATCTAAGTTTTTCTCGTCATCAAAGAAAATAATCACAAGGACAGACCGCAAACTGGAGAAAAGGTATCAAGGGATAAATATCGGGGATAAATAATTATGAATATTATTTTAAGTGATTCTGGATTTATAATGTAAGAGCAAGAAGATGTTAATATCTGATGTTATTTCTTTCTTTGAGAAGAGCAACAAGCAGCCATTATGCTGTAGGTAATACTCTGTAGGTGGTAAAAGGATGGGTCACAATGACAGGTGGTGGGGCACCAAGAGAAACTGGAAGAAAAAGAACATTAGGAAATGAAGAATCACATATGCATAAATAAAAATAATAAAAAAGAAGTTGACACAAGAAAAAGAGAAAGAAAAAAAAGTGACCAATTCAATTACTAACTTCATGTTATCACCAGAAAACTCGGATCCCCTAAAAAATCAGTGATACAGCAGAATTATGTCTATAATATTAAAAAAAAATAGAAGAGAATCATTTTCAGCATGAACTTAAGGAGATATAAAGAAAGTGTACAGCCTGACGCTACTATCTTTTCTGTGTCTCAAAAAGACAGGGAAGACATTCTGAGATTTTACTGACATATGCAATACATATATATTTTTGAAATAATGAAACTAGTGAGATGGTAATGCTGTAGGGCCAGAAGAGTAAATTTATTTCAGATGGTTCCAATATGGGGGGGGGGGGGGGGGGGGAAGGGGGGGAAGTAGGCTAAAAAAATGCAAAAAAGGCAAGCTTTGTTACTTTTTTTTTTATTTATTTTAATATATATATATTTGTCTTCCTTTTATCTAATCATAACCCATTCTTGATCCTTATATCAAAACAGGTGGGGAGGAGAAAGAAATATGAACGCCTATGTGCTTTCATCTTGCATTGCATTAGCCACTTTTTCCTGTCTTGAAAATATGTTGCACAGAGCATTCCCTGCAAGAGTGGCTCACTTATCTCTCACACAGTACTCACTCTCACTAAAGCTCATGCATCTTTACATACGCACACCAGAGGTCACAGAATACATCTTTTATGTCCTGAAGGCCTCAGCAGAAATTGTAAGTGCTTCCTTAATGTAGACACATCTCAGAATAGCACAGAAACCTGAAGAAACAAGACAGGGAGCACTGTGCCTCTGGAAAGATAATGCAGTATTTTAGTAACCAACAAAATAGTAAATTTTACAGCAGAATTTAGCTCTACCAAGCAATCCAAATTGGATGAAGTAAGGAATTATGCAAGATATTTCCTGTTTCCTTCTTCCCCTTATTTAGATGATGCATTTTTGCAGCAAAACAGAAGCCATGATCAGGAAGAGGCACCAGGATCAGTAGGATTTAAGTGAGAGCATCAGCATGTCATGACAGATTGTGAATGGCATTGCATCTATTATTCATTTCTTACTCACATCCAAGTCCACAGTTAAGGGAAGTGATTTAACAGGCAAGGCATGTACGTAAATTGCCCATCAGATGATATAATCTACTACTGAAGGAACATTTCAAAAGACCCAAAATACAACAGAAAACATAATACAGCCTGCATACTAAGTGCATAATTGTCCAAAATGCATGCCCTGAACTTTACAGCCCTTCTCATTTGCAAAGTTCAAGAATTCTCAGGAACTCACAGAACACTATATGAATTTTCAAAACAGACAATACTTTGAAATGCATCACAGAGTTGGAGGAACTGTCCTTACATCAGTGTTCCAGGATTTGTCAAGAGAACATTTAGACAGGTATACAGGTAGCTCTAACTACTTACAGGTTCCAATGTAATACACTACCAGAACACCAAATGTTTCTGCAGTAATTTCTGTTCAAGAAGATCTCAAAATACATCTTTTGTAGATAGTTATCCTGATTAAGTTAGTTGCATTTTGTTGCAATACTAGCAGTACACATCCTCCCCTCCCCCCCACCCTTTTTCCTAGTTGAAAAATAAATTAAACAAGATTTTTTGCATTGAACAGACATTCTAGGATAGATATAAAATATCTGATGCCCTTGCTGTTTGCTACAGCATGAAAGAAAATGGTCTCTTAAAGCTGTAAAGAAACTATTAGGAGAAACAGTTCTTTGTTGTCTGTGACTTGCCTCCTACTACAGCTGAGTAAATATGTAGCTTGGTTCTTCCATTACCAAGGAGGTTAGAAATGGCTTACTATTTTTCTACCTGTATTTCTTCTTTGAGCATTACTAAGATGGGAACATGGGGCAGAGTCTTTTTCATCTCTCCTTTCAGGTTTCATTGGTTTTCAACCTATGGGAATTTGTAGATAGCATATGGCAATGTCAATAAGACTGGAAATTTTCATGACATTTGCTAGGTTTTGTAAATGTTATTAAAATTGCTTGAAGACTTTTTCAGATGTTTTATAACCTGCCACAGAATCCAGTATCAACGATATTTGGCAAAATCTGCCTAAGATTTTCAGTAGCCCCGACTCAGACTATTTTTGTTCTGAAACATTGCACTGAAAATAAGGAAAAATACTCTGATACAATTTGGGGAACGTGGGAGGAGGAGGAAAAAAATGCCTTATATATTATATTTAGAAAAAATGTGTAAAAAAGATGGCCCAAATAAGACCACTGCTGTTTTGCACTTGCACTGCACACCTTTAAATGTCTTTACAAAGGGTAAATCAGGCACAGCGTACATGCTGCTTTCCAATTAGACTGGAGGAGGTCACAGAAGATATAAGCCCCAGAAGAAGCAGTCTCAGCTATACCATCCATTTTATTTGTCTGTTGAAGGAAACAATGTGCTGTATCCAAGAGCACTTTGTCCTGAAGTGACTAATGCTGCTGCTGTAGTGTAGTTGGAGGACAGCATGTTAGGCATAAAGAATCAGGATCCTCAGCAAGAAGCACAGCAACAAATCAGAGAACTATATTCTAACGATAGAGAAGAGACAGGAGAGATGAATAGGATACAAGAGCTGAATTCTTCTATTTTACCTCAGGAAATGAGATAGGCATATAACAGACATGCTGTCTGCTAGTGGTTTACTTTATTTAAACAAGAAGATTCATGCAGTATTTTACATCTTGAAATGCCTGCTCTTCAGGTGTAAATGTTATGTTAAAAAAAAAAAAAAAAAAAGAGAGAGAGTGAGAGAGATATTTAGGTAAAGAACCCTAAATTCTGCTTTCCGGTGTTTCACTGGTTCTTTGATTTCCCACTGTATTTTGCCCAGAGACCCTGATTATTGCATTGTATTACAGCAGCAGTTATCTCAAAGGAAAAGTTTTCATAGAAGCATATGGTCACAGAGCAAGAGAAAAGAGGCCACTGGAAGTGGCACAGACCACTGGAAGTCATGTAGCGGTCCCATTCACATAGGGACTGTCACTGTTCAGTGCTTGGCTAGACTGGCCAAATCTTGCATAGCCCTGTGGTTGGAGATGGCACAGCTTCCCTGGGTAGTCTTTCTGTGTGCTCCACAATGGTCATAGGATAAAGTTATTCCAAACATCCAGGCTGAACCTCCAAAATCATTATTTGTGTCCACTGTCCCTTGTTTTTACCATCCTTATAATCCACCCTATGCCTTGTTTTTTTCCTTTCATTATTCCGTCACAAACTATCTTTAACAGGGGTTCCTTGCAACATTTTTTGTTTTGTTTTGCAGCAGA